>NC_140460.1:25038160-25388160 GCF_963576455.1 Neolamprologus multifasciatus
AATCAATCCAGGCAGTGCACAGGTTGTTAGTCTGGTCTTGCAGTCTCGGCTGACTGTTCTGTCTACCAGTAGCTGGTGTTTTGCGCCTCTGTATTCTTGCCAATTCCTTTCTGTGTCCCGCTCATGTATTGACCCATGTGCCTATGTGCCTGTTCATCTTAGCCGATATGATGCCTGACAGGAGCTTCCATGTAGTACTGAGGCATATATTATATATATATATATATATATATATATATATAATTATTATCAAATGAGTATTTTGTCCCTGTGGCAGGAATAAGGCACGGCGGTCCAGGGATCAGTGTTTTCAGACATTTTTTATTCAAAACACCACACCACACACACCTGAGTCCCCGTGTTTTTAACGTGGCGGGCGTGATTGCGGATGCCGTGCAGGTGCGTCCGCCCTCCCTGCACGCCACCGCAGACCACGCCCCACCACACACCCCCTCGCCCGATTGAGGCCGGGAGTCATCCGGCCGAACCTACTCCCCCCCACCCCACCGGTTGGGGGAGCAACGTACCGTTGCGGAGGCTGCCCACACCTCCAATGGCGGCGAGCCTTGTCCGGGGGTCGGCTACGCCTCCAGCAGCAGCGGCGAAACCGGTCCGGAGGCCCTACCCGCAAGCCGCACGACCCCGCCGGCCCCGGAGGGGCTCACTACCCGGCGCATCTGACGCTCCGGGGCAGCTCGATCCTCGACCTCGGGCACAGGTCGAGCAGGCTCCCCTGGCACGGGGACCGCCATCTCCCCTCCCGGTTTCTCCACCTCTTCCGGCTGGAGCGGCTCGTCCGCCGCTGGCTGGGGCTGGCGGGAGCGGCTCGTCCGCCGCTGGCTGGGGCGCTGGCGGGAGCGGCTCGTCCGCCGCTGGCTGGGGCGCTGGCGGGAGCGGCTCGTCCGCCGCTGGCTGGGGCGCTGGCGGGAGCGGCTCCGGCAGCCCCTCCCGCGACTCCTCTTCCTCCAGCCGGTGCAGACCCTCGCGCGCCTCGTCTGCCGCCTCCGGTAGGAGCGGCTCGTCCACCGCTCCCGGCAGGAGCAGTCCTTCACCCGGCTGTTCCCCCTCCTCCGGCAGGCGCAGATCCCCGCGCGGCTCCTCCACCGCTTCGCTGTCCTCGGTACACACCTGTGAGGGTGGCGCCCAGGCCCAGAGCAGCGCCGCCAGCTCCCCAATCCGTTGCAGGTGCTGCTCGGACTGGTCCTGCTGCTCTGCCTGCTGGCGACGCACCTCCGCCGCCTGCTCCCGCTGGGCGGCCGCCATTTCGGCCACCCTCTGGGCCAGCTCCTCCACTCCCTGGCTCCGATAAGAACCCGCCGTGCCGCCTCCTGGGTTTCGGCACCAGTGTAGCGTTTGACCCGATAAATACACGCTGGGCGATTATTTTGACAGCACAACGTTTTATTCAGAGACGTGGGTTTTTCGCAGCCACTCCCGCTCTCTGCAGCTGTCACGTCCGCCCCCTCCGACTGTCACTGTCAACATAAGACACACAATCAATGTCGGAACCCAGCACACCTGTCAACCCCGCCCCTGCGCCGCCCCGGGAGCTCACTGTGTCACCCCTCCTCTGCAGCTGGCCAGAGACCACACCCACGCCACATCCACATCATCCTCTTCATGCATGTTGTCTTACTCCAAGCTGTATAGGCTCAAAGCCTACTGCCAATTAAGCATAATGGGTGATGTGCGTCTCTGTAATGAGAAGGGGTGTGGTCTAATGACATCAACACCCTATATTAGGTGTGCATAATTATTAGGCAACTTCCTTTCCTTTGGCAAAATGGGTCAAAAGAAGGACTTGACAGGCTCAGAAAAGTCAAAAATAGTGAGATATCTTGCAGAGGGATGCAACAGTCTCAAAATTGCAAAGCTTCTGAAGCGTGATCATCGAACAATCAAGCGTTTCATTCAAAATAGTCAACAGGGTCGCAAGAAGCGTGTGGAAAAACCAAGGCGCAAAATAACTGCCCATGAACTGAGAAAAGTCAAGCGTGCAGCTGCCAATATGCCACTTGCCACTAGTTTGGCCATATTTCAGAGCTGCAACATCACTGGAGTGCCCAAAAGCACAAGGTGTGCAATACTCAGAGACATGGTCAAGGTAAGAAAGGCTGAAAGACACCACCACTGAACAAGACACACAAGCTGAAACGTCAAGACTGGGCCAAGAAATATCTCAAGACTGAGTTTTTCTAAGGTTTTATGGACTGATGAAATGAGAGTGAGTCTTGATGGGCCAGATGGATGGGCCCGTGGCTGGATTGGTAAAGGGCAGAGAGCTCCAGTCCGACTCAGACGCAAGCAAGGTGGAGGTGGAGTATTGGTTTGGGCTGGTATCATCAAAGATGAGCTTGTGGGGCCTTTTCGGGTTGAGGATGGAGTCAAGCTCAACTCCCAGTCCTACTGCCAGTTTCTGGAAGACACCTTCTTCAAGCAGTGATACAGGAAGAAGTCTGCATCCTTCAAGAAAAACATGATTTTCATGCAGGACAATGCTCCATCACACGCGTCCAAGTACTCCACAGCATGGCTGGCAAGAAAGGGTATAAAAGAAGAAAAACTAATGACAGGGCCTCCTTGTTCACCTGATCTGAACCCCATTGAGAACCTGTGGTCCATCATCAAATGTGAGATTTACAAGGAGGGAAAACAGTACACCTCTCTGAACAGTGTCTGGGAGGCTGTGGTTGCTGCTGCACGCAATGTTGATGGTGAACAGATCACAACACTGACAGAATCCATGGATGGCAGGCTTTTGAGGGTCCTTGCAAAGAAAGGTGGCTATATTGGTCGCTGATTTGTTTTTGTTTTGTTTTTGAATGTCAAAAATGTATATTTGTGAATGTGGAGATGTTATATTGGTTTCACTGGTAAAAATAAATAATTGAAATGGGTATATATTTGTTTTTTGTTAAGTTGCCTAATATTTATGCACAGTAATAGTCACCTGCACACACAGATATCCCCCTAAAATAGCTAAAACTAAAAACAAACTAAAAACTAGTTCCAAAAACATTCAGCTTTGATATTAATGAGTTTTTTTGGGTTCGTTGAGAACATGGTTGTTGTTCAATAATAAAATTATTCCTCAAAAATACAACTTGCCTAATAATTCTGCACTCCCTGTAGTTACACCTTGCTTAGTACTGGGTTGGACCCCCTTTTGCCTTCAGAGCCATCTTAATTCCTAATGGCACAGATTCAACAAGGTCCTGGAAACATTCCTCAGAGATTTTGGTCCATGTTGACATGACAGTTTTACAAATTTGTCAGCTGCACATCCATGAAGTGAATCTCTGGTTTCACCAAAAGTGCTTTGTTGGATTGAGATCTGGTGACTGTGGGTACAGTGAACTCATTGTCATGTTCAAGAAACTAGTTTGAGATGATTTTGAGTTTTGTGACACGGTGTGTTATACTGCTGGAAGCGAGATGCTACACTGTGGTCATAAAGGGATTAACATGGTCAACAACAATACTCAGGCAGGCTGTGGTGTTGCTCAGTTTGGCTCAAACTGTGCCATGCATTCATGTTGTTCTACACCAAATTGTTACCCTGCCATCTGAATGATGTAGTAAAAATGAGACCAGACAATACTTTTTCCAAACATTCTGGTTACTCTGTGTTAATTGCAGCCTCAGTTTGCTGTTTAAATGGAGTGGTACTTATGCTTTTCTACTCTTGTTGAGCACTGAAAGTATTTTCTTACTACAAGTCTCATTCACACATTAATACAAGCATCTTTGTCTGTGTTTAAGCACTTTTAACTTTAATTTAAAACCGATTAACGCAGCCTTGGATTCAGTATCTGAGAACTAGAGTCTGTGTTAGCAGATTCAATTTCAATTCAATTCAATTTATTATATACCGCCAAATCACAACCAAATGTCGCCTCAAGGCGCTTCATAGATACAGAGAAAAGCCCAACAATCATATGACCCCCTATGAGCAAGCACTTTGACGACAGTGGGAAGGAAAAACTCCCTTTTAACAGGAAGAAACCTCCGGCAGAACCAGGCTCAGGGAGGGGCGGCTATCTGCTGCGACCGGTTGGGGTGAGAGAAGGAAGACAGGATAAAAGACATGCTGTGGAAGAGAGACAGAGATTAATAACAGATATGATTCAATGCAGAGAGGTCTATTAACACATAGTGAGTGAGAAAGGTGACTGGAAAGGAAAAACTCAATGCATCATGGGAATCCCCCGGCAGCCTACATCTATTGCAGCATAACTAAGGGAGGAGTTCAGGGTCACCTGGTCCCAGCCCTAACTATATGCTATTAGCAAAAAGGAAAGTTTTAAGCCTAATCTTAAAAAGGCTTGCAGCAGTACATGAACTGCTCCATCTCCTGAGCCACCCGGTGTGGTCTTCTGCTGCTATAGCCCACCTATAGCCCTTCAGAGATGCCCTTCTGCATTCCTTGGTTGGTGTATCAAGTGAAAACTAAATGATTTATTGAACAGGATTCCATTTTTTGTCATTCTTTAATGACAACAGGACTGTAACCATTTCCCCATTATCTATTAATACAAATATTATTTATCTACCAACTGGCTTTTAATCTACTACGCCTGTTACAATGACTTAGTCAGCACTTTAAGCTCTTAATTACCATTGTTTTAACTCTGTATTTAGGCTTTTAAAATGTCTTTTATTGGCTAATTATTTCTATAACTATTTAATTCATTTAACACTATTTTTTAACTCAACATTTTTAAGCCATTTGTCTTCCTTCTGTTGGATTTATTTGTCTTTGATCGGTTGAATATCTGTAGAAAAGACTTTCCACAGTGAGTACACCACTGCAGTTTAAGAGCATGGAAACTGAATTTCAGCTCTGTGAGGGCGTGCCTGTTTGTGGTTGTGGTGCCCCAACGCCTTTGGTTCGGCTGCTCCGTCTGAAACTGTAAATCTTACAACTACACATGCTGTGATTTTGTGTAAATAAACCAAATCCCACCGACAGACTCAGGAGGAATGTGTTCAAGTCCAACTGTGGCAACAGTTTGCAAGACTGAGGAAAATATGCACATTAACCCACCAGGTCTGGAGGTCACAAAACAGAAATCGGCCTTGGCTCACACCGATCAGGGGCTCAGTGGAAAAGCCGGGCTGTAAAGTAACACATGTTTGGTTTGTCTTCTGAAGGCCTACCTGTTGTCATGAGTCAGGAAAACTTAAGTCAGTGAGGAAAAGGTAGAGCTGTGTATGTTAAACCTGGAGTGAAAGCTGAGTAAATAAGCTAAGAGCAGATCAAACAGGGGCAGGGATAGCTTTCTCACGCTCAGACTGAGGTGAGGCGCTCCTTTATCAGCACAGAAATGCCTTCGGCCTGGTTTCCTCTTTTTGCACTGTGCCTTAGAGTTAGCTTAACACCATTAATTGGAGACGTTTGGAGTGGAAATGTGGGACAATATCACATCTACAAAAAAATATATATTCTTAAGAAATAAAAGGAAATAATTAAATTTTCAGATAGTGAAATTTTCAAATATGTGATTACAGCATGATAGTTGTATCACTGGCTTTGTTTCTGTCTCACTATGGGTACTTATACAGGAACTGTTTTTATAGCTTTCTAATAAGGGTCGTCTTTGTAGGCTTTCTTAGAGGGTACTTTGGCTGACAACAAGCAAGCAGGGTGGTAAAAAACACAATATAAAGACTTGTAATGACATCCTACAGCAGACTGATGCTGGTAGTGTTAGTATACCATCTGGAGCGGAGGCTATCGGCAGCTGGCCCTCAGCACTCTCAGTCCCTGAGTTGCCTTTATCGCCCATCCCATCCCTGTTATGCTGATGTGTGTCCCAAGGGCTCGAGGTCAGGGACTGTTTTGTGTTGCTGGATGTCGGCTTTCTCAGGGTGTCCGAGCCATCCCCACCTCCTACTCGAGATCTTTTCATCCTGGACTGTTGCTCTGTCTGCTTGCATAAAGTTGATTTTAATTCAACTTTTCTAGCCAGTTATCTGGGAAGAGTCAGAGCTAAAACTGCTATACGAAAGTCTGGACTTTACCCAGGAAAGCATTTGTATACAGACTGATGTTTGGGTTGAACAAATGCAGCTTGGTGCACCAGACTTGGGATCTTGCTGTTTCTGGTTCATGAAAAGAAATGAGAGGGGAATAAAACAAAAACTGAGTTTAAGCCCACCTGAAACCCAAATCATCATTTCAGAGGCACTTTTAAGACATAAATAAAGCAGTGTGGCACAGGAAATAAAAAAACATGTCTGTATAATCATTACTCACTGTAATGTCCTCTGCCTCTAACGCCTTGCTAGAGTCGACATTCAGACTAAACTCCTCTTCAAAATGACCACGCAGACAAGAGGGTTTGACTTCACTCCCTTTACTTAGGCCAGTTGAAGTAGGGTAAACTGAGAAATACATAAAATTCTCTTACAAATCATAGATGAGGACAAATACACAAAAACAGTACAAATGACTTGGTGTAGCCAAAAGCGTTAGCAAATCCTCTCTTCACAAACATTTCTATTAAGTAAACACCGCAATCACATCTCTACAAGTAGATTTGTTCATTAGTAAGGATGGAACAAAATTACATACCGACAATGCCCTTCAAGACCATCTTAAGGGAGACAATTGCCACTACAGCAGAGAACAGGAGAACAGGAGAAGTCTTTTCCCCAAACAATAGCATGCACTTTCTGATGACATCATAGAACAGAGACAGATTTGTGCATGTTACACCAGGTCATGCCAGAAGGGGGCACTAAAGAGTAACTTTCTCAGGGAAAATCTATTTAAAACCAAAACACGGTTACATGGTGACAGAACACTCCCCGTCTGAAACTCAGCAGGTTTCACCTACGAATATGACAAGGTCAAACACATTTTCAGTCATCTGGAGGAATGAGCAAGATCATCTCATCTCCCAGGATACGACGTGTGATGCCGATCATCCTTTCCCATGCTCCTCCCATATGAGAGGAATGTGGTGTGTTGAAGGTCCACGTACATCCGTGTTCTGACAGAAACCTCTCCATTGCTTTTCCCATCATGATTTGAGGGCAATCCCCATATCTTTGCAAGCTCTGGTGAAATTAGTGCCCTGGTCGGAGCGTATGTTTTTTCAAAGGCCCTCGAATCGCCATAAACCTTCTGAATGCGTTTATGAAACTGGAGGAATCCAATGACTCAATTACCTCAATGTGTATAACTCTGACACACAGACAGGTAAAGAGGACAGCCCACCTCTTACTATCAGCGTGGCCTCCTCTCGTGCGACAGGCTGATACAGACCAGGGCCCCAAACACATCAATGCCGACGTTGCTAAAAGGTGGTTCCATGCTGAGCCTGTCTGGTGGCAAGTCTGCCATCTTTTGAACTTCACACCTCCCTCTCAGCCTTCGACAAGTGACACACCTCGAAAACGAGTCTATTAATGCATCTCCTGCACCAACGATCCAGTAACCTGCAGATTCGGACAGCTCCTTCAGTGAAGAGACGTCCTTGGTGACGTACTGCTCATGAAAGTGACGCACTATGAGAGTGGTTACGTGATGCCGTCCAGGCAGAACCAGTGGCTGTTCTTCGTGGAACCCTATTTTTGCCTCAATGAGACGACCCCCAATCCTAATAGCCCGTCTGAGTCAATGAAAGGATCCAGGGCAACGAGTGAGCTGCTCTTGGGAATGTTGGCGTTTGATGCAAGACACTCCAGTTCTTTTCTATAGACCTCTTGTTGAACTGTTTTGATAATGACTAGCTTACTCTGTTCAAGGATATCCCTGGTTTGGGGTGTGCTGCACTGATGCCAACCCTCACATTTTTGAGTGACACACTCCTTTCCTTTTTTGAAGCTCTGAACAACGTGAATAAGGGTACCAAGAGTCCTTATGAGGGAACTCCAGCATGAGAAGCGATTTGAACTGCCCAGAGCCAAGATGTTTGAGGACTGTGACCGACAGTGTTGTGACTTGAGGCCTGATTTCACTGTCTTGATCTGGTTCCAAAAGGTCTAAACCTCTGTACCGCAGGTGACGCCCCTTCAGGTCGAGACAAGAATGCCGGTCCAGAGAACCATATTGTGTTCTCAAGGCGGTCTGCTGTGATAGACCGTGTGGCAATGTCTGCGGGATTGTCTTCTGTGCAGACATATCGCCACTGCTGTGGCATTGTGCTTCTTCTGATTCTCTGGACTCGATTGCTCACGTATACATAAAACCTCCTTTTCTCATTGTAGATATATCCGAGCACCACCTTACTGTCTGTGTAGTAGGTGGACTGCGTCAAATACAATGTCTATTTCGGAGGTGATGACCTCAGACAGAGTTACTGCCATGACTGCTGCACAAAGCTCCAACCGAGGTATAGTATGCTCTGGACATGGGGCCAGTTTGGCTTTACTTGCAACCAATCTAGTGCAGCATCCCCATCTGCATCCACAGTCTTCAAGTAGGCAACAGCAGCTACTGCTTTTCTCTGAAGCATCTGAAAAGACACAGAGTTCTGTTAACTTGACAGTAGATGGTGACATATTTGAGTACGGTCGGGGGATCCTCAGATGTCTTAACTCCTGCAGAGAATCTCTCCAACTTTCCCACACCTTTTCCTTTTCTGCTGGCAATGGAGTGTCCCAGTCCGAAGACCTGTGAGGCTAGTTCTCGAAGCAGCAGTTTTCCTTGAATTGTCACAGGGGAAACAAATCCTAGAGGATCGTACAGGCTGTTCACCGTTGAGAGAACTCACGTTGAGTGAATGACTTTCTCTCGTCCTGTACACGGTACGTAAAACAGTCTGAATTCAAGTCCCAGTACAGCCCAAGGCTGCACTGGCAGAGTGTCAGCAGTAAGGTCCAAATCCTTCAGGTCTGTGGCATGATCTTCACTGGGAAAGGCCTTCATGACCTCCTTGCTGTTCGAAGCCAGCTTATGCAGCCTAAGGTTAGAGCAAGCCAGCATTTTTGAGTTCTTTGAGCAGATCAATAGCTGCATCTGCTGTGGGCAAGGACTTTAACCCGGTCATCCACGTAAAAGTCACGAGTGACGAACTGTTCTGCATCCTCCCCATACTCCTTCCGGCCTTCCTGTGCTGCCGTCTAAGACAGTAAATAGCCACAGCCGGTGAAGGACTATTTCCAAAGACGTGCACGTTCATACGGAACTCCATAATCTCTTTCTCTGGGTTGTTCTCTTTAAACCAGAGGAACCTGAGGAAGTTCCGGTCTTCAGGTCGCACCATGAAACAATGAAACATCTGTTGTACATCTACAGTGAAAGCAATCTGTTCTTTCCGGAACCGAAGGAGGACTCCTACAGAGTTGTTGTTGAGGTCTGGTCCCGTTAGGAGTACTTGGTTCAGAGACAAACCTTTGTGCTGGGCACTGGAGTCGAAGACGACTCTTATTTGAGAGGGCTTCTTGGGATGGTAAACCCGGAAAACAAGGCAGGGTACCAATGCTCCTCATTAGGTTTCAGAGGTGGGGCTTCTTCAGCGTGCCCATTCTGAAAGATCTTTGCCATGAACGAGACAAACTCTTCTTTCATTTTAGGCTTCCTTCTGAAAGACCGCTGTAAAGATTGAGACGTTCAAGTACTTGCTCGTGGTTATGAGGGAGCCTTGGTCGTGGAGATCTGAAAGGCAGGGGAGCCACCCACCTGTTTTCTTTGGTCCTTGTAGACCTCTTGTTCCATGATGTGGATGAACTGTCCGTCCTCGATTGAAGGAGCTTCTTTGTCATCGTCCTTTGTTGTCTGGAACACATTACAGTCTAAAGTGGCCCGTTTCTCACTGGCAAGGGGATGTTTGCATGTCAGGGGAAATGAAGGGGACCCACCACTACTGTATTTCTCTTTTACAGAGTACTTGTTTGGGCATGGCTGAAAGAGAGAAGGGCGTCCATTTTTCAGTACGTTAGTGTAGCAAGAGCTGATAACAGTAGGTCTGTGGACATCTCCAATGCACACATCTCCCACAATAACCCAACCCAGGTCCAACTTCTGGGCATAGGGAGCATTTTGTGGGCCATTCACTTGTCTTCTGACCTTATGAACCCTAATGATATCTCTGCCTAACAAGAGCAGAATGGAAGCTTGGGAGTCCAGCTTTGGCATGTGTTTTGCAAGGGCCTTCAAATGACTGTGGTTTAATGCTACCTCTGGTGTTGGTATTTCTGCACGGTTATTTGGGATCTCATTGCATTCAATCAGTGTTGGCAAAGAAAGTGTGACACTGCCGTTGATGGGTTCGATCACAAAGCCATGTGCTTGCCTGCCTTCTGTCTCTTGTGTTCCGGCACATGTCTTCAAAGTGTATGGTGGAGGAGAACCTGAAATGTTGAATAAGTCGAAAAACTCAGTACACGCAAGTGATCTGTTACTCTGATCATCTAATATTGCGTATAATGTAACTGCAGCGTCAGGGCAGCCAGTCGGGTAGACCTTGGTTAGACATATTTTTGAGCAGGAACGTCCTGCGGAATAGTTTCCGCAGACCTCAGTGCATGCTGTGGAAACATCAGTCTCAATCGGATTGGATTTTCCCTCCCCGCCCTGATCTGGTGCGGAATGTGCTGTGTTGGTGGACCATTGAACAAATCCAGGGTGCAGGACTGCAATGTGGCTCTTGCTCCCACACTCTGAGCAGGAGATGTCATATTCGCAACTCCATTGCCAAATGTGTGGCTCTGCAGCACCTGTAACATATTCCGTGCCTTTTTAAGAGTGCTTTCCTTTCTTCTATTGGCTTCTCTCTAAACCCACGACACCTTGGTAAGGATGTGGGGTTTATTGTGTAGCGGGCAGCACTCTACTGGATCCTCTCTAGTGGATGGCTCACTTCCAAATCGGGTGCCAAGCGATACAGTCCTTGTACCGCTGGAAGGGGGCAGAGGATCCCGATGAGACTCTCGTTTTAAAAAACTGCCACAGCCTTGTGACCTTCGGCTTTAGACGATTGCTTAGCGCCTGATAACTCACCTGCTGGAATGCGGTCTGTGTGAGGCCAGGGTCGTTGCGCATCCGTGCTTCCCGACACACAAAGTCCACAAAGAAGCCGAATGGGGGATAGGGAGCCCCGCGATCTTCTTTGTACTTAAAGCCTAGAGAAAAGCCATTTTTCCTGGAGATAAAATGGCAGCTTCTGCCCACAGGGGTAACACCACGAGGAGTATCCAGATAACTAAGCCCAAGCAGGTCACCATCTTCTTTGGCAGCCTGTATTTCCGACAGCAAAGTCTCCCAGCTCTCTTAGCTTACGACCGTCTCTGTTTGGAATCTTGGGAAAGTTATCTAATCTTTTCAAAAAGGCACCCTCGATGGACCTCTGGTGCACCATAGCATTCATTAAGCCTATCCCACATAGCTCTGAGTCCGTTTGCTTGGTTGGTTCGCATACACGGATCGTATTCGTCTGGCATGTTCAGCTGAATCCTTACCTAGCCATTTCACAAGAAGGTCAAGCTGTTGAAGAGCCCGGGGGCTCTTCAACTGGCAGGGAGGTTGTTCCATCTTTGCAGGAGTCCACTCTGCAGGTGGGGGAGAGACATAGGATAGGTGGAGAATAAACTTTTTTTTTTTTTTTTTTTTTTTTTTTTTTGAGGTGGAGAACTGGCCACCTGTGCCTCAATTTTATCTCACAACTTAGACATCCACATTACTTACACTCTCATAACACACATACAGTGGGGCAAAAAAAGTATTTAGTCAGCCACCGATTGTGCAAGTTCCCCCACTTAAAATGATGACAGAGGTCAGTAATTTGCACCAGAGGTACACTTCAACTGTGAGAGACAGAATGTGAAAAAAAATCCATGAATCCACATGGTAGGATTTGTAAAGAATTTATTCGTAAATCAGGGTGGAAAATAAGTATTTGGTCAATAACAAAAATACAACTCAATACTTTGTAACATAACCTCTGTTGGCAATAACAGAGGTCAAACGTTTACTATAGGTCTTTACCAGGTTTTGACACACAGTAGCTGGTATTTTGGCCCATTCCTCCATGCAGATCTTCTCAAGAGCAGTGATGTTTTGGGGCTGTCGCCGAGCAACACGGACTTTCAACTCCCGCCACAGATTTTCTATGGGGTTGAGGTCTGGAGACTGGCTAGGCCACTCCAGGACTTTCAAATGCTTCTTACGGAGCCACTCCTTTGTTGCCCGGGCGGTGTGTTTTGGATCATTGCCATGTTGGAAGACCAAGCCTCGTTTCATCTTCAAAGTTCTCACTGATGGAAGAGGTTTTGGCTCAAAATCTCACGATACTTGGCCCCATTCATTCTGTCCTTAACACGGATCAGTTCTGTCCCCTTGGCAGAAAAACAGCCCCATAGCATGATGTTTCCACCCCCATGCTTCACAGTAGGTATGGTGTTCTTGGGATGCAACTCAGTATTCTTCTTCCTCCAAACACGACGAGTTGAGTTTTATACCAAAAAGTTCTACTTTGGTTTCATCTGACCACATGACATTCTCCCAATCCTCTGCTGTATCATCCATGTGCTCTCTGGCAAACTTCAGACGGGCCTGGACATGCACTGGCTTCAGCAGCGGAACACGTCTGGCACTGCGGGATTTGATTCCCTGCCGTTGTAGTGTGTTACTGATGGTGACCTTTGTTACTTTTGGTCCCAGCTCTCTGCAGTCATTCACCAGGTCCCCCCGTGTGGTTCTGGGATCTTTGCTCACCTGTTCTCATGATCATTTTGACCCCACGGGATGAGATCTTGCGTGGAGCCCCAGAATCGAAGGAGATTATCAGTGGTCTTGTATGTCTTCCATTTTCTGATGATTGCTCCCACAGTTGATTTTTTCAAACCAAGCTGCTTGCCTATTGTAGATTCACTCTTCCCAGTCTGGTGCAGGTCTACCAATTCTTTTCCTGGTGTCCTTCGAAAGCTCTTTGGTCTTGGCCATGGCGGAGTTTGGAGTCTGACTGGTTGAGGCTGTGGACAGGTGTCTTTTATACAGATGAGGTCAAACAGGTGCCATTCATACAGGTAACGAGTGGGGGACAGAAAGCTTCTTACAGAGACGTTACAGGTCTGTGAGAGCCAGGGATTTTCCTTGTTTGAGGTGACCAAATACTTATTTTCCACCCTGATTTACGAATAAATTCTTACAAATCCTACCATGTGGATTCATGGAGTTTTTTTTCACATTCTGTCTCTCACAGTTGAAGTGTACCTCTGGTGCAAATTACTGACCTCTGTCATCATTTTAAGTGGGGAACTTGCACAATCGGTGGCTGACTAATACTTTTTTGCCCCACTGTATATAATATATATATATATATAATATAATAGGGCCTTGAGGGTGGGCACGTTAACGGCGTCCAGTAGACGGTCTGTGTATTCAAACCTACCTCTGGCGCCGGTGCCCACCTCTCAATTTTAAATCCATGTAGACATTGAGGGTTCTCCGGAGGGGCCGTACTAACACCTGCTGCTCTCTGGGCAGCAGCACCATGCTCTCCTTGTTTTAAATACACTTTAGAGCAACACACAGCAACACTACACTGTGAGCGGGAGGAGGGAGTGTATGGGGTCTTAACACACCCCCGTTCTCTACTAGCCATCAGGGCGGGGGGGGGCTGGGGAGAGGATGCTTGCTGTCACGATTGGCCTCCTGCTGCTGCGGAGCCTGGGTGCGGGGTCCTGCTTGCCTCCACCCCGGAGGGAAGGGTACGATCTCTTGGGTTCTGGGTGCCGTTTCCCCCTCTGGGGGCGAGGATACCTGGACCCGGGGTATAGAGTATGTTTGGGGAGTGGATTGTGTGTACATGTCCATTTACGTTTATTCCTAGGTTGGGTGAGTGCTGATGAGTGTTGTATATGTGTGCATGAGGGTGGGAATGCATGTCTGTGTCTGTGTGTGCCTGTTTGTCTGTGTCTATATGTCAGGTCGGGTCTTAGACTCCACCTCTCTGGGACCTCCCAGACCCTCCAAGTGTGGAGGCCTATCTTCCCTCACCACACACCCTGCCGGTGACTGATGCCCTCAGTGGGTCGGTGCATTGTTGGTTCTTGGTGTCCGGGGCTGGGCACTCAGGTCATGTGCCAGCTCACTCCCGGTGGCTACTTTGGCGGGGCCTGGCGCCTGCTGCTCGGTCGGGCCTCTTCCGGGGCGCGGAGGGCCCTCGGGCCTCCGGCCTCTGTGCCTGCGGCTCGGTTCACTCTGGCACAGCTGGCTGCCGGCGGAGCCGGCGGGGCACGCCGGTGCAGCCCCCTCTAGCTTCTGCCCGGTGGCTACTGGGTGACCCCTCGTCTGGGGATCCTCAGCCCTTCCCATGAAGGTGGCAACGGATGCCCCTCCGGTGGTCCTCCTTGGGCTCTTGCACTCTGGGGCCTCTGGATGTCTGGAGCCTGGATCTCCTCCATGCCTGCTTCATGCCCTGGGGGACAGGGCTATGGCTCTCTACATCCTCTTGCAGACCATTACATGGGGAAACCATTTGAATACAAGCGCGCCGATCCACACAGGTGTGCACACGGGTGTTCACTGTTCGTAGACTTAAAATCACACCTTTCTTGGCTGCTACTTCAAAGCACATTGTGTGCTGTCTGTCCTGCGTGCTGCACAAACAACATTCAATATTTAGTATTTACTGCTGTTTACACTTAGATAGATTCAATGTGATGGTGTTGTGTATAGTATGTTGCTTTGTTTTGTTTTTTTTGCTTGTTTTTCTATCTTTTCTCTCAAACAGGTGATCCCGGAGATATTTTTTCCCCCCTTTCTCACTGTCCCTCTCCCCTTCTGTTTTTCTTTTCCTTCCTCTATTCTTTCTCCCTTTCCTATCCCTCACTCATGTCCGTCCCGTCTGTAACACTGAAAATAAAATAAAATAAATAATTAAAAACAACACATCTCTGTGACATGTTGCTGTCATTGGATTTTCCAACATCTGCAGCTGAATCTTAGAGCTGAGCTGTTTCTGGAGGATAGCTCTATTTGCTGTCCAGTTCCTCACGAGACTGGTCTTTGAGAGGCTGTCGTTTTTACTGTAATGTCCTCTGCCTCTAACGCCTTGCTAGAGTCGACATTCAGACTAAACTCCTCTTCAAAATGACCACGCAGACAAGAGGGTTTGACTTCACTCCCTTTACTTAGGCCAGTTGAAGTAGCGGTAAAAACTGAGAAATAACATAAAATGCTCTTAGAAATCATAGATGAGGACAAATACACAAAAACAGTACAAATGACTTGTGTAGCCAAAAGCGTTAGCGAATCCTCTCTTTACAAACATTTCTATTAAGTAAACACCGGCAATCACATCTCTACAAGTAGATTGTTCATTAGTAAGGATGGAACAGAATTACATACCGACAATGCCCTTAAAGACCCATCTAAAGGGAGGACAATTGCCACTACAGCAGAGAACAGGAGAACAGGAGAGTTCTTTTCCCCAAACAATAGCATGCACTTTCTGATGACATCATAGAACAGAGACAGATTTGTGCATGTTACACCAGGTCATGCCAGAAGGGGACACTAAAGAGTAACTTTCTCAGGGAAAATCTATTTAAACAAAACACGATTACATGGTGGACAGAACACTCACCTTCTTCTTTCCACTTGTCCACGTTTGATTTTCCTCTGCAGCTTTTCTTTAAATGTTTTCCTTACCTCTAGTGCCCTCTTGTGCTCTTTACCTAACACTAGGTTTTTCCCTCTCTTATCTGCTCCTCCCGAGAAACGATGACAATGTATTAACAGCAATGACTGTGCAAAAAGACCAATCTATAAATGATTAACAAAAACAGAAATAAATGTAAGGGCCAAGGATAGGTCACGAATCACCTGGTGTTTATTTGCCACTGTCAGTCATTGCTGTATGGGTATAAAGTATTTTCTTTTTTTTTGTAAATCTGCTATATGTGTATCAGATTGTTTTATTAGTTTGGTGTTGGACTC
Organism: Neolamprologus multifasciatus; assembly: GCF_963576455.1. NCBI lineage: Eukaryota > Metazoa > Chordata > Actinopteri > Cichliformes > Cichlidae > Neolamprologus > Neolamprologus multifasciatus. The sequence continues at coordinate 25,054,053 of NC_140460.1, forward strand.
ATGCTCAAATTCTGATACAGTTTTTTGCTTTCTCATTTTATGACCAGAGTCCAAGGCAACCCTAAGAAAATATTTGATTTACAGCCTTGTTTACTTTTCCATCATATTTCACGTGTTTTCATTCTGGATGTGCAAGAGAAAAGTGTTTAAAAGGTGCTCATAGTAACAAATAAATAAATAAATAAGAAACTTAACAATTAAGGAATACTTCGGGAGTTACAAGTCAGGTCCTGCAAGTTGAAACTCGATGGGTTCAGAAAAACACCACTTTTTGGGAATAGAAGTCAAGTCTTATTTCATTTTAAAGCTTTGAGTTATTCTTTTTTAATGTTTTTTTTTGTTTTTCCAGAAGGAAAAAAAAACAAAATAAAATTTCACAACTGCTTATGCAATTCACCAAAACACCCGAGAAAGCTCAAAACGGTTAAAATTTTATTTCTAAAAAATTATTATGTCCTATTTGTAAACTAAGTAATTACATGCAAATTAATTTGAGTTTAGTTTATTCGTATTAAGTTTAATTAATTGGGTTTCACGTCACTTTTGAAGAGTACCGACAGAGGTGTTACACAAAGAAACCAGAATAAAGCATCTTATTTTGAAAGTGTCAGACAGACGGAAGCGCTGAGGGGTGCTGAGCTGCCTCCTTATAAAAGTCGTCGTCACGGCCTTTAGTTACGCACTTGAAAGATGTCTGCAGGAAAGCAAGGAGGTGCTCTGTGCTTCTTTATCAACGGGAAAAAGGTATGGTTTAGAGTTAATGTTATCATAGCGACCGTTTTGTTTTCTGACAGATAAAATCTGCACAGTTAGCAATTTCCGAGGTGACTTTTTACCTCGCGCTGCTGTTAGCAAAACTCTTAATATCATTTTTAGACAAGCACAGGTGAGTTAAAGTAAAGCAGCAGTGCTGAGTAAAACATTTGCAAGTTGGAGTTGTAATGACCTTCAAACATGTTGCGAAGTGAACAAAAATGCAGGAAGAAGGAGACATTCTTAGAAAGCTGTCATCTATATTGGTTCTTGAAAAGGTAAGGTGCATTTGCAGAATAAGTGCAAGCACACCACAGGGACTGCCTCACGTTATTACGGTTTTGTAAAAGAGAAACAAAATGGGCAATTAAAAAACTGAAAGCAGGCCAAGTTCTGCAAATCAAAGAGAAAACATCTGGCTGACTCACGCTGAGTGACAGTTTCTTTGTGTACCACACCGTTCAAACCTCTCCATCTTGGCCTCAAAACAAGATCCTGAGATTCGGTGCAGGACTTTTTGGCTCAGGGTGCTTTCACACGTGCGGTGTCAAGTCGATTCTCCACCTCTTGCAGTGTATTTATGCAGGTGTGAACACAGTAATCGTTAGGTGTACATTACACATGTGAGCTAAAAACGTCCCATATGCGTTGTATTCTCAATGCATGGAGGTGCTTTAGATGGGCAAAGGTCTATACGGGCTAGCAACCAGCTGTGAAAGGAACCTAAATCCTCAGTTTTCTCACACAGCCCCCTCATCCTGTTCTCACTTTCGTTGCTCCTGCCCCAAAACCATCCGGCCAATGAAGCGGACTCAGTGTTCTCACGTTGTTTGTAGTGATGCAATTGTGTTTACTTGGAGGTCACTTTTGTTTTCACCAGAGAAAAAATTAACCAAAAGCTACAAGTTTACAAACTCATCAGCTGATTAGGACCAGAGTAAACAAGCTACAGGTTTGAAAACGCCCTAACAATACCTCAAGCTGGAAGGATGTGCAACCAAAGCACAGGTGCTCTTCAAGTTTGTGTGTCGAGTCAGTTCACACTTCTTATTTAGACACGTGTGTCCAACATCCACCCATCCAACATCAGTCGTAGGTCGACTGGCAAGTAACGAGGTGGCCTGCAGAGAGGAGATCCAACATTAGAAGGCATGGGGCTCTACCAACAACCTTTACTCTGATGGTGGATTACAGGACGTCAAGAAAAGTGGACAGGACGCCGTCTTCATCAGTGGTGCTGAGGTGCGAGCAGGTAACTTGGAGAATCCTTGAGGATCTGACGAGTCTCTGTAAACCGCCTGTAAGACAAAGAAGTCCCTGAATTCTATTCACCTCCTGAGCAGGTCGTAACAGGTCAATACCTCACCGACTTCTATTGTAACCACCAGTGGTGGTATTGCACCTGAACAAAGGGCTCTGCAGCAGGTAGTAAAAGCAGATGACTGCACTGTTTGGCACCCAGCTGCCTGCCATCACCTGAAACGCCTCATTCAGTGTTCACGTAGCATCACTTCTGACCCCACTCACCCTCACAGTAGACTTTGGACAAATGAAATTAAATTCCTTTCTTTTTTTCTTTTTCTTTTTCTTTTTCTTTTTTTTTTTGAACCTCAAAATGAAACAAAAAAAAAAACTAATTAGAAATTACAAAACTATAACTTCTCGAGCTGCTGTTGGGTTGCCCATAAATTAGTGGTGCAGATTTCCTTGTGCTTGTATACTACAATAAAGTGAATAATCTGAATAGTTGTTCACTAATGATGACAACATTATAATGCTTTTATTGCAAGAAGTCATGTGACAGTAAAATACATCATGCTGACCCCTTATAGCTCAAAAACGAAAGCAATCTTCAGAGTGATAATGTGTAGAAATATCTAAGTTAGCTTAAATGTTTAGCCTATAACTAGATTTTATGTACTTTTAGTTTCAGTTTCAGTTTTATTTGTCATATGCAAGTTAGCACAGGGTCAACATTGCAATGAAATGTGTTTGACGAGCATGCCAGTCACTCAGCAGCATGATACAGTAGGAGAAAATATAATAAAATAAAATAGAAAAATAGTAAGGAGCAAAATATTAGAGAGACATGGTAAAAGAGAAAAGATGACTAAATATGTATGTATCTATAAATATAAATATATGTACACTAGTGATTAAATAAGAAAATCTTGAAAAAGAAATATGACGGGAGGGCAGATGGGATATTGCACAGGAATGAGCAGCAGAAAATTACAGTATTGCACTTTTAAAATATAAAATATCAATGCATCAGTGCAGATTAAACAGAGTACTTGTGAAGCTGCAGGGTAGCTTCTGAGTGCTGTGTTGTGTGTGTTTAAGTGTTGTGTTTGAAGGTGTCGTATGGCTTGGTGGTAAAAACTGTTTTTACGTCTTGTAGGTCCGAGCATCTGGCAGACTCCTGTAACGTCTGCCAGATGTTAACAAGGAGAACAGCTGATTGTGCTGGGTGGCTGTGGTCCTTGATGATGCTGTGTGCTTTACGGAGGCATCGCTGGAGGTAAATGTCCTGAATGGCAGGAAGCCTCGTGCCAGTGATGTGCTCTGCTGCCTTCACCACCCTCTGTAGTGCTTTACGGCTGCTGGCAGAGCAGCTTCCGTACCAAAACTGTGATGCAGCTCGTCAGCAAGCTCTCAGTTGCACACCTGTAAAAATTTGAGGTGATGTTGGCGTTCATGGCTAAACCCTCCTCAGCCTCCTCAGGAAGTAACGCCGCTGGCGAGCTTTCCTGATAGCAGTGTCTGTGTGAAGGGTCCAGGAGAAGTCCTCGGTGATGTTGACTCCAAGGAAACTTGAAGCTGCTGACCCTTTCGACCTTGACACCGTTGATGTGGATGGGCTGGTGTTCTCTACTGTACGTTTCCGGTAGTCCACTATCATCTCTCTAGTTTTGCTGATGTTGAGAGTCAGGTTATTTTCCAGGCACCACTCGTACAGTGCCATCACCTCCTCTCTATAGGCCGTCTCATCATTGCCTGTGATGAGGCCTATGATGGTTGTGTCATCAGCAAACTTGATGATGATGATGTTGGACTCGTGTTTAGCAACACAGTCGGTGTGTGAACAGGGAATATAGGAGGGGGCTAAACACACAACCCTGTGGCGTACCTGTGTTTAAGATGAGTGATGAGGAGGTGTGCTTACCAACTCTCACCACCTGGGCCAAGTCGTGCTTGGTGATTAATTTTATTTAATCATAAAAATGCACATTATTTTTAAATGTCAAATGTAAACTTGTTGAATATTTCAGTTTCACAGTAAAGTGTCATCGGTGCAGTTCAGAGTTACTGTTGCCCCTGATTACATCCATCCATGTTACACCTTGTCTTATATATTATTGTTCTTCTTAGAGATAAAACGCTAACATTAAACTGACCGTCATCTAAGCTGTAGGCAGCAGAAGAAACATGCTGTACATTCAACACGCGATCGTTTAGTGCTTGAGGTACCTCGTCACGTCTTCCACAGGCAGAGAGAGAAACCTAATGAGCATGTGCAGATTACGTGCCATCACTTTTTGCTTGTTTCTGATCAGATTCACTGTAACAACTGCCCTTTGTCTCTCTCTCGTCCGACGCAAATGGGACTATAAAATGGAATTTTCTATCTCTTAAACTATCACTTAGATTAACAGGCAGTGATCCACATGTGACTTTGAACATGGTTAATAAAATATTCAAATCCACACGGATTATGAAGTTTTACCAGTGGAGATTTTAGAAACGATTCGGTGTGTTCTCCTGGTGCCATATTGTCTTGGTTCGGTGGGTTTTTGTTTTTTAAATGCTTGAATGACTTGTAGGCTGGTGTTAAGTGGCTTAACAACCAAACGAACATACTGGGAGTAGGTCAGAAAATGAGTGAAAAAGCGGGTCAGTGTCCAAAGAAAAGCTTTGAAAGACCTTTAGAGAGCCAGGAGAAATATTGATCAAGAGTGCTTTAGTATTACAGGATAGTATCTGGCTGCTTGGTAACAAAGTATATAGAAATGAGAGCTGGCTCAAGACTTTTGCCCAGCACTGTATAAGCAAAATAAATGCAGATGTTAGAAGAACTGATTTTCTTTGGTCCTGTTTAAAACAGGTGACGGAGAACCATGCCGACCCGGAGACGATGCTGTTGCCCTTCCTCAGGCAGAAGAGTATCCTTCAGACCAGTTTTCAGTTCACCTTCGCTGTTTAAATGTTAATACTGGTGCTGTCAGCCGCGTTAAAACGGGCTAATCCGCGTTAATGCAGATTGGGCCCGTGTAAGGGTTACTCGGCATTAACGCGTTAATGCGTTTAAACGCGTTAATGCTGTCATCACAACTAACGCGATTAACAATTAACCCATCTGGAGCGCAGACTGACTCAAAATCCCTGAAAGGTCTCTGTCAACGGCATTTCAGGCAGTTTGTCCGTTCTGCGCTCCAGATGGGTCGAGTGTGTTTTAAAAAAATTTAATCGTGATGAGCGCATTAACGTGTTAAGCTGACAGCCCTAGTTAATTGCTTAGTTGTAAGCATTCGGTGGACTTGTCTTTATCCTTGACTGTGACTTCAGTGAAATTAACTGGAACCAAGTACGGCTGCGGCGGAGGAGGCTGCGGAGCGTGCACAGTTATGGTGTCGCGCTACCAACCTGCAACGAAATCCATCATGTATCCTTTTTGACGTGGTAAATGGACTGGTTCTTATATAGCGCTTTTCTACTCTGTCCGAGCACTCAAAGCGCTTCATACAGCTAATTCATTCACCCAATCACACCCATTCACACAAGCACTTCTAAACTTAAGTGCTAAGTAGCTAACATTCATACACATTCACACTCCGATGGATGCATCAGAGAGCAACATGGGGTTAGTATCTTGCCCAAGGATATTTGGCATGCAGACTGGAGCAGCCTGGGATTGAACCACCGACCTTCTGTTAGTGGGCTGATCCGCTCTACCACCTGAGCTACAGCCACCCCCCCGACGTCACACCACCTTGTACTGCTGGGGTGTTGTCAGCTGGATTTGACTTTTTTTGGTTTTTTATTGTTCGTTTTTTTTTTTTTCCCATTTTTTGTCATTTTGTGGCTGTCTGTGCATATTTAATGCAAATATCAAAGTTTAAGATGAACTTTAAGATTCAGACTGCTCTTGTATCCATCCCCAATATTTGAATCCGTAACAGTTTGTGGGCTCGTAGTCCTGTGGTATTGGGGTGGAAGTTGGAGGTTTGGAACGGTCCGAGGTTGTCGAACGGACAGGCACAAGCCTTGGGCACAACTTCAGCCTTAGGACTGGAAAATCAATTTGTTGGTTGATCTCTCAGCCTCTTTAAGTGAAATTAGATTTGCAGAAAACAGGAGAGAGTGTAAGTGTTGGCTTGGCAAGCCTGGTATGGATGACCACACTGAACTTCTGTGTTGACCAATGGTCACTTCCCTCCCCTGACAATGAAACAATACAGTCTGTTGACTCATTCACCTTCCTGTAGCTGAGGAGGAGATATTGGGACACACACTGAGAGGAATCTGAAACAATGTTGAACAGAGATTTTAAAATGAAGGACAAAACCAAACAGTTTAAAGCTGTCTTGTTTGGGGGATTTTTTTTTTTTTTTTTTTTTTGTCCACAATCAGCCTTATTACATGGTCTAAAGCAGTGGTGGGGAGCTCCAGGCCTCAAGGGTCAGTGTGTCAGATGTGGGTTCGGGTGTTCTGTGCAGGTCTTTTCTTTGTGGAGATAGTTGTAGAGAAGAAGCTTTAGAAATCAGTACTGGTGCATGTAGTGTTGTTTTAGTGGTACTACTGCTTAATCTGCTAATACTTGCCTTAAGTCACCTTTACTTGTACCGTCAGCCATTACTCAGCCAACGCCTGCCTGCTGCCGCTCTGTCAGCTCCACGGAGCCGCGGTCACCACAGTGGAGGGCATTGGCAGCACCAAGACCAGGATCCACCCGGTGCAGGTCAGTTCCAGGGACACCCCTGTTATTTATGTCATCTACGTTTATTTGGAAAGTTCCCTTTTATTCCAAATCATTCCTCCTGATGAGTTGGTTGGCTAATTCTGTGATTACATTTTAAAGGCCAACTTATTTACATGCAAACAAACTGTAAACCAAGTGGGGGGGGGGGGGGGGGGGGGGAACAACTACAAACACAAGATAAACTGTTAGGTTTGTGGTTATGATGTCCTTCCAGGAGCGAATAGCCAAGGCTCACGGCTCCCAGTGTGGCTTCTGCACTCCGGGGATGGTGATGTCCACGTACTCTCTGCTGAGGAACAAACCGCAGCCCACCATGGACGACATCACCCAGGCTCTGGCTGGTGTGTTCACTCTCATTTGAGTTGTTTGTTTTTTCTGCTGTCATAGTTTGTCACATGAAACGGTTGAATAGTTGTGTTGCCAACTTTTGTCCTTCCTGTCAGTAAAATGGTACACCTAGTCTCTCCAGTCAGCTGAACACACAGTACTTTTTTGTTTAAGCATAATCTGGTGAGAAGTAAATGATAAACTAGGAGAGTAACCACTCTGACTTAAAAGCATTCAGATTTTCTACTTTTTTCTTGAGGGCTCTTTTGAATTTTGAAGATTATGGCTTGTAGTTAATGAAAATCGGAAATCCAGTATCAATTATGGGAATATTTATTGAGATGAATAAAAAAAGATTTGCAGTACAGAAATATCCAGACTGTAGGAGTCAGGTAAGGCGTGTTGGCTGGCAGATTAAGTTTATTTATAACTAACTCGGCTCACACTAGCTGACTTTTGACAAATGCTGGTTGGAGAATGGGACGCCATCCCACATTGGTGTGTGACCAGCATGAGGAGGAGGTTGCCAGGCTGCTATCCCTGTGTATGGTTCATCCACATGCCCCATGTGGGGCCTCAGTTGGTTTCTTCAGGCTTAAATCATCCAGTCCAATAAATGACACCCAACAAGAGTCAAGTGCAGAACAAGCTGATTGACGGAGAAGATCTGCAAGTTTTCCATGGGTATAATCCACCAAACGCAAATACTTTTTGTGTAAAGCTTATTTATTTTTAAAAAACATTTGAAGATGATTAACTAAAGGCCGGTCGAAGCGGGCACGCTCCGTTTTGCATAACTATTTTTCAATCCCGGTAGAACTGCAACCACATAAGCTAGCGGGAATAATTTTTTAAAATTTTTTATTTTTTTTGCATAAAACCGGAGGAGGACTTGCATTTCATGCATTCAGCTTGCGCTAGGTCATAATTTCCTTCCATATATGGCTTTGCAAAAATTGCATTAAAAAGCACTTGCAGCAACAAAAACATAATATTCCAGAAACACGCTTTGCCAATCCGATCAGCTGTTCAGAACACTTCCTATGCTGGAGTAAATGTCAGAGCGAACTATCACATGTCCGCCATTACCTGCCAAACCAGAAGTGACATCATTTTCATGGGAAAATAGTTTTTTCCCTACAGGGAATTTAATAAGATTTATTGTTGTTTGACTTTACTGCCTTTCTGTATGGTTTCTGGGATGCTTAGAACTCAAATAGCACTGTTGGAAATAGTTTATTTTGATGCACATGCTTGGGGGGGGGGGGGGGGGCTGTTTGGTTTGCAAATTTTGCATTATAATAATAATTTTCATGGAGTATATAAAATTGGTTTATCTCAAAAATGAAACTATGAAAACCACTAAAATAAATTCCTGTGGTTGGAAACTATTTTGTGCAACTTTTTGCATTTACAGTTTTAAGGGATAGATCTCTGAAATTTCTCTAACTAGAAATATGTATAAAAACAAACGAAACAAAACAAAGATGATTCTCATTTTATTTATTTTATTTGTTGGTTTATTGCACTTTTTTTGCAATTTATGTAGTTACTATGGACTTAATGCATACATATTTTTGAAATTTGGGTATAACGGTTGTATTAATGTATAGCAACTTGAAATGCTCCCAAAAATGGCACTACAGCGTTTTTTTGTTTGTTTGTGGTTTTTTTTTTTTTTTTTAAACTCTGGCGGACTTGGTTCTATGGTGGGCCTTAAAGGGTTAAGTCTTGAGTTGCATCTGCAGGTGTACTTGAGGCCCTCTCTCTCCCGTGAACGTGGCATTTCGGCTTCATGCCTGGACAGCAAACTAGTTACTCTTAAAAACTTGTGGTGAAAATCTGTGTCAGACCTCACTTGGACATCACAGTTAGGGAAAATGTTTTATACAGTAATATGAGAGAGGGTGGAAAATGGCACAAGAGCCTGCCTTGTGGTTGATGTATATTCCTACCCTCATGTGTGATATGCAGGTAGTGAACAAAGCCAGGTTGCAAAGAGTAGCTGGAGTCGCACGTCTTTTTATAATTCACGGCTTCTTGTTGGGGAAAGCTTTGATATGTTTTGATGACATTTATCATCGAAGTAAAATTAACTCACTGTGGCGTTTCTTCAGGTAATCTGTGTCGGTGTACCGGATATCGACCCATTGTGGAAGGCTGCAGGACCTTCTGTCAGGTACACTCTAATTTTAGGCAATTATTATTATTATTATTTTTTTTTTTTACACATTTATATAAAAAGAGAGAAATGTTGTGAGAACATGAGTATAAACAAATTGATACGTTGATGCCAACAGGAAGCCAACTGCTGCCAAGCCAATGGTGCGGCAAAACTGCTGCCTCAATGGAGAGAAAAATGGTGATGAACCTGAGCAGGTGAACCTGAGCTTTTTTTGTTTGTTTTTTTTTGTTGGGGCGGGGGGCGGGGGGGTTCTCCTTGTTTTCCCTCTCATTTTACTGATGCTGCTTTTAATGAAGCACATTCTTCTGACCTTTAATTGCTCAATCAAGCCATTAGCTTATATTTGGTGTTGCTGTTCTTTTTATGCACTGCTCTTGAACACCTGATCAACAGTGTAACAGTCAGTTAAACTTCAAGGACATCAGTGTCCATCTTTATGCTGAGGGGACCCTGATTCATCAGAGTACAGGACAAAGCCCGGCTTTGTGTGGCCAGAGTGTGTAGGCAGCTCCTGGACGAAGCACTGATTGGCCTTCACGTTCCTCAGACCAATAGCCACGTGAGAACCTCAGAGACTTAATGAGTCAGTGCCTCAAACACTGCCACATGGAGCCACAGACAGTTAAGGAGTTCAGTGATGGCCTTACCTAGGTTTCAGAGGAGATTCAAGATTCTTTGTCACATGCATAGTTATACAAGTACAGCATGCAGTGAAATGTATCACGACACACTCCTCGAACATTATATACATTAAGTAAAAATGCTGTATGTTCTGGTTTAGGACCCGCATGGCTTGGGATAGAAGCTCCTCTTGAGTCTTTGTCCTTGCCTGGATGGTGCGGAACCTTCTGCCTGATTGCAGAAGTTGGAACAGATTGTTCCTGAGCCACCACAGTCCTCTTCAGGAGCATGCTGAGGTTGTCAGGAGTGCATGCAGGCACACGGGGGTTAATCCGGGTTTATTTTTTTTCTGTGTTTTCGTCTGCAGGAAAAGCCTCAGCTCTTTGACAAACTGGATCTTCTGCCATTGGATCCAACACAGGAGCTGATCTTCCCTCCACAGCTGATTGTAAGTCATCAAAGGCAACAAGAGGAAGGTCTTTAAAATTCACACTTACATCCTGGTTTGGTGCAGGAGTATCTAAAGCTCCAGTTAAACTATTGATGCTACAGTAATGTCCCTTTTCCCTACAGCTGATGGCAGATACAACGAGCCCGCAAACACTCACCTTTCATGGGGAGAGGGTCACCTGGGGTGTCTCCGGTTTCTCTGGAGGAGCTGATCCAGCTCAAGGCCAAACATCCCAAAGCTCCCCTGGTCATGGGCAACACCAACATAGGTCAGCAGAAAACACCCTCTGAGGTGTTTCTAACATGATTTAAAGAGTGGAAATGGAGAAAAGATTTTTCTTTGTCATTGTTTGATCAAATTCAGGTTTCTAAACTAGATCAATTATTGGTTAGACTCCTGCTTTTATAAAGTGTATCGTTTTAACCCGCTCTATTTGCTTTGTGCTGAAGGTCCAGACATGAAGTTCAAAGGCATCCTACATCCGCTGATCATCTCTCCAACCAGAGTGAAGGAGCTGTTCGAGGTCTCTCAGACGCCACAGGGTGGGTAACCTACACATTCACCTGAGGCTCCAGCCCTTTGTTGGTGTTCATGCACGGGCAATGAGTTTATTTTAGGGTGTGCATGAGGTAAAAGTTGGTTAATGTGCTTCCTCTCTGCAGGCGTTTGGGTGGGAGCGGGCTGCAGTTTGTCAGAGCTTCACTCTGTCTTGGAGAAGCTGGTTCCTCAGTTCCCGGAGGAGAAGACGGAGGTGTTCAGAGCACTGAACCGGCAGCTGGGGAACCTGGGAAGTGTGCAGATCCGAAACGTCGCCGTAAGGAGAAATCGCACATGTACCATTGATTGTTATTATTCGTGTTTTACTTCATTTCTAGATTTATTTTTCCCCTTCCTCCACATCCTGTTTCCATTGCTTAAATTAACCCTTGCTGTAGCACTAACTAGCCACTGTGAAAGAGTCCCATTTAATTTTAATTACAAAGAGCAAAAATCTAAAGTATTCATAGGATTTTGTTTTAACATCATCCTGATGCAGGATCCTCAGCTGATATATGCTCATATTTATTTGAACATTTAATACACCTTGTTCTTTGAGATGTATTCATATTATTTGTAACTGGTACTGTGGTTTCTTGCTTATGGAACATAGACTTAAGTTTGAATAACGTGGACTGCTGCTTTGTGGACACTGTGCATCAGTGCTGGTGCGTTCCTCTCACCACATGTTGCATTTTAGCTGAGGGCGAGCAGAAAAGGCTCATTGTTTTTGTGAAATATGAAACTCCCTGATGAAGTCTTGTGTGCAGAAGCCTGTTGGAGTTCATCCAGTTGAGCTTGACTAAAGCATGAGAATGAAGCCATTTTTAAATGATTTTTAAGCCTGTCTGTACCCATCTATCTGTTTTCAATGTCACAGGGCCAACACGTAGATGACCATTCATGCTCACATTGACATCTTTAGAATCACCAGTTAACCGAACACCGTGCATGTTTTTGGGGCTCTGGGAGGGAGTCGGAGTGAAACCCACACAGACTTGGGAAGGACAAGCAAACTCCATGCAGAAAGACCCCACTGTAGATTCAAATGCAAGACCTTCTTGCCATGAGGCGATGGTGCAAGTGTTGCTTTTGTTGCATATAAGCATTTTTTGCTGAGCTGTAGTGCTCTGCACATATTCCAGAAGGTACTCGGAGCCCGTTGCTCATTTTACAGGGCTGATCTGTAATGGCTGCAGCTGCCGTGCACGGCTGTGACTGGTGTGTCAGGAACCGGTTAACCAGTCAAACAGTTGCTGCACAACATCAACAAACCAACACCACATTCAAATTCCCCATAGAACTGAAAGTAAAAAGCTCCTAAGATGTTACGTTTCATGCATCGGTCTAACATTGTTTAAATGGTGCCTGAGTGGCCAAAGCTGAGGGCACAGCTGCGCTCATGCTAGCTCAGCCAGTGAAGGTCTACTGCAGATGATGAGAAATACTACTGCGATATAGTGAACATTTCCTCATGGGTCAGACGTCATGCAAAAAATCAGCTAGACAAAGAAGAAATATCTTCGCTGTGGGCATGAGGGGGCACTGTAAGACAAAAAGAGGGCTGGCTTCAAAGAAACTAAAATTCAAAGCCTTGAATTAAAACTTAAACTGATTATAATCTCCTCTCTTGTTTCTGAGTACAAGTTTAATGTGTCCTGTGTCTGCATTTAGTCTCTGGGAGGAAACATCGTGAGTGCGTACCCCAACTCGGATCTGAACCCCATTTTGGCTGCCGGCAACTGCAAAGTCGGCGTGATTTCCAGTGGTGAGTCGCCAGGACTTTTATGCTAAGTGTATTTAAAAAAAAATCAAAGATAAGTGATGAATAAACAAAAAGCAACTTTAACTCTATGAATTCACCAGGAGGAAGACGAGAGGTTCCCCTGAATCAGGACTTCTTCGTGGGATTTGGGAAAGTCATCCTGCAGCCGGAGGAGATTGTCGTCTCCGTTTTCATCCCCTTTTCCAGAAAGGTACACAAACTTTATTCTTTATTTGTAAGAACATGCGTCTCCTCCACAGTGGTGACATACATTTTACTGTGTGGCTGTGAGCGTCTGTCATAGATTATGTGCTAAAGAGAAAACGATTACTAGTGCTGCACCTCATCTCACCTGCAGGGGGAGTTTGTTCAGGCTTTACGCCACGCACCGAGGAAGGAGGCCTCCTTCGCCACCGTGACAGCCGGGATGAGGGTGATGTTCTCAGAGAGCTCCAGAGTGGTTCAGGATGTCAGTATTTACTACGGAGGGATGGGCCCGACCACAGTCAGTGCAGCCAAAACCTGCCAGGCCATCATCAGGAGGTCTCTTTGTTTTCCCCTCCCCGTTCTCTACTTTACTTCATTACTTTCTCACCTTGTGCTGATTTGCTTTTCTTCCCTTCAGGCCGTGGGACGACGAGACCCTCGGCCAAGCCTACGACATCCTTCTGGAAGAGCTGGCCCTCCCTCCTTCAGCTCCAGGAGGGAAGGTGGAGTTTCGTAGGTCTCTGACTCTTAGTCTGCTCTTCAAATTCTACCTGGAGGTCCTGCACAAGCTCAAAGCAATGGTACAAAGAGATCTACTTTAAAGAAATAGTGCAGGGTAATGTGGTAAATCCAACTGACTTAAATGTGTTTTTACAGAATGTGATCACAGACGAGGTCCCTGAGAAGATGCAACCTTTACCCAGAGAGATCCAACCTGGCCTGCAGGAGTTCCAGGTTACAAAATGGCTTTCAGAATGGTTTAACTCAAAAACAGATGTGCTTTCTTCATAAACCCGACTACTTCCTCTTCCTCATCAACCTGTCTCAAAGGACCAGAGTAACCACGATGCAGTGGGGCGTCCCATGATGCATCGGTCCGCCATCAGCCAGGCCACAGGCGAGGCTGTGTACTGCGATGACCTCCCAAAGATAGAGGGCGAGCTCTTCCTCATGCTGGTCACCAGCTCCCGACCACACGCTAAGATCACGTAAGCACTAAATGGCAACGCCAACAAGGAAGTGCCAAACACTGCAGTTCCTCTAATGGCCACAGGAGGTGTCTTGTCCACCAGCATAAGTAATTGTGGTCCCTTCACACAGGCAGCACTAAAAAGCAGATTCTTCTGTTGCTTGCACTGCATAATAGGTTTCCTGCTTTGTCTTGCAGGACTTCCACAGGGCTGTGGAGTGACATACATTTGCGCGAACAATAGAAATGCAAAATAATGGATCCATACAGGAAACATGAAGACCATGATCAGCTGCAGGAAGTGACAGGAAAGGCAGAGCAATGCAGCCAGATGGACACAGATTTGCTTAACCTTTAAAACGTTAGCCTTAAAACATGGCTTCCACGTCAGCAATGTGAAGCAATCTATAAACCTGTATTCTATCCAAAGACCACCAGATGGCGATAGTTGAACGATGACCTCTAGTGTGTGTGTGCGTGTGTGTGTGCTTTGTTTCCAAAGACAGATGGTGTCACTGACACAGGCAGCAGATCTGGCGATGTTAACACTTTCATTGGGAGTCACTGACATTACAAGTCAGTGCATCAGGGGGGCAGATGATGGTTTGCACATATGCAGAGGAGGGATGGTGGATATACTGGACAAGGGATGTTAAAGAAAATCATGCCTGTGCAGTTATGAAGGAGTCAAGTTATATTTTGTATCTGGCTGTAAAGATGTTTAATTCTGCTGTAAAGTCAGACATTTTAACATGGGACTCTATGGCAACTGACTCATGCTTGGAGTCAGCCTCAAGTGGTCACTAGAGGAACTGCAGTGTTTGGCGCATTATTGTCGGTTTCACTTTTGCAATCAACATTAAGGTTGGGCGATATGTAAAAAATTTTCCAACCGGCAATTGTCAGTCCAACAATTGCCCATGGGTGATATATTCGCGTATGCGCAGACTTTTTGATGGGCGGAGCAATGTAATCATGCACGGTCTGATTTGGGTGTTTACAACACAGAAGAAGTCCAAACATTGACAAACTAATTACCCCCCCCCCCCCTTCCCCCACGGTCGTCACGATTAAAAGTTTTAATGCTCTCAACCCATCTGGAGTGCAGAATGAACAAAATCTCAACAAACTGCCAAAATGCGTTGATGGAGACATTTCAGGGATTTTGAGTCAGTCTGCGCTCCAGCTGGGTTAATTGTTAATCGCATCAAGTTGTGTTAATTCGTGGTGATGGCACGTTAATGTTGACAGCACTAAAAAAGAAAAGTCGCCAATGTGGATTTTTGTTTTTTTTTTTTTTGGGGGGGGGAGGTTGGCTTTAAACCTCCATCATTCTTAGCAAACTCACTCATGGGCAAATAAATAAATCACCCATGTTCATCCAATCGCCCCACCCTAGTCAACATAGACAAACTGCACTTTGGAGCTTTTGAATTAAATTATCTTTAAATAACGAGGCTTAGTGCATTTACATCAGAAAAAGAGGCTCTTTCTGGTGTTTTCATGCTGATATTTTGATGTCTGCTGTCTGACAGAGGGCTGGATGTGAGCGAAGCCCTACAGCTTCCCGGCGTTGTCGACGTCATCACAACCAAAGACATTCCCGGGAAGAAAGTCCGCACATTTTGCGGTTATGATGAGGAGCTGCTTGCCGAGAGCGAGGTAGAGCCTTCTGCACACCCGCTGCTCTTCACTCATATTTAAACCCTAATTGGGAAATAACGACACTCACCATATCTGCAGGTGTCGTGCATCGGTCAGATGATATGTGCGGTGGTCGCCGACACGAAGGCGCACGCCAAACGAGGAGCAGCAGCTGTAAAGATCAGCTACGAAGACCTGCCCGACCCCATTTTCACCATCGAGGTTTGACTTTTTACCCTTTGAGCATCTGCATCATGGGGAATACTATAGTTTGAGTAGTAAAACTGTTTCTGTTCCTTTACATCACAAGCATTGATACTCGGGATGTTTTGCTCTGTTTTTTGATAATTCACTGGAGAAAATGCTACAAGTGCAGATGGGTAAACTTTTCAACGTCACACCTTTTGTGACAGGAAGCCGTCGAGAAGTCATCTTACTTTGAACCACGACGGTTGCTTCAGAGGGGAGATGTGACTGAAGCCTTTAAAACTGTCGACAGGGTTTATGAAGGTAAAAGTTGTTTGAGAACAACCGGAAGAAACGTCTGCTTTTTCTTTTTAAACTCTGCATGTTTTATCCTCAGGGGAGATTCGAATTGGAGGCCAGGAGCATTTCTACATGGAGACGCAGAGCATGCTGGTGGTTCCCGTCGGCGAGGAGATGGAGTTCAACGTTTACATCTCCAGTCAGTGGCCAACTTTGATTCAGGTAAATGGAGCAGGTGTGTGTCAGTGAACCTGAGAGTTACTCAGGGACTAATGGCTCACCACTGCTCACATGTTGACATGTTGAACATAAAAGACAAGTCAGAGCTGCAGGTGGGTTGGATCTCTCTGTGCAGGATGCTGTTGCCGAGACGTTGAACATCTCATCCAACAGAGTCACTTGTCATGTCAAAAGAGTGGGCGGAGCCTTTGGAGGGAAGATCACCAGAACCACCGTTTTGGCTTCTATCACCTCGGTGGCTGCTTGGAAGTGAGTCCAAAGGATTAGCAAGTCTTTCACACAGGCTGGTCGGTAACCTCCAGGACACAAATATCTGACAGAGGCCGTTCACTTTCAAAGTAAAAGGTCTACGTTACCAAAGCAATTGCAAGTAGGTTTTTGTTTCAGCACCATCTCTGTAGCCACTGGCCAACTAGTGGGGAATACAACAATTTCCTTAGCAGCTGGCTGTTGCTAAGGGTAGCTTACCTTCGTTCTCTGGGCCTGTGTTACTGAGGCCTGAAGAGACATTAATAAAGAAAAAGAAGCTGGAAAGTTCTTACATTTTGTTTTCTTTTATTATAACTGTTTAAAGGACCAATCGAGCCGTCCGCTGTGTCCTGGAGCGCGGCGAGGACATGCTCATTACAGGAGGCCGACATCCCACCCTGGGGAAAATATAAGGTACAACCAAGCACACAGGATATACCTTCTAATTTTTAGGTGTTGCCCACTGTTTTGATTTTATTTTTTTAAGAAAATTACTTTTGAATTTCAAATATACTTGTTATCGTTATTTATTGGTTAGGATTCTGAGTGTTTTGTGTGAGGGGAGCCTTCCAGCGCTTTAATTATTCAAACATTGTGAGAAACAGTGTGATGTAGGACAAAACCAAGGTGCAGCAGAGTCTGCAGAGAGGTTTGTGTTTGTCTCTCAGCTGTAAAGACTGATGTGGTATTGTCGGCACTCTACCGAGCAGGCGTGAAACGTGGATGCCTAAGTTTGTGACTCCAGTAACTCAAAGAAGCGATGTAGGAGTTTTAAATCAATACCATAGGTGTATCTACTAGGAGGTTGAGAGGTAGCTCCAGTATTTTTTTTGTAAAGAGTTGTCTTACATTTCTTACTTTTTTGGTGGTTTACAAATGTGGGCTTTAAAGGATTTCATCTTCAGTTTTGAAAGGTTGTGACCAAAAGATCTTTAAACTTTTTAGTTTTCAATTCAATTCAATTTTATTTATATAGCGCCAAATCACAACAAAAGTCGCCTCAAGGCGACAGTGGGAAGGAAAAACTCCCTTTTAACAGGAAGAAACCTCCGGCAGAACCAGGCTCAGGGAGGGGCGGCCATCTGCTGCGAGCGGTTGGGGTGAGAGAAGGAAGACAGGATAAAAGACATGCTGTGGAAGAGAGACAGAGATTAATAACAGATATGATTCAATACAGAGAGGTCTGTTAATACATAGTGAGCAAGAAAGGTGACTGGAAAGGAAAAACTCAATGCATCATGGGAATCCCCCGGCAGCCTACATCTATTGCAGCATAACTAAGGGAGGATTCAGGGTCACCTGGTCCAGCCCTAACTATATGCTTTAACAAAAAGGAAAGTTTTAAGCCTAATCTTAAAAGTAGAGATAGTGTCTGTCTCCTGAATCCAAACTGGAAGCTGGTTCCACAGAAGAGGGGCCTGAAAACTGAAGGCTCTCCCTCCCATTCTACTTTTAAATACTCTAGGAACAACAAGTAGGCCTGCAGAGCGGGAGCGAAGTGCTCTAATAGGGTGATATGGTACTAGAAGGTCATTAAGATAAGATGGGGCCTGATTATTTAAGACCTTGTATGTGAGGAGCAGGATTTTGAATTCAATTCTGGATTTAACAGGAAGCCAATGAAGGGAAGCCAAAACAGGAGAAATATGCTCTCTCTTTCTAGTCCCTGTCAGTACTCTTGCTGCAGCATTTTGGATTAACTGAAGGCTTTTCAGTGAGTTTTTTGGACATCCTGATAATAATGAATTGCAGTAGTCCAGCCTGGAAGTAATAAATGCATGAACTAGTTTTTCAGCGTCACTCTGAGACAGGATATTTCTAATTTTAGAGATGTTGCGCAAATGGAAGAACGCAGTCTTACATATTTGTTTAATATGTGCGTTGAAGGACATATCCTGGTCAAAAATGACTCCAAGGTTCCTCACAGTGTTACTGGAGGCCAAGGTAATGCCATCCAGAGTAAGAATCTGGTTAGATACCATATTTCTAAGCTTTTCAGCGCCGAGTACAATGACCTCAGTTTTATCTGAGTTAAGAAGCAGAAAGTTAGTGGCCATCCAAGTCTTTATGTCTTTAAGACATTCCTGCAGTTTAACTAATTGGTGTGTGTTATCTGGCTTCATGGACAGATAGAGCTAGGTGTCATCTGCATAGCAGTGAAAATGTATGCTATGTCTTCTAATGATGCTGCCTAGGGGAAGCATGTATAATGTAAACAGAATTGGTCCTAGCACTGAACCCTGTGGAACTCCATAATTAACCTCAGTGTGTGAAGAGGACTCTCCATTTACATGCACAAATTGGAGTCTATTAGATAGATATGATACAAACCACTGCAGTGCAATACCTGTAATACCTACAGCATGTTCTAATCGCTCTAATAGGATATTATGGTCAACAGTATCGAATGCTGCACTAAGGTCAAGAAGGACAAGCACAGAGATGAGTCCACTGTCAGAGGCCATAAGAAGATCATTTGTAACCTTCACTAAAGCTGTTTCTGTGCTGTGATGAACTCTGAAACCTGACTGAAACTCTTCATATAAACCATTCCTCTGCAGATGATCTGTTAGCTGTTTGACAACTACTCTTTCAAGGATTTTTTGATATGAAAGGAAGGTTGGAGATTGGCCTATAATTAGCTAAGACTGCTGGGTCTAGAGATGGCTTTTTGAGTAAAGGTTTAACTGCAGCCACCTTGAAGGCCTGTGGTACATAGCCGATTATTAGAGATAGGTTGATCATATATAAGATCGAAGAATTAATCAATGGCAGGACTTCTTTGAGCAGTTTTGTAGGAATGGGGTCTAAAAGACACGTTGATGGTTTGGAGGAAGTAATTATTGATGTTAACTCAGAAAGATCGATTGGAGAAAAAGAGTCTAACTTAACATCAATGGAACTAAGAGTAGCTGTAGATAATATTACATCTGTGGGATGATTATTGGTAATTTTTTCTCTAATGATAAAATATTTATTTGTGAAGAAGTTCATGAAGTCATCACTAGTTAACGTTAAAGGGATGGTTGGCTCAAAAGAGCTCTGACTTTTTGTCAGCCTGGCTACAGTGCTGAAGAGAAACCTGGGGTTGTTCTTATTTTCTTCAATCAGTGATGAGTAGTAAGCTGTTCTGGCTTTGCGGAGGGCTTTCTTATAAAGCAACAAACTATTTCTCCAGGCTAAATGATGATCCTCTAAATTTGTGACACGCCATTTCCTCTCCAGATTACGAGTCATCTGCTTTAGGGTACGTGTTTGAGAATTATACCACGGGGTCAGGTACTTCTGATTAGAGACCTTAGTTTTCACTGGAGCTACAGTAACCAGAGTCGTACGTAGTGAGGAGGTGAAATTATTAACAAGATAATCGACCTCTGTTGGGGTAGCGTTCAGATAGCTGCTCTGCTCTGTGTTGGTACAGGGCATTGACGATGATAACAGTGGCTGGATTATATTCTTAAATTTAGTTACAGCGCTTTCAGAAAGACATCTACTTTGATAAAGTCCACTCTCCACTGCTGCGTAATCAATTATTGTAAATGTAAATGTTATCAAGAAATGATCAGACAGGAGAGGGTTTTCAGGAAACACTGTTAAATGTTCAGTTTCTATGCCATATGTTAAAACAAGATCTAGAGTGTGATTAAAGTGGTGGGTGGGTTCTTTTACATTTTGAGAGAAACCAATTGAGTCTAACAACAGATTAAATGCCATGTTGAGGCTGTCATTTTTAGCATCAACATGGATGTTAAAATCACCCACAATAATTATTTTATCTGAGCTCAGAACTAAATTAGATATAAAGTCTGAGAAATCAGACAGAAACTCTGTGTAAGGCCCAGGTGGACGATAGATGATAACAAGTAAGACTGGTTTCTGAGTTTCACAGCTGGGGTGGACAATGCTAAGCATCAGGCTTTCAAATGAATTAAAAGTCTGTCTTGGTCTTTCATTAATTAATAGACTGGTGTGAAAAATTGCTGCCACACCGCCCCCTCGGCCTGTGCTTCGAGATTTCTGGTAGTTAGAATGACTCGGGGGTGTTGATTCATTTAAACTAACATAATCATCCTGCTGCAACCAGGTTTCTGTAAGGCAGAGTAAATCAATTTGTTGATCAATTATTAAGTCATGTACTAACAGAGACTTGGAGGAGAGAGACCTAATATTTAATAATCCACATTTCACTGTTTTACTCTTTGGTTCAGATGTGTAATTTTAAAGGCGTTGTTGACTTGTTGACTGCCGTTTGTTTCAGGTGGGTTTCATGAATGATGGGAAGATTGTTGCTGCAGATTTCCAGTTCTTTGCCAACAGTGGCAACACTGCAGATGAGTCTCCATTGGTAAGTGGAAAAAGGAAATGCTACTGGAGATAAAAGTAAGTGAAACGCCAAAGAACGTAAGAGTGGATTTTGTGGTGTTTGCAGATTGCTGGGAAGATGGTCCTCCACATGGACACCGCGTACAACATCCCCAATCTGCGAGGTCGCGGCACCGCATGCAAGACCAACCTGCCATCAAACACTGCCTTCAGGGGCTTTGGGGTGCCCCAGGGCCTGCTGATCGTGGAGAACATGATCAACGACGTTGCCATGGTGTTGGGATGCCCCGCCGACAAGGTTCCCCTCCATCCTCTCCTGCCACAAGCTCGACCGGGTTTACAAAACAGCATCTAATTAAATGTTTAAAATCCTTCATCAGATTCGGGAGATGAACATGTACAGGGGCCCTTCGACCACCCACTACAAGTTTGAGTTCAACCCCGAGAACTTGCTGCGCTGCTGGGAAGAGTGCAAGCGCCGGTCTGACTACAGTGCCCGCCGTGGCACCATCGAGCAGTTTAACGAGCAGAACCGCTGGAAGAAGAGGGGGATTTCCATCATCCCCATCAAACACGGCATCGCCTTTGCAGATGGCTTCCTTAATCAGGTCTGTGATCTTATTCTGTCCCTGCAGGCTTGGAGTATGTAAACTGTTTCCAGAGTTTTGTGCTCATGTTCACAAGTTTTTGCTGATGTGAAAGTCAGCAAAAATTTTGCATTCATTGTTGGCGCCATACAAAAAGAAGCCATATCTAGTAATAGATCATGCAAAAGGGCATGGAGAGAGCTGTACAACACTGCATGACACCCTGTGATGTCATAATGACTTCATGAAGTCTTGCAGAATGACACGCTGCAAGAATATATCTTAGGTTTTAACAGCTTACAGAAGCCAAAGAGCCAATTCTGCTCAAGTCCTGTGGGTAAAGACAAGAGCCTGTTTCAGGGTCTTTGTGTTTTTTTCTTTGTAGTTGTTACAGCTCAGTAGCTGCTTGCTTCTGTTTAGTTCAGTTTTGTTTGTGGCAGGCTGCAGCTTTGGTCCACATCTACAAAGACGGTTCGGTTCTGGTGAGTCACGGTGGGACGGAGATGGGTCAGGGAGTCCACACGAAAATGCAGCAGGTACTGTGTGAAGCACCTCACTGGAAACAACAAAAAATGTGTATATAACAAAATATCATGTATTTGTCTAAGTATTGAAAAAAAAAAAAAAAACAAACAAACAAATGAACTCAAAGGTTAACTTAAATTAATTACTGTTAATGTATGCATGTAAAAATCTTATAAATATAATAAGAAACACATGTTGAGCTATATAAATGTACAATGTAAATATACAATTGTCAAATTTAGACTGTATAAATGGAGTACATGGGGAAAAAATAGGACATTGGGATGTATAAATTAGGAATATGTTAAAAATAGTTAAATAATAAATTCATTTTGTGCATCAAAATCAAGAAATAAGCATAAAGACTTAAAGAATCACACAATAAATGCATTTATTTTAATGCTATTTAAAAGATAAGAAGACAATTGTTGGGTGGATTAAAAAACAACAGCTGAACTGTATTGCTGCATATTACATTAGAGCCTTCCAGTTTAATGTTTAACACCATTATATTTGGATAATCTGCGTGAGATAACTGTAGCACTGAAAACATGTGAAGGCAGCACACTGGTGAAGCAGTAGACACAATTTTTATTTTTACCTGCTTACAAAGGTTTACCTCCTGTTACCCTCGCTTTCACCATCGTTTTGCCACAAATGCAAAGAGGGCACCAATTTTAATTTATCCGCCACTGAAAATAGTTCCCGAGAGTTGCACTGTTTGAGGTGCAAATTTCACCGGCCAGGTCGCACCACAGGACATCTGTGGCTGCAATGAGCAGGGATTTTATTTTATTTTTTTCCCCTCCATAGCCAAGAGGTGTTAATTATTAGCTTATGTATCAGAAATGTTCAGTAAACTATTTTTGGTTTTTTGGTTGTAGTTTTGAGATATTTGCAGATATTGACGTTAAGAGGATGAACATTAGAAATACTGTAAAGTTTGTGTCACTGCTGTTTTTGTTTTATTGGTCTGTCTTTGGCCAGATTTGTGCTTTAGTATTACAAAAATGCAGAAAAACACCAGATTTATGCCTTTCGGGGTCTGGCTTTTTCTGTTTGTTAGATTGCGAGCCGGGAGCTTCACATCCCGTCCTCAAAGATCTACATCAGTGAAACCAGCACCAACACCGTTCCCAACACCTGCCCATCTGCTGCGTCCTTTGGTACCGATGCTAACGGCATGGCAGTCAAAGATGCCTGCCAGATTCTGTACCAGCGACTGGAGCCAATCAGAAAGAAGAACCCCAAAGGAACCTGGGAGAGCTGGGTACGAAAATCCTTGAATGATGTTGTTAGATTTGGAGCATTTAAATAACATAACTTTTCTTTGAACACAGGCCAAAAAAGCATTTATGGAGAAGATCAGTTTGTCAGCGACTGGATTTTACAAGTATGATAGAAATCTCCCCCCACACCCATAATGGATGAAGTAGCAGTGAGTGACTGTTTCTTCCTTTTTGTCCTCAGAGGTCCTGACCTTTACGTAGACTGGGACAAGATGGAGGGCCAGCCTTATGCTTACTACACCTACGGAGTGAGCTGCTCCGAGGTGGAGCTGGATTGCCTCACTGGAGAATACAGGGTCTGTCTGCACGGTCTCGACTCTGAATGCCACTTGCTGCAAACAGAGGAATATTTCCAGAAAATAAAGGAATCTTTTTTTTTTTTTTGTTTTCTTTTCATGTTTGTGCTTCTTGCAGACGTTGAGGACTGACATCGTAGTGGATATCGGCAAAAGTGTGAACCCATCTGTGGACATGGGCCAGGTCAGACCCACGGCCATTTTACATCTTTGCATGACTGCCTGGCAGTTGTTTCAGTGTCATTAACCAACACAATGTAAACAGCATGTGCAGTGTAAAAGACTGGAGCCAGACTTTGTGTTCTTGAGAAATAGTTCTCTGGGCTTTCTGAAGGTCTGCCGGTGCAGTAAAATCATACCTGGACAGAAAAACACACAGTGGAGCACTATCAGTCATGGATTGGCCTCGACAGAGCCCGGACCTCAACATTACTGAAGCAGTGTGGGATCATGTTGACAGAGAACAGAACAAAAGGCAGAAACATCCAAAGAAGAGGTTTGAATGTCCTTCAGGAAGCCTGGAGAACTATTCCTGAAGACTACTTAAAGCCTAGGGTTGGGTATTGTCACTGATTTCTAGAATCGATTCGATTCAATTAGATTTGAATCTGGGAAATTTTGCCTCAGACAGTCAGAAATATTATAATTCAGATCAGTACATTAACATACTTTTGTATCTATAAAAAGGAAGCTGACACTTTCCAGACTTTATTAAAGGTGTGTGCATCACAGCAGAGGCCTTTGTAGCTGAGGATAAAACGCAGAAAAACATGAAGGTGATTTTTCCTGGCCTGGGATTTTATAAAAAATATTCTGCAGTGCACCAAAAACGAAAGAAAACCATTAATCAACATATGAACATTACCTCTGAAATTACAGCAGTTTTATTAGAGACACAGCTGAGCGTTTTGCATTTTGTATAATTTTAAAAAGTTTAAATTTGTTCAGTATTGAACGGCAGAAATTAGGTTTTCTTTTCAGAAGTAAGTAAAAGGGAAAAAAAACAGCGGCCAACAGCGCTGTAATTCAGGATTTTAATGAATCGATATCACGTTATCCAAGCCAGAATCGATTATTAAAACCCACCCCTATTAAAGACATGACAAAGCTAAGAGTTCAGGCTGTGCTGAAGAATAAAGGTGGTCACACCAAATAAGTAATTCAGTTCAAATTATTATATAGTGCCAAATCAGAACAGCAATCCCCTCAAGGTGCTTTATATTGTAAGATAAAGACCCTACAATAATGCATTGAAACCCTCAGCAATCAAACAACCCACTATGGGTAAGCACTTGGTGTAAAAAAAGAAAAAACTTGCTTTTTAACAGGGAGAAAACTCTGGCAAAACCAGGTTCACGGAGGGCTGTCTGCAACCAAACCTTGGCAATATTAATCATTTAAAAAGGGGGAACCAGAGGTCCAGAGCCAAAAGTTACCTGAGCTGACCTTCAGGTTTGTTAGAACTGTTCAAACCCCCCCCCCCCCCCCCCCCCCCAATCGATATGTATACTCAAGACCGTTTGCACGGGTCAGTAAGTGGCTGCACCCATTTCACCCAGTGTTTTTAAAACAACAAAACAGTAAACAGTAAAAAACAACTTTTAGCAGAGAGTAGTAATTAACAACGTCTCTCTCCTTGATTTCTTCCCTTCTCTCAGATTGAGGGAGCGTTCATGCAGGGTTTGGGTCTCTACACTCTGGAGGAGCTGAAGTTTTCTCCCTTCGGGCTGCTGTACACTCGAGGACCGTCTCAGTACAAGATCCCAGCGGTCTGCGACGTGCCGCTCCAATTTAACGTCTACCTGCTGCCCGACTCTGACAACCCCTACGCCATCTACTCTTCAAAGGTTGGACACAAGGAGGAAGATTGCTTCCAAACACCTCAGTCTTTTAGTTTTCTATCGTACTTGGTGTGTTGCGTTGCTGATGTTCGTCTCCTGTGCAGGGTATTGGAGAACCCACCCTCTTCTTGGGCAGTTCCGTGTTCTTCGCCATCAAAGACGCCGTGGCTGCTGCTCGCTCCGATTCTGGTTTGAAGGGACCCTTTTCTCTAAACTCCCCTGCAACACCAGAGAGGGCCTGCTTAGCCTCTGCCTCCCCATTCACTCAGAAGGTAACTATACATGTCAGCTACACAATCTGGAGTTCGCCTAAACGGGACAGTTTGTAAACTTCAGGTCCTGTAACTGTAAATTTATGCTTACAGACAGGAAAGGTCGAGGAGTTCAGCTGTCACATAAATTTTAAGCACATTCAGCTCATATTAATGAGAGAGGCCACCGTGAGTGATGGCAGGAAGCTCATACCTGTGGGAATGCTGTTAGATGGTGTGCAGAACTGTTTTGAACACCAAAACTTTACACATTAATTCCTATTATTTTTGTTTCCAGGTTCCAGCCAGCAAACCAGGGTCTTTCAAGCCGTGGGCCTTGGACATCTGAGACTGAATCAAACTAAAGATTTTAAACTAATCATTTGCCGCGGGGCAAAGGTGCTTTTAATCCACTTCAGTGTTTAACAGCTTTGCAGATTTTATTGTATCATTGAATTTAAGATTTCAGAAGCTAAACACAAATCACTGAGATGCACACGTCACACCTGCCCACTGAGTCAAATACACATGGTTAACGCTGTTGTGCAGTCGAGTTTCCTTTAAGACTGCATGTTTCACTTGTTGCACAGAATCTGTCATAGAGTCCGATGATCATTTCTTTTTTTGTGGTGGTCCACCACATGCACAGTACAGTTAGTTTTTAATCTTTTATAAATCTTTTTTTTTTTAAGTTATTCTGTTACCAAATGTAACCAGAATTGTGGCCCAAGTGGGTTTCAGCCCGCAGATGTGTTACTCATTTTTATTAATTTTAAACACAAAGAATCAACATTGTGATTGAATTAGATTTATTCTGTGTTATGGGAAATGTGAGACGATCGTCCACTTGATCTTTGGTTTTGTCTGAAGGCATTGATTTGTTTTGTGCTTGAATGCTTGATTTAGAAGGGAAAACATAAATTATGTTTAATAAAGCAATGAAAATCCACCTTTTGTGTCTCTAAAACTAAGGATAAACTCAGTCACTTTAGAGACTAAGGCCATGCTGACTGGTACATGAGGATGATCACACCACAAGGATGATCTTCACTGGCTACAGCTGTTGTGCTGCTCATTAAAAGAAATGCCTAATCAGCCACTCACATGGCAGCAACTCTGCATGTTTAGGGACATCAAGACAACCTGCTGGACTCCAAACAGAGCATCAGAATGGAGACAAAATGGTATGTAAGTGGCTTTGACTGTGGTGTGGTTCTGCATATTTGAGCAGCTGTTGCTCTGCTCTTCCGCACAACCATCGTAAACCTATCATAAATACAAATGCTTTTCCTTTTTAAATTCTGCCATATTTGCCTATAACTAAAGTATTTCTGTATATCAGGTAAATAACAAACGGAAGTCATGTTATATTACTAAAGTTTACCTGGCACAGTGTGAGAAATAAGTGAAGCACAACATTCAACCTCTAAGAAAATTATTTTCTTTAGGAATGGAGGTAAATGACTGTTATTTGGCATCTTATTAGTTTTTGTAAAAGTAAATTACAAAAAACATTTTTTAGGGTGAAGTATTTCGATTAAAGAGCTTACGGAATAACATTTGTAATGGATTACTCACTACAGACGCTCTAACTGTGGATTACTGGATTATTTGAAGGCAAAACTTTTATGTAACACAAAGACACTTGTGATTTATTGTAACAATACAACTTTTTTTTTTTTTTTTAGTCTTTGGCTAAAACTTAATTAGAACAGCAGAATTTTTATATCTCTCTCTCTATATCTATATAGATATAGATATATATAGATATAGATATATCTAGATCTATATCTATCTCTCTCTCTATATATATATATATCTATATATCTATATATAGATATCTATATATTAGAGGTGCAACGATACTCGTATCGATATTGAACCGTTTGATACAGTGCTCTCGGTTCGGTATGCATATGTATCGAACAATACAACATTTTTAATTTATTTTATCAACTTTCCTTCTGACATGCTGTCTGTGCTGAGAGCTCAGTGGATCTGCGCTTGACAGTGCAGCCTAGGCGGAGTAGTCGAACACAGATTCACTGAGCGCAGCACAAGCTAGCAAGACAGAAGCTAAGCTTGTTGCAACATGGCAAATTGAACCTCCCCCACACTCATTCAGATCTGGCGTTTGGAACTATTTTGGTTTTCATGTGTATGACCCTGAAGGTAAGCACGTCATGGACTAAAGTAAAACAGTATGTTGGATGTGCCAGCAATGCTCAATTACATGGGTGGGAACTAGTGTGTTAGCGCAGTTAGCTCATAAACGTGTTGGCCGTCCAGCCCCACACACGGGGAGATCCGCGGTAGCTCGTTAACGGAGATTTGCCTTGTTGTAGCGTTAACCTCATTTCAGATTAACGCTGACAGCACTAGTGGGAACACAACGAATATGACTGCACAGTTACACCGACATCATCCTAGTGCAAAGACAAGTGGAAGCAGACAAAAACAACAAGCAGGCATGCTACAAACTTTACCCGAGTCATTTAGACAGCCGTTAGCACATGATTCTCCTTATGGGGACCTGATATGTTTAATATGCTGCTGAGAATATAGCCCAGAAGAAGCGTATAGTTTAGCTTTTATTTTGGAAAGAGCCATTTCTCTGTAATAAACTCTCTTTTCCAAAGATGAGTGATTCCTCAATCAGATACAGGGCTCACAAAATCGCTAGCCCGAAGTCCTGGGGCTAGCGATGTTTCCAGTCGGGCTACCAAAATCTATCTCTGCCCTGCCCGTCGGCCTATCGTAGGAAGGAAAAATATATGTCAATGCTTTTGCATTCTTTCGGAAATGTAGCTGGGTAATTATGTCATTGGCATCGGTGAGCCACTGTCAATATGTGACATATTGAAATCGCGTTTGAATTTGCGCTTGTTTTTTGCTTTCACTTTGCAATCGTGCAACTGTGTATAGAGAGCGACAGCACTGATTGGTGAGTGATGATAATTTGCGCACCAATTCCTCTGACATCATCTTATCAATCGTTAGCTTACTATGCAAACATGACAAGTGAAATCTCCCGCAGCTTAAACATGTGAGAGGTTAATCACGCAGAGAATCGCTGAGCGTTATGTGAGTGCGTGTGTAAAAGCAGCAGGATATATATTTTAGTTCTGCTGAGCCAAATAAGACAGGTCAGGGTGAAGAAGTGACAGCCAAAGAAAAGCTTACCACAAAACGGAAAAGTTATGACAAATCAGACTATAAGGCAAAAAGAAAGTGCAGCTTTATGGTTTCATGGACAAAAGAATTTCTGTGGCTGCAATATGACGAGCTAAATAACCAGGGCTGCACATAAGTGGTCCGCAGGTGCGCATTCGCTGTCAAAATAAAAAACGCGCACAAGATAAGAAGTTGCAACACGTGTTTGCATACATAAGATTTTCTGGAGGAGGACAGACATTTGTTTAGAACTCTTAAAGATGTCGAAGAAGCTCCTTTAAGCAATTACTTTGGTGTTCCTCCACCTCCAAAGAAATGTCAGAAGGAGTCTGAACCACAAAAGAAGCGCGTATTCTCGGAAAAGTGGTTGCAGGAGGTGAGCTGGCTTCAAACAAATGATGAACGCACAGAGATGTGGTGCAGAATGCGCTGTGAAAATTTAATAAATGACAAATTAATAAAGAGGCATGAACATTTTTTTTGTATCGAAAAAATATCGAACCGTGACACCGAAGTATCAAACCAAACCGAACCGTGAATTTTGTGTATCGTTGCACCCCTAATATATATATATATATATATATATATATATATATATATATATATATATATATATATATATATATATGTGTGTATGTATATGTGTGTATGTATGTGTATATGTATATATGAGATATATATATATATATATATATAGAGAGAGAGAGATATCTAGAGAGAGAGAGATATCTATATCTAGATATATATATCAACGATGGAAGTAGCAACTGCACTATTCTCGGGTGTTTTCTGAATTCTGCATTTTGACGCTTTTTGTTTGCTGCCATCCTGTGTTTTGTTTGTTTTTCTTCACCAGAAAACACTGGATTTGGGTGATACTTTATTCAGCAGTTAGCTAGGTAGTTGGTAAGTTGCATCCATAAGCTGTACAGTATTACTTGTACAGTAATTGAATTTCATTCACCAACACTGAGTGATGGTGTTTGCCTCACAGCAAGTTGGATTATTTCTTTGATAATTATGTTAAAAGGCTGAAATATGGCTGAATTGGCAACACAGGCTCGTTTCACCCTGTACCCAAAACACATCTTCATGATTCCCAAGACCTTTGGAAAAATATCCTGTGGACTGACTATGCAAAAGCTGAACTTTTCTGGAAGGTTTGAGTCCCATTACATCAGACATAAAACCATTTCATAAAACAACTTCACAGCAACAGTGTGATGGTCTGGGGCTGCTCTGCTGCTTCAGGACTACTCTTTGTAATTGATGGAACCATGAATTCTGCTCTCTACTAGAAAATCCTGAATGAGGATGTCTGAGCATTAGTTCATGCCCTGAAGATCAAGAGCACTTGAGTTCTGCAGCAGGACAATGATCAGAAACACACCAGTGCAAAAATAAAAATCGAGGTTTTGGTGTGACCGGACACTGATAAAGGGAAAAATGTTAGAATATGTAGGGAACATGGAAGGGAATGTAATTTCACCTGGAAATATCAATCACATGTTTATTGTGTGCATATATGTATATGATAAATTAATAAATGAACCTATATGTAGTGTGTTTGGGTCTGTGTGAGCTATTTTCACTGTTTACCAAAAGGAAATTATAGTTTCTTTTTTTATTTTAGCCTCAGAATACTTCCCTTTGGGTGATTTTCCATCAAGAACAAATCCAGTAACACATTTTCAGAGACTTCAAGCCTTATGCATTTATATCACACATGTGGTGTTCATGCCATAAAAGTATAGAGGTACTGTTTCCCTTCACTCTGTCCTCTCCCTGCGTGGCCTGCTGTTCGTTTGTGCTCCCAGCATCCCGGCACATTTTACCCTATGTGTAGTAAGTGAAAAAATTGGAACTTTCCACCAGTTAGGTTTTTTAATCTATTACCTAATTCTTTCAGCATAGCATGAATGGCCATGTGGGAGGTCGTTATCAGTAAAC
Source organism: Neolamprologus multifasciatus (assembly GCF_963576455.1). NCBI lineage: Eukaryota > Metazoa > Chordata > Actinopteri > Cichliformes > Cichlidae > Neolamprologus > Neolamprologus multifasciatus. The sequence goes on from NC_140460.1 coordinate 25,084,704, forward strand.
ATAAAGCTAATGAAACATAAAACTTTACACCTTCGTTTGTGTTTTCCAGTGCAGTCAATTAGGTCCCAAATTGGAGTCTGATGGGCCGATTCTGGCCCTTGGGCCTTATGTTTGACATCTCGGGTATATAGGGATAAAGTGCAAGAAATGCATATCCAGACTGTTTATATTGTATAGACTGCCATAAATCTGCTCCTAATCAAGTTCTTTTTTGAGAATATTTTTTTCAAGATAAACATGTTTTTTTTCACTCACATCTGTTATTCAGTTAAATTTTATCACAAAAAATAAGCAGCATTCCATATTTGAAATATGAACCATATATGTGGTAAACATCTGTTATGTATTTTTACATACATTGTTATTGATGCACTGATTTAATAACACAATAACTTAACACTGGCTGAGTAACAAAAATAGAAGACCACGCAAGGGTTAGCTACATAAATATACTGTAATGTATTTCAAAACAAACAAACAAAAAGCTTTCTGTATCAGTAAATTAAACGTTTTTGTCCTATTTTGTTCAAAGGAAATCCCCTTTAAAAAGCGCATGCGCAGCGGGCGGAGCCTGCGGAAGTCCTTACGGGAAGGTCTTTTTGTTTGGGCCGCTCAGATACTCGACACTTTGCTTCCATTCCTCGGCTTCACAACCGTTTTTTATCTGCATTAATTTCGGTGAGTACTCTCATTTTCCGGCTCCTCGCCTCGGTCCCCACGCCGTCCTCTCCTTGCGTGTACTGCTGTGGCCTGTTTGAAGGCAGAAAATTAAGCTTTTTGGGGGGGGTTTTCGGCCTGGGAATGTTGCCATCATGGGCGCCGCCGGAGGGCGAATTTTAACTTAGCATTAGCTTCATTACAGAGCAGATTGCGGCTCTGCTTTGTTGTTGTTATGGATGTTTTTTTTTTCATGACAGCTCGACAGGTGGTTGTGTTTTATAGCCGATTAGGTGCTGATGAGGTGAATTTTCTTGCGTGCGTGAGCCGAGGCTGAACGGTAATCAAACGTGGTTAGCGTGCTAGCGGGCCCGGCTACCTTGCTCGGCGCATGGCGAGGCCTCGAGTTAGCCTGTGCTAATCCACAGTTAGCCAGCTGCTCAGAAAATCCCTCATTGCTCGCGAGCGGAAAGCTATCCGTGGGAAATATCCGTGGAAAATGCTCGCGTTGAGGTCACACCTGTGTACTGTGATTGAATTAAGCAGTGTCGAGCTGATACATCTGGTTATTTCCACCTCCCAGCATCCACCTTTATAGCCCCGCAGATTGTCTTTTGTCTGCCGAGTACTCCTTCACCTTTGTGTGAGTAGCTAGTCAAAGCCCGGGGGAAGGAAAAGCAGCCGTGCTGGATTTAATTTACTTTGAACTAAATCTGTATTATGTCAGGCTGTTTTTAATAGATTAAGGAGGCTTTCCTTGGAGTAAGATAAATGAAGTCAGAACAGCTAAAACTAAACAACTGCATGCTCGCGGATAGTGGTTAACTACACTGCCATTTAAAACTCCCAAATGCGCATCTCTTAGAGTTAAATACTTTCTAACGTCCTCTCTGTGTTTGTGAAGGCAGTGGTTACAGATATACACGTTACTTGGTTTAATCTTAAGAGGCAGGTGAACTGCTCAGTTACAGCAAAATAACTTACACAGTGAGTTTCCTTGACATTAATTCAGCTATTGACGATGTGGACCCTGAGCCTGGATAGAAGAGAGTTTGGGATTTAGGAGGGAAATGAAGCCATCACTGCAAAGAAAAGGGGTGTGATGGGTTTAAATACTCAAACATGTATACACTCTTTGGTAGCAATGGAGGGGGGAAATTGGACATGAAAGGGAAAAGCGTCAAGAAATATCAGCCCCATGGCTGTTATCTGTTAATAAGATGACATATACTGCCCTGTTTTGTCAGCTGATGGGACTAAATGTCGAGCTGAAGTCTTTGAGGCTGGTCTTTTTTCTCTTCCCCGGCATAATTAAAGCTTTTGGCTAATTTGCACTCTTTTTCTACTTATCTCTATCAACTCAGTTTGACTGATTCCCACACATCTCAGCCAGTGTAGTACTGCAGTTTCTCTCAGGGATGTACAGATCCTGCAGCAGATAACGGGTTTAACCACAACTGATGCTGCTGGCTGAAATGTCCCAGAATTTGTATTATTATTATTTTTTTAAACCAGTGGCTTATTAGTGTGTAAAGGCTACTGTGTGTTTGTGGCTCAAAAAAAAAAGATCACAACTGGGTGTTATTCATAGTTACTGTTATCAGCGTGTTACTTTTTCAACACAGATCCATGAATTAAAGGAACAATGTGGTTACTTTTATCGTTGTCTGGAAATAAGACATGTTTAACAAGCGTGATTTGTGACCTTTGTGGTTTGTTGCTGAAGAACTCAAACTTTAAAACATTTAAGTTACTTAAAATGAAGAAATTGTTGCTTACTACAAGGTTGTTTTTTTTTTTGCTGAGTGTGCACTTTTTTTTTTTTTTTGTTTTGACTGCTGTAGCAAGGGAACATTTCGTCCTGTGATAACGCTGTGGTTACTTTCACAATGAACCTCATCGCAGGCAAAGAGTTGGGCCTTTTCATTGTTTGTACCTTTTAAGGGTTTTTACACCCTGTTAAAATGAAAGGGGGAATGTGTTTTAGTTAAATAGAAACTAATGCATTTCCAAAAATACCATTTTGATAATTTGACTCCATGAGCCTTCCTGTATGACTCGCAGCGTCCTTCAAATATTCATGATTACTTTTGAAATTTATCCTCTCTTTAAAGTGAGAGAAATAAAAGCCTGACTGAAACTGAACAGGTTTTAAGTTAAAACTAAACTGAAAATAATAAGCCAACTCTGGAAACTCTCAGAGAGTAAACTGATTGAAAACACAAACTGAAACTAAGTTCTTACAATAAAAACTTTTCATCTCAGATCGGTGCCACCAGCTTTTGAATTACCAGCAGACTCTAAAGTCGTTCTGCACAGCCGATTGTTACAGGACGTGCAGATAACCCGGCTTACGCCCAGGTGCTGGGAGGAGAAACCATAATTACAGGGCCCGTTGATGAGTTGCCTGCGCAGCTAAACATTAACTCTGTGTGTTCTCGTCTCTTTCAGGGTGTCTTTTATGAATAATCAAAAGCAGCAAAAGCCAACGCTAACAGGCCAGCGTTTCAAAACGAGGAAAAGAGGTGAGTGCTGATTCCTGGATCCACTGATCCCCAGCCCTGCTGTTCCACATTCTGCTTTCATTTCAATGTTTGTGTGTCGTTGTCTTCCCACAGATGAAAAGGAGAGATTTGACCCTACTCAGTTTCAAGAAAGTATCGTACAAGGCTTGAATCAAACTGGCACTGATTTGGAAGCGGTCGCAAAGTTCCTCGATGCCTCTGGCGCCAAGCTTGACTACCGCCGCTATGCAGAGACACTTTTTGACATCCTGGTGGCCGGCGGGATGCTGGGTGAGTTGCAACATGTTTTGTTGTCACTCGTGTGCAGAAATGTGTGTAATACATGTATATATTTACCTTTTTATGTGTGTCTGCAGCCCCAGGAGGGACTCTCTCTGATGACATGACCCGCACAGAGTACTGCCTCTTCACGGCACAAGAAGACCTGGAGACAATGCAAGCATATGCTCAGGTCGGTCCCTGTTAATGAATGCGTTTTAAAAATGAAGCACACGTGACAAGCAGGTAATGCTCACAGGCTGTTTCTTCTCTTTGACTCATAAACAGGTTTTTAACAAGCTGATCAGGCGTTACAAGTACCTGGAGAAGGGTTTCGAAGAGGAGATCAAGAAGGTGAGCAATAACCGGATCCTGATAAGGGGATAAGTTCAAACTGGGCTTAGCTGGTTGGAACGGTTTGAGGCAGAGGTTGCCAGCTGTTGATTGCAGTTCCCTTCGTTTGTTTTCAAGATAACAAACTTTAACCTTTAAGTTTGAGGTGTTTTTGACTGCCAGTAATTGGGGATTGGGCCTTGATTATACTTTGTCTGCTCGTGTCTGAGTGACGTCCACAAGCCTGAATTTGCGTTGCAGTGCACCACTTCAAAGAGCTGAAATGGGAGCGACTGCTTGGCTGTCGGGTCTGTCAGAGTGTAGTCTGGATCATTATGTTGTGCTTATTTTATGCTTGTAAGCACAGTACTAGGAAGCGTAGGATGGGTGTGTGACACCATACATGGAGTTTAAGCCCTGCTGTAGAAAACTGGTGCCATAAGCACAAAGACTGCAGTCAAAGATGGAGCTGATGGGATAAGAAATTAATTGCTGCATGGTGTGCATTGTTTTCTTTCACACCACAGGAGGTGCTTTTTCTTCACGTGCCCTTACATTTCCACAAATGCGAGCAGCTCTGTGGGAAACGACCCACCTGTTGCTGGGGATAAGTTGGGCCTTTTTATCGCAACTCTTGAACAGTTTGCACAATTTATAAAATCTAATGGGATTTGGAAACAACTGTGCACTTTCAATGATGTTAAGGGCATTGCAGTGATCCCAGGCGTGGTGTCACAGCAGCCCCATGAAGTTACACTAGTTTATTGCTGATACAAACATTTTAAAACACTTGACCGTCCACAAAAGCTCAAAATGCAAACTTTTAATGTGTGGAAACCCTGGATTTGATTTGCTTAAAAGGTTATTCTCAACATGTCTGGAAGGGAGTTTTAACATCTCTAGGGATGTAAATATGCCCACAGTTGTTTTTGTTTTTCAAGCTTAAACATGCATTAAACTTGTCTGCTTTCTCTTTGTAGTTACTGCTGTTTCTAAAGGGGTTTACTGAGTCTGAGCGCAACAAGCTCGCCATGCTGACCGGCATCCTGCTGGCCAACGGCAGCATATCAGCCTCCATCTTGAGCAGTCTCTTCAACGAGAACCTCGTCAAAGAAGGTAAGGACAAACGTCTTGTTAAGTCTGGGTTTGCAGCAGAGATTTATGGCTCAGAAACGGTCAGAAAGCTGGTCAGGTATCAGTGACAGCAGCAGTTTGGTGGTTTCGTCCTGCAACACTGACACTTTCTGTGGTTCTTGTGTGCAACAGCTTCCCTGGGAAGCTTAATATTAATTAGGGTAGTCAAATTAACTTAAAAAGAGTTGGTTTCATGTTCAGAAGAAGCTCTGACCTGTGTCATCTCTGTCCAGGCGTTTCTGCAGCCTTCGCTGTCAAGCTGTTCAAGTCATGGATCAACGAGAAGGACATCAACTCTGTTGCTGGCAGTCTTCGCAAAGTTGGCATGGACAACAGGCTGATGGTAAGCAAAAACACAAGTCAGGGGCCACGTGTCGACTCATTCCTGCTGCCAATGTCTCACTGGTGTGTGAACATCCTTCTCCTCCTCAGGAACTCTTTCCGGCCAACAAACGGAGCTGCGAGCATTTTTCGAAGTACTTCACCGACGCCGGGCTGAAGGAGCTGTCTGACTTCGCCCGCAACCAGCAATCCATCGGCGCCCGCAAGGAGCTGCAGAAGGAGCTCCAGGAGCAGATGTCCCGAGGTGACCCTCTGAAGGAGGTGAGGCCACAGGCTGACTTTTAAATGCCTAATTTATCATAAAAGATATACACTGAGCTCTGAACAATAGGTTTTTAACACTTCTGTTTTTGCTCCGCTGAGTTTCTCTGAATGAAAAAGCACAGAAACAGATGTGTGCTTCATTAGTGACTGACGTGTGTGTGATTAACCTCGCTGCCTTCCCTCCAGATTATCGCCTTCACTAGGGAGGAGATGAAAAAGGCCAACCTTTCTGAGCAGGCCATGATCAGCATCATCTGGACCAGTGTGATGAGCTCCGTGGAATGGAACAAGAAGGAAGAGCTCGTGACCGAACAAGCCATCAAACACTTGAAGGTGCGCAGCAGGGCCGAGGAGCACAGCTGTGGTTAAAGCACTTAAAGGGATTAATTCATCATTATTAATTAATGAACCTGTACAGGAAACACGACTCTACGGCTGAAGGCTTATCCCTCAACCATAGCTATGTCTTACTTCAAAGTAAAAGCCTTGGAATATTTGAATTGAACAGGATTTTCAAAATCAAAGCATCCAGTTACTTATTAGAAATTGCAAAGATGCAATTTTTTTTTTTAAAATCAACAATGCTATAAACTATGACTCAACTTTAAGTTGGTGGCAGATTTGCAAAATAAAAGCCTCCCGTTTAGTTATTGTGCCTCTCTAGTCCAGCAGTAGCAACAATCTCACTGCAATAAATCCCCAAATTACAGCGTCTTTTCAAGGGTCTAAACATCCTCAAACCCATGAACTTCAAGACTAATGAAGACTTTATTATGGGGCTAACACACCTACAAAACTGTAACATGTGAAATTTGATACATGTGTAACATCCCAAGATGGACAAAATGTATCTCCGTGGAAACATGCCCTAAACTCGATTTTGGAAGGCTGGCATTTTAAAGTTAAGAAGCAGGTTTTGTAGTATTTATTGGCTCTATGGCGCTACCTACAGTAGTTCAATAAAGGAGCCCCAGCACTGATTTTAATCTGCTTGCATGAAATTCAGTGGCCTCGTGTAATATCCCAAGTTGAAAAGGTGTCTTGTGCCTTCTACTAAACCCAACAGGAAGTCTACAAGTATCTTGGTTGCTATTGAACCTCCTCAGAGTTAGATGGATCAATGTGATTGGTCTGTTTGACCAACCTGAAAACTTTAAGCAAGAAAATCAAAGCTGCATGAGAAGCTGTTAAAGCTCTCGTGTACATCAATCAATCTGTCCCAGACTGTTGGTCGGTGACGGCGCCACCTGGAGGCAACAAGAAATAATCTGAAGTGCATGAGTTGTGGGTTCCATTCAATATAAATGGTGTTCGTGAGTTCAGTCATGTGGGTATAGCAGATGATAAGCAGCTTTTATATTTATTTATTTATTTATTTTTTTTGAATGACCAATCAGAATCCACTAAGACAGCGGTCCCCAACCCCCGGGCCACGGACCGATAGCGGTCCGTGAGTCGTTTGGTACCGGGCCACGAGAGTTGAGGCTCGGGTGTGAAATGTATAGTTTTCAGGGTTCTTATCGGTTTTTAGCGTTATTTTGTTATCGTTTTTTTATCGTTGACTCTGTTTTCCTGGGTCTTTTCACGTGTGTTATGAATAAAGCTTCTTTTTTAGTTTTATTTTGTTGTATTTATCTGCTACACCTTAACGGCCGGTCTGTGAAAATATTGTCGGGGATAAACCGGTCTGTGGCGCAAAAAAGGTTGGGGACCACTGCACTAAGACATCTATGTGGCTGCAGGAAACTGCTCCACATGTACCACAGTATTGCTCCCTGCAGCTTTACATGCTCTAATTTAGCGGCTTCTTTCTCCACAGCAATACAGCCCTCTGCTGAAAGCCTTCACCTCCCAGGGTCTGTCTGAGCTCAGCCTGCTGCTGAAGATCCAGGAGTACTGCTACGACAACATCCACTTCATGAAGGCCTTTCAGAAGATCGTGGTGCTCCTCTATAAAGGTTGGTGCTACAGCAGGAGGAAAAAGCGTGGCTGTGACAGCTTGTCTCGTCGTCTTTTAGGTTTATGAAAGGTCATTTTTCTCATTTCCTGACTTTAAAAAGCTGTTTCTTGCATATGCTTGGTGTCTTTTTTTTTTTTTTTTTTTTTTTTTTTTTTTGCCTGTCCCGTTTGGCTCTTTTGCCATCAGAATTATTGTCTAAAGGCGAAGAAAGATGCCCAACGGATTTTCTTTACCAAATTGACCATCCCAGCTTTGCCGTAATGGTCCATTTGATTCACCTTTTATTCTTTATTTTATTTTCACTTGCTGAATACGGGACAGACTTGACTGGGGGAAAGAAAAGGGAGAAAGAAAGAGGGAAAGAAAAACAGTTGAGAGGAGGGACGGGGGAGAAGGGCAAAAAACAAAAACCAACAGAATAAGCAGAAAAAAAAAAAAAATACATGTATCGATCACCTGGATCACCTGTTGAGAAAGAAAAAAGAAAACAAGCAGAAGAAAACGAGAGTAATACAATAAACAACATCACAATGATATATGAGAATATGACAGTAAACACTAAATATTAAACATTATTGTGCAGCACGTAAGATCGACAGCACAGTGCATTGAGGTAGGAGCCAAAAAGGGTGTAGTTTGTGTGTGTGATCACCCGTGTGTACACCTGTGAGCATGGACGCGCTTGTTTTCTTAAAAGGTTCCCTCATGTAATGATCTGCTAAATCTGCTTGGTGTCTTTCTTTTTTTTTTTTTCTCTCTCTCTCTCTCTTTTTTTTTTTTTTGCTACCCAAACACTAGAAAGTCTGGCTTGGCATTGTCCTTTTTACACACAGCTTCAGCTTTGATTGGTCTTAGATTTCCCCCAAAAGTCCAGATTGTTTTTAATAGAGAAACTCTCACCAAGCATCAGTAAATTGTTTCTTGAATCTTTACGAAGGTTTCAGGCTCTCTTGGTGAAAGTTTAATGTGTCCGCCCTCCTCACAGTCCTGTTTTCTCTTTCAGCGGATGTATTGAGTGAAGAGGCCATACTGAAGTGGTACACTGAAGCCCACCTTGCCAAGGGGAAGAGCGTTTTCCTCGAGCAGATGAAAAAATTTGTGGAGTGGCTGAAGAATGCTGAGGAAGGTAAAGATGGAGAAATAACCTGCACTTCCTGGGTTTTGTGTGTTTTGAGGAGCTGTGTTCAGAGCTGATGGCATATGCTCAAAACCTGAAAGGCCACTAAAAGGTTAAAGGAGCTCTGCATTGAACAGGCCAGTTAGACATGCACCTGTCACGTTGTATGATAAAGGCATGTATAGACATGTACCTGAGTGTATTTATGACAATATATGAATTTGCTAAAGCTTTGTTTTAGCTTGTTAGCTGATTCAGTCACAGGTCAATAAGAAATGCTTGATATAAGTTTTACAGTCACATGACTACTACCCACATGGTAATTGATGCTGGCATGTCAGGTAACCGAGCTCGATCGGTCCACAACTGGTTGAAGCACCACAAATGCTCTGTGGTGTGGCCATGTAATAGGAAGTCAAGCACCATAATCTGGTTGGTCATCTGTATCAGTGTATCAGGAAAATGTTTGTTATAAAACTCGAGATTAGCTAAAGCTGTAGCTTTAGCCAATATGGCGCTGCTCACCAAAGTATAATGCAAAATACCTCTATAAACGGCCCTAGAGACGGTAAGTGGCAATCTTGCAAACAACAATCGCCAGGGAGAAATGTTCATTTGCAGACGAGCTGGTGCTTGGCGAAATTGATCACAAGAGGGGGCTGAACCAAAAACCTGGTTACTAGTACTTTGCTTGGAAGATGCAAACTATTTCCTGAGTGGCAGGGAAACTTGAACTAAGTCCAAAAAAGTTCCTCTAAAGTCATCGGTTGCTGGCCAGAATACAAGTTTCTCTAGTGACTGATGGTTGCCAGGCGTCACAGTCTCTAATCCTGGGAGAGTGAGTATTTTCCTTGTTTGAAATCCTCTGAAACCAGATTGGCGTTTAGTCCTGATGTATTCACTGGAGCAAAGGATGACGGCATGTTGTTCGGTTTTTAGTGGCGAGTTCTTCACGTGCACAGGGTGCTGGAGGCAACCAGGTAGTTGGGGAGGGTCTGTCTTTAAATAACTGTACAGTCATGAGAAAAAGGACGTCTTCAGTACTCAGACAATCACAATCAAATCATCGTTTTACTCATTCACAAGATGTTGTAAAGTGATCAGCGTCTTGACTGATTCGTCCTCTTGTGTTTTCTCTCGGCAGAGTCGGAATCGGAGGAAGAGGAGGCGGACTAAAACCTCAATTGCCAGACGAGCTTCGTTTTTCTTTTGTTTTTCTTTTAAAAAGTAGGAGCAGGAGCAGTAGAATGTCTTTGCCCTTTTCCCTCCTTCTACATCCTGTTACGGTTTATTTATCCACAAATGCAAACAAACCTCCACCACTAGCAAACGTTTAGTTTGTCCAAATAAAACGGGTCCTTAACTCGCAGTGGGAGCAGAAAATGACAAATTCTCCCCTTCTCTTCCCTTCTTTGGTCATTTTGATGCCCTCTGTAATTTGGATTATGAAAACGTGTTTGATTTTCAGTGGCTGCTGCTCATAAGTCATCTTCATGCGACTACAGCCAAAGTCTTTTCTTTTCTCCCACTCTTTATTTTTTTTTTTCTCTTTTTAAAATTGACTCTGCTTATGTTTTGGCTCCTGTTCGGTCTTAAACTTCGCCTTCTTGACTTTTTGGGTAAACTTGTACTGCCTGTCGAGGTTGCTCCGGTCAGTTTGTCAGAAGACACGCCCCCCTGTAAAATGCCTCGCCAGCTAACGATTATTATTGGTTTCTACTTTCTTTAATCTGATAAGCCGATTTGACTTTTTTATGAAATAAAGATTATTGAAACTGTTCTTCCTGTGCTTTGTTTTCATTTTACTTCAGTAATTGTAACTTTGGTCTCTAGGACTATGAAGCTACAAATGGTGAACCATGGCAGGTCGCTAGGGACAATTGTGACCACCTAGGGAACGCAAACTAGAATTTGGACTCAAGTTTAAAGCATTTCACTCTTTAAAGGGGTTGCTGACCAGTCTGTAGACATGTCTGAGGCTTAACTGTGCAAAGAAAGCCCATTCTGATCTTAAGTGGGCCAAAGGGGTGAGATTCCTGTTTCAGTGTAAATAAGTTTACACATTTAATTTTAAAACTGGGAAATGTTAATAAAATAAGCTGAAAATGCACCAGTGTTGGCCATGAGCTAATTTTCAGCTGTAGTCCCAGCTTGGGTCTTGAAAGAACACTAGAATCAAAACGCATCAATTTTATATAAGAAAAAGGGACATACTGGAACATACCCATGCTAAAGTAAAACTAGCTCAGTACTGACAGATTATCATTCAACAGTCTTCAATTTTCATTGAAAATGTGTTCTGATCTTTGAAACTAATGGGTGGGATCTTCCACTGTTGCACAGCCTTTACAGAAAATGCATTAAGACCAGACATCCTTTAAAGGATTAATACAGCCCTGTCTATTCAAATGTGTAACTTGGTCTCTTTTTACCCTGGTGGCAATGAACTAAATCAATGAGGAGCTATATTGTTTCATAATTGATTTAATTAAAGATCCGAAGAATTCATGTATTTGATAAATGCACTAAACTCGTGATATGGGTTTTTAATGCATCTATTATATAAAGAGTAAAGGTTTTAACCCATTGAAACTCAGCTGAACAAAATAATACTAAAATAATATGGAGGACAAAATATGTGTAACTTAAGCTGTATGAACATATTTCATATATATTTGAAGTTGTCAATATTACATTTAACTATATTACAAATCTTTTTTTTTTAATTTGGGCCTTAAAGTTTAATTTAGAGTTGATCTCTAAACATTTGACTCAGAACATCCTGATTTTTGTTTTTCCACTTGATTTGGTAAAAGATGCACGCTGTCTTAGATGCATTTAAATGAAAAGGAGAATGATTCAGACGTGGTAACGCTTGTTTAGCAGCACTATTACATCATCTGCATACACATATTAGCTCCAGAGCAAGCAGATGGAAACTCTTTAATATACAAAGAAAACAAGAGGACCTATGATTGAACCTTGAGGAACACCTGTGGGTACGCACTTAAATATGGTGGAAGTTATTTTTTAAACTCCTGAACCATATACAGTTTGCAGAGGAAAAATTACAATGATCTGTTTTGGAGAACAATATACAGTGTCATAACAGTTTCAAATGCTTTCACCTTTTCTGTAAAAATTATGAAATAATGGAATGTTTGGCTTGAAGACTAAACTCCATTTTGGTGTTAAAAAGTACAATCGCTGTTTAAATAAGTGAAACCGATCAGCTATCAGTTTTTCAGCTACTTAGATAATTAGCAGAATCCCGATTGGTATGTAAGTATCAAGAACTTAAGGATTGCCTGTGTGCAAGGGTGGTTTCCAAATACTTGGGAACAATCCCTTGGAGATCAACAAATTGACCCTTTCTTACAACTGGATTTACAAACGTGTCTCTCAGATCTTTGATTTTTACTGTGTCCATAACAAAAATATTGTTTGGAGAGAGATAAATCTAACAACTTTAGAATTGGGGAAAAAGGGCGTAAACACAAAGCGCGACCCGCCGACAGATCAGAATCAGCTAGCTGTCGGCTTTCAGCCCCGACCGTGTCCGTGCCGTCGGATGAGAAAGGCAACATCTCACTGATTCTGGCTATGTCCACACGTACCCAGGTATTTTTGAAAACGCAAATTTTTCTATGCGTTTGCACCTTTCGTCCACACGTAAACGCCGTTTTTGGTCACTGAAAACGGAGATTTTTAAAAACTCCGGCCAGGGTGGATATTTTTGAAAACTCCGTTTTTGCATTTACGTCTGGACAAGAAAAACGGAGAAAACGCAGCGTCAAAGGTGTGCGCATTTTTTGACGTCACACTGTGCGCCACGTTATTGTTTCGGTGAAATGAATTTCTACAATACTATTACTGTTAATTGTTCTCTCTGCAGTGTTTAAATGCTTACATATACACACACAGTTACTGTCCCTCCACACATACGACTCGGTTCTGCTTCTATGCCCCATCCTTGTTTACTTTTTCCCACCGAGGCTTCTAGACTTCTGATTGGCCAACATTTCTGCACGGTTAGGAATATATCGCCACCTGTTGCTTTGGCATCTTCCTAGCAGCGTTTTCCTTCATTTTTGCCTTTACGTGTGGACGGGATTATTTTTTAAAACGAAAACAGAAAATCTCCGTTTTCAAAAATACCCGTGTACGTAGCCTCAGATCCGCGGGTCCGCGCTGTGTGTTTACGTCTTATTGCAGAATCCATGTTCCTGCTCTCATTTACTGTTTTAAATGTTTGGTGGTTGTTAAAATTTTTGTGACGTTTCACCTGAGATTCTGGCATTTTGGGCAAAATATATTTTGCCCAAAATGCCAGAATCGATTAAAATCGATTAAAATCGATTCTGGCTTGGACAACATGATATCGATTCATTAAAATCCTGAATCGATATCATGTTGTCCAAGCCAGAATCAATTTTAATCGATGAATCAATTATTAAAACCCACCCCTATTGTCAAGCCAATTCTGTTGCCCCTATTTCCTCCACATTTGCCTTCATTTGCGTCAATGTAAAGAAATTTGCTCTTGGTATGTCATCTGTTTAAATAAAGGTTGCATTGACTCACTATACAATCTTGTGGTCCAGTGGCATTACATCAAAGTGCAGCCTAGTCCTAATTTTACTTCTGTTGATATCTCTAAACATAATAAAAGACACTTTAGACATAAATCAGTCTTTTCTTTTCTTTTGACTGATTAATGTCATTTTGGGAAGTTACACAAAACGTGCTTTTGCAGAGTTTGCAAATTACAAGCACAACATACAGTTTAAGGCCCACAAATGAGAGACAAATGAAGTTTTGATATCATTGTTTTTATTTTTATTGTACAAAAATACATTTTTCTCTTCGAGCAGCTTCTCAGTATGTGCGATGTGCAAAGAACACAAGTTGTCAGGTATTCAAGTACTTCTTACTCATTGGATTTGGAGGTAGGCCTCCACAGGTATGAGGTAGTGTGTAACATCTCCCAGTCATAGTTTAGTGCTGGAACAATAAAAATCGATGGATCCAGCTGATTGAGAAGGATTAAATACGCTCCAATTTAGAGCAAAAGGAGGCCTATCGCACAGTGTTTTTACAGTGATGAAGAAACCGTGTAACAATGCAAAAGTAAACATTTACGCAAAGAACTTTATCTTGAAATCAGGCCAAAAACATAACTTCTGACGCAGATACAGTTACCAGTAAGTTTCCAACTGGACCTTCATATTAAGAACATACTGCTTATTTCAGGAAACCATTTTAATGCTAAATGTCCTTCAGTATCTAAGTGTATCCAGATTAACTGGAATTAACCTCCCAATTTTGTGAAATCATGCAAAGCACGCTGAAAATAACTCAACCAATCCTTCACTAAGTTCCCATAGAACTAAACGACACTCTTGTGTTTAATGGGATATTTTATTCTATAGGGATGCACCAATCCATGACACTTCAGATACAGTAAATATAACTTTTCTTCAGGATCTGCAAATTTTAAGCACCATCCATCCATTCTTGTACGCTCATCCAATTCAGTGTTGTGGGGCAGCTGGAATCTATACCAGCTACCAGAGGTGGGATACACATCCTCATACTCAGATCATTACTATTCAGATAATCTGGTCTATTATTGTAAAATGTCAAATGAATAACAGACCACTTTTCCTTTAGGAGACATGGCTTTCTCCATGTGATCTGTTAAAATGGTGGCATTTGGGAAGGAACAAAAGGATTTTCCAGAGTGCTTTGCATGCTGGGATCAACTCATTATAAGGTTTTCTTGAACATTTTCACTTTATGAAAAATATACTCAAAAATTAACCAGGTAGACATAAGAAGAGTGGAGTAAGGAAACAGCAGTGTAATCCAGTGTGTAAATTTCAACATCTTCACTGACTGTTGTACTTCTGGGGGATTAAAGTCCTGAGATATTGACATGCAGTTTTTTTTCACATGTATGTGAGCATTGTTGCAGTTCCCACTGTTCACTACTAAAGGCAACACATCAGTTAATGCCCCTTTAAAGCGCAAGGTAACACTGAACTGACAGCAACCACTACAGCAGCTGCTCTTCAATTTCCTTCATGTGACGGAAGGTGATGAGGATATATTTATATTTATATATATTTTTTAGTTGTTGTTTTTTAAGAGGTCAGACATGGGGTGGTGGGGTGTCCAAGGGGTAGTTTGTACTATTGGTGGGACCAAAATAGCCCCACGTCAGGTGCTACTTTACACATCGGCTCAGGTTACAGTTCAACCAAAACACAGAGGCTCCAGAAGCACATGAGCGTGAACAGAAAGTGCTTTTCAGTGTTTAAATCTGTCCTTAGTTTTCTCGTCTCGTCCAAAAATAAAGATATTTATATTCATATATATATATATATATGTACAAAGTCCTACATGTAAACAACACCACGGTGTGGTGGACTCCTCGCCTGTCTGGTGCCAAGAAGTTTCACACAGCAGCTGAGTGTTTCGCTCCATCTCTGAGCTGTGGAGGCAAAAACAAACACACTAACAGACTTCAGTGAAACCACCGTCACAACAACTGCATGATCCTCACCTTTTACCTTTAAATGTAACATAATAATCCTGATCCTGTGGCAGATTCTGCTCTGCATTTATAACCGTAAAGGGTCCGAGCCAGACTCCAACACATGCTGTAAACACTTGTGACCCACACGGATTCACAAATGTTTCATGAACAAAGAAACATTTGTGATGCTCAGATCATTAATTTAAAGTCTGCAGCTGGGTTAAGGGGTTTTGAAGGCACCACAGCCTGATTTCATTTTGTGGTGTCAGTCAGTAAGGAGACAGGTGCCACTAGCTATGTAAAGACCGTGCATCATTGGGTCTGCATTGAGCAGATCTGTGTGGTTTGAGGACCTGAGCAGACCCAAACAACAAGTGGAGGAATCATGGATGTGGCTAAAAGCATCTGTGGTACATTCTCCCTGTCCTTTAAAATGAGATTTCAATTGTACAGTAACATCAAACGACAATGGGAAGAAACAGTGTTGACCTCCTCAAAGCATGACTATAACTATATACACCAATAAATTTAAAAACATCCAATAAAAAACTTTTTTTTCATGTCTTAACTGACTGTATATAAAAGATGGACATAGCCATGTTGGCTCAATGTGAGAGTTTTTGAGCCAGCCTAAAGTGGTGTATTATGAGCACTTTGGCTTGTAACCAGTGTTTATTTTGATTTATTTTAATCGACTAAATGAATACGATTATAATTGACTAAACCTAAAACTGACTATAAAGTGTAAATATTTGTCACATCAAATGCAAATTTTGTTTTCATGCGAAACAAAGAACATTGAAGTTGTACAACAACAACACCAGCAACCTTGGATGCTGAAAAGTTGTATTGTTTCTCTTTGGCAGATCAAATGTGCCATCTAACCTTACTGCACGAGGAAAATCATTGTGATTGGATCACTTCCAACCTCATCCCGCCTTTCTACACAATTGTTCTGATTGGATCTCACCTTTCCAGAATGTTTTTATCTCATTTTTCTTTGTTAATAAATGTGTCAATAAATTTCATTATAATTTTTGTCCTCGTGCATGATTTATTAGTTCTCCTCACCCCTTCTTCCAGTTAAAAGGGAGGTTTTCCTTCCCACTGTCACCAACTGCTTGCTCAATCTTCTGGTTTCTGGGGTTTTCTCTGTATTATTGTAGGGTCTCTACCTTACATTGTAAAGCACCTTGAGGCGG
Source organism: Neolamprologus multifasciatus (assembly GCF_963576455.1). Taxonomy (NCBI): domain Eukaryota; kingdom Metazoa; phylum Chordata; class Actinopteri; order Cichliformes; family Cichlidae; genus Neolamprologus; species Neolamprologus multifasciatus. The sequence goes on from NC_140460.1 coordinate 25,101,037, forward strand.
CTGTTTTTATGATTTGGTGCTATATAAATAAAATTGAATTGAATTATTTAGTTATCATCTTGTCATAACAAAAGGTGAAAAGTATGACAAAATATTATTTGGCAAACTTAACAGTGGTTGTAACCAGACTGTGTCCATAATTTTTTCTTCTTCTTTACTTTAATTCCCTCGTAGCATAATCACATGCTTCTGTGTTGCCACCATATCGTTACGTCCCCTAATTCATATTCATGGAGGCAGGATGTGCCCACAATTAAAATGATCACAGTTCTGAGTATTTGCGGGCAGTTTGCTTTGGGTTTATTACAGAAGAATCTGACCACCCCCTAACTGTTTCTTGCCCCCCTCCTTATGTCTACGTGCCACCCCACCCCCCCAAAATCCGAGAAACGTCCCTGGCACTAATCGACTCTATGGGTGTGAGAAGCCACTCACCAGCTTCCTCTGGTTGCTGAGGCAGAAGGTGCAGATGGGCCGCAGGGAGGGCGCGTTGAGGGCGGCGGGGCCGTGCAGGATGCTCTGGTAGCGCAGGCAGGGCTGTCCGTCCAGGCAGTCCTCCCCCAGCAGCAGCACGTTGGCCAGGTGGGAGATGTAGCTGGAGGCCAGGCGCAGTGTCTCGATCTTGGAGAGTTTCCTGTCGGCGGGCTCGGTGGGGATAAGCGTGCGGAGCGCCGTGAAGGCCGTGTTCACGCTGTGCGTCCTGTCCCGCTCCCGCGCGTTGGCCGCCTGCCTCTGTTTGCTCACGCCTGGCAGACGCGCGTCTCCTCCGCTGCTCCTCCTCCGTCTCCTTCTTCGTTTCGGGGCTCCCTCCTCCTGGACCACCTGCCCCGGCTCCCTGCGCGGCGTGCAGCCGCCGTCGGAGCTGTTGCTGGCGCTGTCCAGGTCCTCCAGGTCTGAGGTGAAGCAGTCTGGCTGCACGGTGCGCTCGCCGCCGGTGGACTTCATCCTGACTCTGCTGCGGCGTGACTGGAGCTGCTGGGCCGTGCGGGCGGCTCGCTGAACACCACTTTATCCTGAGGGTGAAAATAGCTCTGGGGGTCGAGCAGCTGCCGCCGATCCGGTGACTTAGGGGGCCGGCACGCCATTTCTAATGACTGACGGCTGCTTTCTGGATCGCCAGCCCGCCACGGAGAAGAGAAGACAGGTGGAGCGTAAAGGGAGTGGAGGAGGGGGGCACCTGTTGTGGTCTGGAGGATATGGGTTTAAATTAGGCTCCACCGAGGTGGGGCTCCCCTCAAGGCCAATAGGCCATATTCCATATTTGATTCAGACTGAAGCTTCTGTCCACCAATATCTGTTTACACTTTAATGGGAAATAAAAACAAAGCAACAATTCTGCAAATCATTTTCCTCACGTCTTTAAGTAGTCTTCAGGAATAGTTCTCCAGGCTTCTTGAAGGACATTCAAAGCTCTTCTTTGTTTCTGCCTTTTGTTCTGTTCTCTGTCAACATGATCCCACACTGCTTCAATAATGTTGAGGTCCGGGCTCTGGGGAGGCCGATCCATGACTGATAGTGTTCCACTGTGTGTTTTTCTGTCCAGGGATGATTTTACTGCATTGGCAGTGTGTTTGGGATCATTGACATGATGAAAGATGAAGCTGTTGCCAATCAGATGGTATTCCATGGTGGTTTAAAATCTGATGGGACTTTTCTGTGTTCCATAATTCATGAATTTTAACAAGATCTCCAACACCATTGACTGAAATGCAGCTCAAACCATGACTGTGTTTTACTGATGGCTGTAGACACTGTTGTAGCTCTCCTGACCTCTTCTGTACATGCTGATGATGATTTGGACCAAAGGTTTGTGGTGCATTCATAACTCTATCAGACCTGTTGCCACTGATTTTAAGTCCAGTTCTATGATGAGATATGCCAGGTTTTCAGCTGATAACTCTTTGGGAATCACTTTGTTGGTGCAAAAATACTATTTTATGTCAATCTGTCTTATCTTTGTCATTTTCATAGATTTATCTAAAGAAATAAAAAGAAGTGATGTGTTTTTGTGAGGCTGTTAGTAACAAGGTGCCTAAAGAAACACATTAAACGTGGTTCTGCCTCTTTAACAGATGGATTTTTTTATTTTATTTGATCCACTATGGAGCGTTTTCTCTTCCTTCTTTCTTTTTCATGGATGAATTATCAATGTTAATATTTACTGAAAGGAAACCATTTCACAGAGATTCAGTCTGGACCTCTCTGACTTTGAACTTTACTGTGTGTGTGCGTGTGTGCGTGCGTGTGTGTATTCACTGGCAGCTCTCCTGGCTTGGCTGTCGGCTCCGAGCTTCACTGAGTGAACAGTCCAGGTGTTTTCCTCCCTGTCCGTCCCGTCCCTTCCCGCTGTCTGTGCCCACCACGATGGACACACACACACCTCCTCCTCCACCTTGCCGAGTGCCATCTTTGGCGGTGGATATAAATATCTGTGAACACATTCGTGTGTGTTGCTGAAAAACCTCTCAGCCACTTTCAGGCTATCACTTTCATTCAGATTAGACCTGAAAGGGGAAGTGAGTTTGGGCTTATTGATGAAATTTAATCTTAACATAAACATTTAAATTTCTCAGATTTTTTTTTTTAAATAATCTTGATATATTTGTATTGTTGTCACCAGAGGGCAGTTAACTCCCAATCATCATTTCCACTCTGTAGCCCTGTTGCCACAGGAGGCCAAACAGTATTTAAATGAACATACTGGACTTAAAAGTCCCCCATAACTTTAAAAAAAAAAAAAAGTTAATATGGAACAATTGACTCAAAACAGCAGAAAAGTCAGCTGGCTCTTTTGCCTTTGGCTGAGAGAGGGAAGGAGAGGAATCCTAATTGGTGTTGAGCTAATGCAACCTCATTAATCTCTTAATCCTCCTTTCCTCGCAGCCTTTGTTGCCCCGACCTGCTGGCTGTGAACTTGTCTGGCCCCTGCAGCAAAGTCAAATGCCTCTCTGCTGCTGCTCTCAGCCAAAGTACCTATTGTAAAGCCTTATCTTTAAAAATAGTTTAAAAGTTTACATAATTAACTAAACAATCAGCAAAATGTGAAGGAATAACTGGAGAGTTTATTTCCAAAGTGTCTATGTGTTGTGTTGTAGAGATAAAAACTAGAGCTGAACTAGGGCTGGGCTGTACATTCATGTAATACCATCTTGTACCCGAAGATGGTGCAGTGAGTCAGCAAACCCTTATTTTGCCAGACACCCTTTTCAGACGTTCTTATTTGCAATGAAAGTCTGCCAGAAGTTAAGCAGCAGGTAAAATGCTGCCCCCGTGGTTAAAAAATTAAAGAAAGAAAACAAAATCTTGAATTCAACAAAGCTTAATTACAGAAGGTACCTGTAAGGAAATTAACAAATTAAAAGCATCATCAAGTTAAAAATACACCAGGGATGTAGCTAAGGGGAGGGCCTCAGGTGCCTCCTCTAAATTCCTTCCGGAAGTCATTTTTTTCTGGGAAACAGCCTTTTTCTCTTCCATGCACCATAAATACAACTGTAGACTTATTTACTCTTAAACTCATATAAATATGGAGCCACCCATTTTGTTACATGCCACACCTAATCAATTTTTATAGAAGCAGGAAGTCTGTCCACAGTCTAAATCATTACAAGTTGCTGAATTTTCAATTACATATAAGTGATTTGGTTTGGTATTAATAAATACACCCCCCCCCTCCCCCCAAGTTCCTGTGCCACCCCATCTAAAAATTCCTGGAGATGCCCCTGCTTCCATATATATTCAGGTTTTTAGGAAGGACAAGAAGCGGTACCTCTAAAGGAGCTTTATTTTCTTACAAAACAGCCAGTAGCCAGTGCTTTGATAAGAAATAACAGATTATACACTGATTAAGAAATATACAACAGCAAATATGTGACAATATAAAACAACCAAGTAAATAAATAAATACTCTTACTGAGGTTTGGATTCACGGTGAAAAGGACAAACCCTGAAGATTTACAGTAAACTGCTGTAAATGAGTGAAAGAACCTAATGAGTCAGCACAGTTAAACTCTGAGGACGTGTTAATGTGTTAGGGTGACAAAATATCTTTTAGTGTTGGGACTGCAAATAATGTTGAACCTCAGGTGAGGATTTTTCCTTTCTGAAGTGTAGGTTGTGTAGGTTTTAGATGTTAATCAAGTCTGGAAAATAGTTTTCCTCTGCAGCTTAAGAGCAATTTCTCATCGGTGTGACCAATTCCCCAAAACAAACAAACATAAAACAGGTTGTCCACGTGTTAGCTTAGCACAAAAACGAGGGATAAGCTGCCTTTTTCTCCGTCTTGTATGTCGGCATCACTAGTTTCCATGCTAAGCTCAGCTGATGGTGACCTTTGGAGTCTGATTACGTCGTGGTGTTTTCCAGATCACCTGAGGGTTTTACCGCCGGCTGTTTGGTGTCAGCCTCGTGTGATAGGCAGCTGGAAAAAACAAAACAAATAAAAAACACGAGGCTGGATAACTACACAGATCATCACCGAGAAGCAAAAAGACACAAACAGCAGAAATTTAACCTTATTTTGTATCTTTTAGTTGGTGTTTTATCTCCCTACACTTGATTATTTTCACTTTTTGTACTTTTTTTGTCTTTGTTTTGTCTTAACTTCTATTTTCTGCCATTTTATCTGCATCGTCTCTATTAAGACTTTTGGCATTCCTCTGTTTTTTTATATCTTGTATATCTTTTCTATACTGTAAATAATATTGTTTTAACTTTTGAATATTTCATTTTAATTCACCGTGGCACTTTGAATGCCTTAGTTTTACTTTTTCACTACTATTTTTTTACATGTTTTTTAAAATATAGAGTTCTGTTGTACCAAAACAATTTCCCCTGGGAATAATTATCATTCTGATTTCCAATAATAATCCAATAATCACACCGTGACGCCTCTGCTTTTGTAAATGGAGGGACAGTAACTGCGTGTGTATATGTAAGCGTGTAAAACCTGAAGATAGTCAGATTAACAGTAACAGTATTTTGTCTCTATCTGTCATTCTGCAATTCATTTCATGTAAATGTGAAAAAAGGCACATAACTTTGACGTTGTGTGACAAACTCTGTATTCCTCGTCCACACGTAATTTTTTTTTCCCCTTGTAAAACAAAGGGGGGCCCAGCAAAAAAACTTTGGGAACCATTGGCCTAACCTAACACTCCTGCTCATCCTCCAAACCTCCTTAACTCCTGACTTCCTCTTTAAAGATTCTCATGCAGAGCGTTTGTATGTCTTTCTCTGCTGAAATTCCTGCACTTTGTCTGTCCTCCAGCTGGTGCAAAACAAACAAAACAGCTTCAGTTACTGGGAAGTTTGAAAAATAATAACAATGATACATGACATGTGATTGTAACGTGAGGCTGGACTGTGGCAATGAACTGCAGCTTGTAAAATCCAAACATATAGAGCAGTGTTTGGCTTTGATCCCCGAGCTTCAATACATCATCGTCTGTAAGTGGCCAGTTCATGAGGCCGGACTCATGTGTTTCTGTTTTTCTTCATGTGAGTCTTCTGTCTCTCATCTGTGAATCTGACAGTCTGGAAAAAGTGACGTTCCTCCAAACAAGGAGGAACAAATAAGAAGCCAAAACACAGAAAACACTTAACAAGTAGGTCCTCTCCTCTTTAAACTGAGGCTCCATGTTCAGTTCTTACCCTCCTGGAGCAGAACGACCCCGAGAATCCATTCTGGCAGGCGCAGACATTCGGCCGGATGCAGCGACTGCCGTAAAGACACTTCTGCTCACAGAGAGCTGAGACACAACAGCAACAGATACACAGTTAGAAGATCAAATAAATCAGTCCTGCTACAACGTTCTCTGTAAGATCCCATCTGAAGTTTATCATTCAAGGCACAAAGAAAACATTTCTGAAACAAAATGAGATAAAAAAAAAAGAAGCTCTTACTTTATATTTAGTGGGCCTGTGAGAGAAACATATCTGTACTGACATGGACTGCCACGTCATTTGACAGAAATGAAAATGATCAACCTACAAGGGCTGAATTCAAAGACACCCTGAAAATCAGTGAAGAAATGATGCAGTGGGCTGATCCCGTTTCTTGGAATTTCATTGCAACAACTCAAAACTGTTCTCTGTAGTTTTTATGCAAGACTGACAACCTGGAACCTTGGATGGTGTCCCAGTCTGAGGAGCAACCTTGTGGTGTCAGATGGACCAAAACATAATGTCCAAGAGGAGTTCTGTTGGATTTATGTCAGATGAGTGTGACAACGAGTCAATGGTATCGATGCCTACGTCCTCCATGCATCCTGCCTGTTCTCACCACATGAGGCTGGGCTTTGTCGTGCACCAGGAGCAACCCGGGACTCACTGCGCCATTATATGGTCTGACAGTCAGTCCAAGGACTTCATGGCAGTCAGGGTACGGTTGTGTAGCCTGCAGTGGTCTGTGGGATATTCCTCCCCAGACCATGACTAACCCACCACCAAGCTGTTCATGCTGAACGATGTTACAGGCAGCCTAATGTCCTGCACTATAACACATCAGACCCTAAACTAAAGTAACTGTTTGTGTCCTGGGATCTCCTACATGATCCTGGACACAGCAAACTTTCTGACAATGGCATGTATTGATGTGGCGTCTTGGAGGAGTTGGACTACCTGTGCAACCTCTTTAGGGTCCAGGTCCAGCCTCAGTGTCACTACTGCTACCAGAAATGACACTGAGGCTAGCCAAAGGCAAAAGTAGTAAAAAAAAAGCAGATGAGGAAGGAAAAGCTGTGAGTGTCCTTCACCTGTAAGGCCTTTCCTGTTTTGGAGGTTGTCTTATTGTTGTCCCTCTAGTGTACCTATGAGTGTGTGTTTGGTTTTGATACTCACGGATCTGACACAGCGTGCCATGCCACCCTGGGGCGCAGTGGCAGGTGTTTGGACCGACGCACTCGCCTCCATTCAGACACTTCTGCAGACAGCTGGCTGAGAGGACACACGATGACAGAAAGCTCTGAACATCATCATCATCAAATATTTGTTCTGTTTTTCATTCACTTAATACATAATGTAAATGAACAAATTGACATATACATTTTTAAATAGCTGAGGTGCAGGGCTGTGCTCACACCCAATGTCAATCACAGCACACAGCCACGGCTCTCACAGCTGGAGTCCAACTGAAGGATGTGTTATGTGGTCTTTGTGGTCACAGAAGTCCACACAGAGCCCCGCCTTCACTCTGATGACATATTTAAATGACTTCGACCGGAGTAGGACTTGAGGGTAACAACAGTTTTCCTAAGAAAGCTTGAGCAAGTCAGCAGGTAACACTTATCTGTAATTCATCTCTTCTTCTTTTGAACTTCTGTCTCTTAGGTAACTGTTACCACTCTGCGAGGGTCAAAGGTCAGTCAAGTGAATCTTTGCAGGCACTACACCTGATGGTTTCCACATGTGAAGCACCTCTGCGGAGGTGTCTGTCAGCAGAGCCTGGAGCTGCTCTCATGACTCCAGGTCAGTCTGAGAAACTCGCCGTGTGCTCAGGAGGTCGGCACGAAAGCAAGGCGAGAACCGAGGAACATTTGCAGTGTTGTTTGTCACCTCACAAAAACTACAGAGCAGAATTTCATGAAACTTATTGGAGACGTGGAGCATGGGTGAAGCAAGGACCTTAAACTGAGCAAAAATATGTTCTTATTTAATGATGTTTTTCATCTGAGGTTGTATTTACCTCATTTCCAGTTCTGCTAAGGATGTTTTTTTTATCCCCAAACATGTAAAACCTTAGAAGTCAAAGAGGCTGTACTCTGACTGTAGGTCAACATAAGAAGAGAGCAGAAGAAGTGTTCAGGTGTTCATGTCTGCCTGAGCGTTACAGATCATTACACGTACGTTTGTCACATCTCTTCCCTCGCCAACCGGACAGACAATCACAAACATCTGGACCAACGCACCGCCCGCCGTTCATGCACATGGGCTCACACACACCTGGAGAGGAGGAATGAGGGAGACAGTTTTAATCAATTAATTCTTTAGTTTGTCCAAAGCATGACAGTAAAAGCACACAATCTGGAAATTAAAGTGACACAAGAGTGATAATTAAAATAACTGGAGCATCTGCAGACAAGGAAGATGACCAGGAGATGAAGAAGAAGTGCTTACTTCTCTCACACCGTCTCCCCATGTATCCCTGCAGACATGAGCAGACGTTGTTTCTCATACACAGACCACCATTTTTACAGGGAGGGTTGCAGACAGCTGGAGGAGAAAAACCATATTAGAGTAAAAGTCCTGTTTTTCCTATATTATTGCACTCCAGTAGCTTTGCATGATTAACAGCTCAAAATAATCCTTATTTATCTTCTACTGGGCCCCTTAGCTCATCTTCTTTCTGAAACAAGGCCTCTTAGCCCCTCCCCATTTAAGCTAGCTTTCTTCTGATTGGCTACTCCTCACCAACAGACATCTGTAATGTCAGTATTAGGATAAACAGTCTCTATTAATACACTAAACATACATAACTTGATTATTTGAAAAACTGGTCATGTTTAATATGAGAATCAACCACTAAAACAGTATTTTTGTGATTTTGAAAAAGGTAAAAGCAGAATAGCTCCAAATGTAGATGCTTTTTTAAAAGACACTTTTAGCTTTGAATCTAGCCTGCTGTAGATTTACCGTTCTGACAGTGTGCACCGTAGAAACCGTGAGGACACTCGCAGGTATTCGGTCGAACACACAAACCTCCGTTCAGACAGACAGGGGAGCAGAGAGCTGGAAAACAAAATTTGCAGTTAAACTTTACCCTAAACTTAAATCAGATCTTTGCCTCCTACAGCATGAGTAACACAACTCACCGGTCTCACAGGACGGTCCAGTCCAGCCTGGTGTACACATGCACTCATCTGGAGATGCACACTGGCCTCCGTTTTGACAGTGACGGCTACACACCACTGCAACCAACAAAAAAAACCATTTATTTAATTCAATTCAGTGAATTTTTATGTTGATTTTGTGGCCTTGACGTGTCAAGGCCACAAAATCTTAGTGAAAGTGGGGAGGAAGACCTCCCTTTTAACAGGAAGAGACCACAATAACAGTTATGAAAGAAAACGTTTTTAAAAAAATATTGTAAATTAAGACCGTAAAATTAGAAAGAATTAAAAGAAACAAAAGAACAATGTATACAAATGTACTGCTGTTTTAAAAGATCTTCACTGATATTGATATAAAAGAAGTAAACTCACTTGTTTCACATCGAGGACCAACAAACCCGTAAGGACAGGAGCAGGTCTGCAGTCCCACACAGGTGCCTCCATTTTCGCATGGTGACCTGCACAAGGCTGCACACATGGAGTTTAGAAATGAGATGTAATACCGACATATATTTTCAGTGCATGCTCTTATAGACTGTAAATAAAAGTGGACATAACCACTGTGACATCAGTCATTGGTTTGTGAAGACCTATTTTGAGGCCTCAATATTAGCTTCACACCCACACTTACTTTGTATTGGTGGAGCTGGAATTAATCTAATCTACCTAGCTAGCTTGCATGGTGTTCAATTACATCTATCAAAATACATACCCGCTAATTAGCATTAAGTAACAAAAAGATAAAATAATGACAATTCACAGAACATGTGGGACTGCACAGCAAACCATATTACCTGTCTACTAAAAATGCCCCAACAGGCACCAACACTATAAACAGAGGTCCACTTAAATGACTCTGATTAACTAAAGTGACGGCTAGCGCCTGTATTCACTGAACCCTGTGTAATTTTAAGCCTTAATACAGTTTAACTGGGTTGCTTATAAAGAAATGGTTTTCATTTTAGGCTGTAAATATTTTTATTTCTGCTGTAAATTTGGATTTACAGTCCATGTCCCTCAAGTGGACATTAGAGGAAGTGTAGTGTTTGTCACTTCATTTTTCATCACCTCAGGTTGTTACTTGTATACATGAGGTGGTGCTATTTACAGTATTACTTAATGGTTAAGTGAGCTTCATAGCAGCTACCAGAGGTAGTTGAAGAATTTATAAGCTATTATAAAAGTTAATCATTCTTAAGTTTTAAGCCTTTAATTAATTCATTGTCTCAGTATGTTATACTAAAAATTCGCATTAAATAGATCCTTGACTGGATTAACTTGGAAACAGAAGCAAACGTTACCTTCCTGACAAGTCTCTCCATGGTATCCTCTGAGACACTGGCAAACATTTGGTGCAATGCAAACCCCACCATTCTTGCACTCCGGATCACAGATGGCTAATAAAATACGGGAAAACAATTATTTTAGACTTAAATTATTAAAAAATAAATTCTAATGCTATTGCTTTTTACCTTTTTGGCAGCTAGATCCAGTGTAGCCTGGTTTGCAGCGGCATGTGTTGGGCGCAGCACACTCCATGTTCCTACCGCATGCATGCCTGCAAACAGCTTGAAGCACAGATGGGGAGGAGCGTTAAGATGTTAAACCTACATATATTTTTCTATTAGACTGGTTTCTCTTTTGTGGCATATGGACTACATACTAGAGATGGCACATACCAATTTTTCATGTCCGATACCGATATCATAAATTTGGATATCTGCCGATACCGATATGAATCCGATATAGTGTGTTTTAATCAATAAAACAGTTTTTTAAATATCTTGCTGCATTTTGTATAAGTTTATACTCAAGTTAAAAAAAAACAAAAAATCACTAAAGCTATTCTTTTATACCTGTATGCAAAAAATACACTGCACCCAAAATATTTCATAGTTCAGCAATACTGATCAATCTAATAACCTTAAACCTACTCCATCCTCCCTATTCTGGTATTTTAAAGAGTAAGCAACCTAACTAATAGGGTTACAAACTCCCAGCAAATAAATAAAAAAGGGAACCACCCTCCACCTCATGATGCTTAATGAACGTAATCAACTTTAATTTGATGCAGTGTCAAAACAAATGCACAGAAATCAATTATTTTTCAAGAATAATTAAATAGATTCAACATCTTTCTTCAACAGAATTGCAGACTGCACAGATGGTACTTTCCCAAAGGAAAAAGTACTATAGCTTACTAGGGTATATTAGACTTAATAGTTACTATATACAGTAATGGACTTCTATACATTTCACATCAGATTAAAACTTTGGGTGTAAGATTCAGATAATTATTTATTAAAAGCTCGACATTTTAAATGAGAATAAGAAAGAAAAGCATGTCTTTGTGCCCCCCTTTTCCCTGTTAATGCCCTATTGGCCCCCCTGGCTAAACTTTGCTAGATCCGCCCCTGCACAGTTACCAGCCGTCAGCTACATAGAAAAAGATCCTGGTCTAGAAAGTAATATTAAATAAATTCTAACAACAGCTTATCAAGGTTAAACGTGCTGCTGTTGTTCAGCCGCTGGTTTCCTCTTTCTGGCGCGAAGTGAGCAATAAACAAACAAGAAAGATGGACTCGCGAAAGAAAAGCTGATCAGCTGATCATTGATCAGTTTCACGATTGAAGTAGCAGCAGGAGAGAGAGAGAGAAGAGGCAGTCACTCCATATATCGGTTGTTAAGCTTAACGCTGGAATGCTTTACAAACATTCAGAGATGAACTTACATACTTGCTTTACTTCTTTCTAGGATAACTTTCTCGGAAATGAAATGCCGGTTTGGCAGCGAGGCTCCAAATGCTCAACCAGACTGCCAACAGGTCTCGCACGCCACAGCCGCTCTATGACGTGCTGCATACTGCTCTGACGTGCTACGGTTATGAGCCGAGTTATGCCATGTCGCAAGTTTTGTGAGGTGCTTTTTTGATATTTAATGGATCATTACATTTTTTATTTCTCTCCGATATCCGATCCAGTAATTTAGGTCAGTATCGGACCGATACCGATACGTAATATCGGATCGGTCCATCTCTACTACATACCAAGACAGAAAGAGAAAGAGAGATTTGTTTGGGGTTATACCTGGCATGTATAGTTAGTAGTTTTGCTGTAGTACTGGGAGTTTTCACGAGCACTAACCAGACAAGTCAAGACTGTGGCCAACAGTGTTGGGCAAGTTACTTCTTCAAAAAAGTAGCTGAGTTAGTAACTGAGTTACAAGATTCTAAAAGTAATTAATTACTTGGAAAGTAACTATTGCTGTATAACTGTATTAACACAATTGATCTAAAATCAGACAAAAACATAAAATCAGAGTAGAAAAAGTTATATTTTTTACTGTAACAACTACAAACATGTTTAATGAATCATATTTCATAGCTTTAAATGCAAATATAAATTGTCATTTTTAAAATCATATGCACAAGTTTTGCAAACAACAAAGTTATTTGCAGCCATTTACCTTTTAACCCTTTTTTAATAACCATTTCAAACTATTTACAGAACAATCAGCTGTTCTGCATTCAATAAGATGCCACAAATTATTTGTGCCACTCCAAATATTTCTGTCCATTATAAAAGAGAACATCACAGCCTGATACCTGCAGGTCTGACAGCAGCAGGTGTATCACTCCTGTTTCTACCTGGAGACAGCAGTCGCCTCATTGTTCTGACACACAACACAAAACTATCCACAACACTACACACTAACTACACAAGACAACACATTAACTACACACTCCAAACACGCTAAACGGCACAAATCTCTCAAAACTCTCTCTCTCTCTCTTTCTGCTGTCTCTCTCTCGCCGTCACTCCTAAAACTTCCCCCTATTCCTAATCAACCAAATGTCATGTTGCCATATCATTTTTTGATTGGTCGACATGGTGCATTTTTCCACCAAAACGAACGGGCTGTTTTTTGTTTTGTTTTTTAAAGTTTTTGCTCATAAGCAGAGAGTGCTTGCTAGCGCTGTCCTTACACAGTAAACGTGATGAAACGATTGAGGAAAAAACACCGCGTACATATTGTTTATCATGACTCTGGTTTTACGTGGCCTATCAGCACAATTATAAACTGGTATATATCACCTTGTTGCTTTGTCATCTTGAAGTGGTCATGTGATTGGCTCACTACTCACGACTACTTTATTCTTCCTCAGTCAAACAGCAGCACTCGTGCGGCTGTTTTGTCCCCTTAGCTCCAGGTGTTGTACCAAAAAGTGATCGTCTACCAGAAACTGATTGCCGCCCATGGGAGCGCGCGCAGCTGCTCAAAACTGTAGCGCCCAGATTACAGCTACTTCCGTGCAACTGATATAAGATGCGGTAAGCTGAACACAGCTTCAACCGTCTGCTTGTTGAAAAATAGTAACGCGACCGTAATAGTAATTAGTTAGATTACTCGTTACTGAAAAAAGTAATGCCGTTAGTAACGCCGTTATTCCCATCACTGGTGGCCAATGGGCTACATTTACTTCTTTACTTTACTTTACTATATTGTCACATAATTAAATTGTATAACATAATTGTAAATAATGTTGATGGCACAAGATAGCAGTGCCCATTTATGCCATATTTTGGTTTTTCTTTTGTATAATTGTATGAAGTCATGACTGGATCTACAGTCATGTAAAGAAGAAAGTTTATTACAGAACTCTATAGAGTCCTTTGCTATCTCTACTTTTAAGATTAGGCTTAAAACTTTCCTTTTTGCTAAAGCATATAGTTAGGGCTGGACCAGGTGACCCTGAATCCTCCCTTAGTTATGCTGCAATAGATGTAGGCTGCCGGGGGATTCCCATGATGCATTGAGTTTTTCCTTTCCAGTCACCTTTCTCACTCACTATGTGTTAATAGACCTCTCTGTATTGAATCATATCTGTTATTAATCTCTGTCTCTCTTCCACAGCATGTCTTTTATCCTGTCTTCCTTCTCTCACCCCAACCGGTCGCAGCAGATGGCCGCCCCTCCCTGAGCCTGGTTCTGCCGGAGGTTTCTTCCTGTTAAAAGGGAGTTTTTCCTTCCCACTGTCGCCAAAGTGCTTGCTCATAGGGGGTCATATGATTGTTGGGTTTTTCTCTGTATCTATGAAGCGCCTTGAGGCGACATTTGTTGTGATTTGGCGCTATATAAATAAAATTGAATTGAATTGAATTGAATTGAAACCAAAGTACACTCTTACTACTTCTATAGGAGCTCAGAGGGTAAGTAACAGCGAGATGCTGGTAATCAAATACACCTGAATAACTTCTCACCATCAAGTGTGAGCATCTCTATAAAAGCAGAAGTTTTGGCAGTTTATGTGTAGCAAGTGTTGAAATCTATTGTTTTACATTAGAACGTGAGAAAGATTAAAGACAGCTGCCAATCTTCCCAGGACCCCATGTACCAGCAAATTCACTCCAAGGTCAGACTGTGCAGTTTCTCTGAGCACTGCACAGTCTGACCTTGGAGTGAATTTGCTGGTACATGGGGTCCTGGGAAGAGATAGTTCCAAACGCCAGATCTGAATCAGGGTGGGGGAGGTTCAATTTCGGGTAGCGTTGAGGCAGTTGCCATGTTGCAACGAGCTTAGCTTCTGTCTTGCTAGCTTGCGCTGTGGTCAGTGAATCTGCACGCGACAGTGCAGCCTAGGCGGAGTAGTCAAACGCAGATCCACTGAGTGCTCAACACAGACAGGATCCTCAAAAGAAAAGTTGATAAAATAAATAAAAAATTTTGTATTGTTCGATACATGTGCGTACCGAACCGAAAGCACTGTATCAAACGGTTCAATATCGATACGAGTATTGTTGCACCCCTAGTAAAGACCCTACAATAATACAACTGAACATGCTGCAAATTTTAGGTTTGCAAATTTGCATCAGAACTGTCAAGAGGGGTGATGATTTGGGCTTGTTCCCAGCCCCCGGACCTGGGTACCTTGCAATCAGTGAGTTCACCATGAACTCCTCTGTATACAGAAGAATTCTGGAGTCAAAGCTAATGCTTGGCTAAAACTGGGTCATTTAACATGACAATGATCCCAAGCACAGCAGCAACAGAATGGCTGGAAAAGAAATAGAATCAAAATAGTCAAAGTCCAGACCCCAACCTGAACCTGCCAATTTTTTTGCCAGACCCTATAATAGTCGTGCATTAACAAACCTTCAAACCTCAATGAACAGAAACACAGTAATCCACAGTGACGTGACCATGACAAATTAAGTCATATATGATTACTTCATGATGTTGCTGCTAAGCTATTTCATGGGGTGTACTTAGTTAACACAAGGTTGCTGCAGAAGAGTCCTGTTGAAAACTCTTTTTCATGGCTGTATCTTATATGAATAATAATGGATATCAAAGAGAGAACAGGTTTACCTTTACAGGTATGCCCATTTCCAGTATATCCTACTGGACACCTTCCACAGCAGAAGCCCCCATCCTTGGCTGGTTCACACTGGACACCAGGAAAACATGGCCGTTCTGCACAAGCCATCAAATGTTCGTCAGCTAGTGTACCACTTCCAGTTGATGACTGGCTGGATGTAGATCTTTGTGCCAGGGAGCTATAGACCTTGTCGGGTGTTGTGAGGGTCAGTACTGGCACAATCTTCGGCATCTCTGATCCTGGCTCAGTTTCATCCCCGTCTGCAGAGAACTCAGACTCAGAAAGTGAGTACGACAGAGAAGTGAGGGCTGCTGTAAGTGGGAGGGCAGGTCTTGGTGGAGTCCAGGGTTTGATCTGGGTGGATGTCAGGTGGTTGAGCTGAGGCTGGGTTGTTTGTTTAGCTGCCGTTACTCTTCCAGGCTGAATGGAGAGCCGAGGTGCAGCGGCAGTTACTTTAACAGGCGTGGCACCAGTAAGAGCTCCTTCAGACTTCTGGAAGATGATCATAAAGTGAGTAAATGGACTTTAATGTCCATCTGTACAATTTTCTTTTAATGCTTTGAACAGTTACCAACTCACCTTGGAGACTGTTACATGGGGCATGACAATCTCCCTGGAGGCACTGGCGTATGTCCCAGTGTCTGATCTAGGGTTGGCACGTGTGATGTGAGTATTTGCAGCGACATCCCTCGCAGCAGAAATGATGGCCTCTCTTCTTCCTGTGCCACCCTCTCTACCTGATCCTGTAACTTGGTGCGACCTAATGAAGGATGAGGACAGGTGCTTGACACCATACCTGTTGGGCAAGTTGGGTAGGTGGACATGGATGACTTTGCTGCTGCTACTTCCATAGGAGGATCGGCTGGACTTGCCTGGTGTCTGCTGCTGAGGCAGGTGATTGGATGCTGAGGAAAGGGATAACGGTCATATTAGCTTGTATATCACATTGATGATACAATCATACATAAAATTTATATAACTGCCCTTGGGATATTGTTCCTACACAGTTTTTGGACACTCCAGAACCTTCAATTTCCCCGATTACAAATTTTGCTAACAAAGCAGTCCATGTCCTTATTAAATAACCTTGCCTGAAAAGAGTTAAGTAATTTTTATTTCTGAACTTATATTTCTATGATGGAATTCATGGAGAAAATGCTGTATGCTCAGCCTTTTTCCTTTTTAGACTAAGCCACTGAAAATTTCCCATCACGCCTCAGGACTCATGAAAGCTCAAAATATGCTCTACACAAACTTTTTAATGATGACGTGCTGCCTTTAAACTCCAGTAATTGTGCCATTTTGTTTCCAGTAAGATTTAGATCTACTTTCTTGCAAACCCTCTTGAGGATTAGGCTAGCATCTAAGGCCCTGTCCTGAAAAATGGGTTCTTCTCTTCATGTACAGCCCCAATTACTTATGGTGTGCCTCAAGGTTCCAGTTTAGGGCCTATTTTATTTACCTTGCATATGCTCTTGCAGAAATCTAATAGTTCATCCACTTCTTTGCTGATAGAATCCAGATCAAGCCAAAAGGTATTACTTTTAAGATCAACTGCTTGTAGTTTTTCTACAAAATAAGGGAGATTTGGCAGTGCCTACTCGATAACTCTGGAACAATCAAATGTTAAGTCTCTAATGAAACGAAACCCCCAAAGACATGCATGTTTTTGATGGCCTTCACATATTCTTACTGTTTTTTATATTTTAGTGTTACATTTCTTTCCTGTTCTGTCTTGTTTTTAGAATACCTTTGTTAATTTTATTTATATTTTGATTTTATACAACTGGATCCTGTATTCTGTCTTTCTTTCTATTTTTTCGATCTATTTATGTTCTCCACAGTGGTATGGACAACACCTTGGTCATCTCCAGTGGTTTAAAAATATGTTACAGAAAGAGATCTGATTTGGCCCTAATTAGAGTTAAGTAGAACAGCAGAGTGGCCTCAGTTACACAGGCCTCAGACTGGTGTGAGGGGTTATTGGCAGTTGCTGTGAAATAGATTGCCAGTCACGCACCCTAGAGGCCAGTCACAAAGCTGCTTGCAACTACCAGTTACTAGGGAAAAATGTGTATTTTCCCAACTGATTGGTGAATGGTTGCTAGCTGTCTGTAGGTGAAAGTGGTCACAAAGAGAGTGCAGTATGAAAAACCTTGCCACTAGCAGATTGCTGCAGTCACATGTAGTCTTATGACACTAACCTGCCTGCAAACAGTATGCAATTGCTCACAAAATTAGTGAAATTATGAAATTTTTTTGACTCAAGATGTAAACAGAAAATGTTTAACTTCAAAGTAAAAACTGCAACCAAGACATTTTAGAAGGTGCAACTTTTCAAATGACTGCCACTTCTTATTCATGTTGGATTTTTCACAGTCCCCCCACTCTGTGAGTAGTTGGTAAGTATTTGTAGACAGCATCTTCCATACAAACAACTGGTGACAGTGCCAGCGTCCCAGTGACCAAAATAATTGTAAGGAGGATTTCAGTGCAACATTATAAAGTTATGGGTGACCAATTTCACCTAGCAACAGCTCGCAACCTTCAGCAATGACATGCCAAGCAGTTTATTAATTGGTGGTTAGCAGGGGTTTATTGATTGGTCTCTAGCCATGCATAACTGAGATTTTAGCAATCTGTTTCATTGCAACCAGTCAGGGAATATAAATTTTTCCCTAGCGGCCAATGGTTACCATGTCAACTAGCAACTAGATCTGAGGTACTGAGCCCTAAGAAATTCATATTTCTACCCCAAAACGTAAATTTCCAGTCATAGCTTTGGAATCTTTACTGAGAAGCATTAGATTACTAAAATATGCTAAAGCAGCAGCTTTGGGTGCTACAGCTCATGTCATTATAAAGCTGCCACTGATGTCATTCTGCTGTGTATCGCGTATGTGTCGCTGCGTACTAAACACAGCTTGACAGGCTTAACAGATACACTGAGGTTTGACAGGAATCTGCAAAACGCTGCATTAAATAATAAAATACAGCAAAATAAAACTAAAATTGAAAAGCAGAACATCTGGTCAAACGATGACATGCTGAAGGAAAAAAGCATGTCTGCTTTCTGTCCTTGGACAAATAAAAGTAAAGAGAAGAACAGCAAAGCAATTTAAGCGATTAATGTCTTGTTTGTGGTGATGTGACTTTCCAGACAAACAGTCCACAATAAAGGGATTTAAGTTGGAATCAGACTGTCTCTTTAGAGTTGTGAGCCCCCCCACCATCTCCCCTTGTGTGAAGTCACATTAAGGAATCTGCTGTAGAAACTTTGTGGAACCGACTCAAAAAGCAATGCACCAGAGGTGGTTATTTGTTTCAGGCAGTCTCCAACCACTTATGCTGATTTATCTCCTGCAATAAATGACATTCTTTCCAATCAAGAAAAACACATAAAGCAACATCAGGGAAACCAGAATATAACGAGTGCAAAATAAGCTCTTAAAAGCAGACCACAGTGTATGGAAGGATGCACATTACTGACAGATGTTTTCATCAGATTAATGCTTATTTTTTCCTTTGAAAGACAACACAATGTGTTTTTGTACAAAGAATAGGAAGAATATGCTATATAGAGCAGACACCCCAATTTGGGCTGCTTTTGTGACTCAATTACAGCATTGACCAATCATGTGTGGGGCTATATGTGACCCAAAGGTTATGAAACACCTGATGTCCAGCCAGTGTAAGTAGATCTATGGCTGAATTGAGTCAACAGCATTAGTTAGTTTAAGGTTAAAGGAAACTTCAACTGCATTTAACTGCTATTTTTTTTTTTTTAATGTCCTAAAGGCCTGTGAAAAACTCTATAATCACTCTGGTTCCTGCAAAGTCCCTGACAAGACTTAAAAATCATGGAAGCTTATCCCCCAACACATTAAAATATTAAATGGAAACACTCCCTCACCTTCCTTGGAGTTCTTCATGCAGATGCGACCATTGCCATAAAGTCCAGGTGGGCAGCGGCCACAGACATAGCCCACATGTGGCGGTCTGCGGTTGATGCATTGAACCCCAGGAAAGCAGGGCCTGCTGGCGCATGTAGCTGATAAACTGACAGCCAAAGACCTCACTGATCCTGGGAGATAAAGTCGTATGAGATCAATCATTGTCGTATAAGAAGGCTCGGATTGTAGCTTTCCCAAGCAAACACAATCTGCATCTCTGACATCTGACATCTCCGAAAACATACAAATAAAACTGTTGCAAAGTTCATTTTTGCTTTCTTTCATTAGTTATAGTCTTACAAGTATCAAATATTAATATACTTACAAATATCCTTGTGTGCTCTGTAATGGTTCAATCAGACAAGAGTAGTAATAGGCAATGAGGAAAAAATCAACGATTACACTGACGGTGTTCCACCTCCAACCTGTCGGCGTTCACGTTTGATCACAAGGCACACAGGCCTCCTTGTGGGAGGCAACGTGTCTCCATACAGTCGTAGTCTGACTCGGACTGACCTCTCTCAGACAGATTGGTGAAGGTTTACAAATAGTTGCAAACTCATTTATAAATGCAGACGGACTGCCAATGGGTCAGCCTACACTGCAATTAATCTGCAACTTCCTCTCCGATGGAGCACTAATATCGACAGGTTGCTAAGTCGTTACCTGTGTCATCTTACAGGTAAATAGAGTCAATAATTGTGAAGGATTTTCTGAATTTCTGTTTCGCAACTATGAGGTTCTCACTTGATGCTAAATGTAAATAGTTCATGTGAATTTCTGTGTATGTAGAAATAAACCGGTTTGCATTTTTTGGTCAGTTTATCACAGTTAATCACCGTATTATCATAAACAGTAAGTAACTGACGCATGTAATTGCCAACTTGACTCCATTCAATTGCAAACAAGCCTGATTTGATCTTATTGCTAGTTTTATAACTATCTTGATGCACTGATGACTCATTGAAACAACCATTTCAAGAAGCAGCAAAATTGAAAGTTGCTCACAAACGATCGCAATGATCTTGGGTGTGCCATGGTCTCCACTGATTTTCCTATTGTGACTGCAGCATTAGCTCTGTAGGTAACATATCATTGAACTACAGTTTTCCTGAATACAGAGTAAAAAAACAATATTTTTTTTGTCTAAATTGTTTTTGTTTTATGTGAATTTCCCTGTTTCTGAATGGTTGTTCAAGCACACACAGTGGTAAGATCTCCAAAAAAAGATCACATTGGTCGGTTGCTCCTAACATCTGAAAACAACCTGTTTAAGTGTTCTCAAATTGAAATCCTGAATCCCCTTAGGGCAGCTTTTATAGCTAAACTAAAAAAAAAATGTATACTACAGTATGTGAATTATTTTCCTGGTACTTATTTTAATGACTGTGATAAAACATTACGGCCAGAATGACTGAATGTTCCCTTTTAAAGTCTCCTTGTCTTCATATTTGCTTGAGGCTCAGCACAGTGTGATACCTCGTACATAAAGGAAAACTTAAATGGAATTTACTGGAAATTTGGGGCTTACCTGCAGCTAGTCTATTATGATCTGATGGTGAAGCTACAGTCGGAGGATTGCTTGTAGTGTTTCTGAATTTAGATTGCTCCTGCTTGACTCGTTGTGGCACAATTTCTGAGAGGTTCTTGAACATGTTTGTGTTAGTCCTGGATAGGTTTAGGTTAGCTGCTTGAGTTTCCCGTGAAGAATCAATATTTGTTTGGGGAATGGTTGGTGTTTTGCGTCTGCTGGTTTCTGCTATTGTGACCTCAGGGCTGGAGCTAATTCCTGCTGTCCTTCTCCAGGTGGTTGACTTTATTTGTGGGTCAGTTCTTGGAACTGTTTTCCTGGCCTCAGCCGTCATCTGCGGGGAGCTACCGCTTGAGGTCTTCAGGAAAGCGCCTGTCTTTATTTTGGGTGGTTGGAGCAGAACATCTGGTGTCTTGTAGCCAGTCATATCAGGAGCAGATGTTGAAGGGAAGGCAGCTGGACTGAGAAATACTGTAATAAGAAAGCCACTAATTATGTTCTGGATTGCTATCCTCAATTTTTACGTCCAATTGAGCATCAAGATCACCCACTTCAGAACACATTGCATTAAATCAATAATAAAGGACCAAAAAAGAGAGATGGTACAGTGAAGGATGAGGAGGTTGCTGTAAATCAGAAAACCTGGAAGGGCTCAAAAGGTTACGTTTAAAGAACTGTGACTCCCAGCAAGAGACAAGACCTTGGGTCAAGTTTGTGTAAAGATATCTCTAAGATATACCTCAACAGGCTTCAGACATGGCAGCAGGTCAAATAATCTGACTCATCCTGCTTTACTACAGCAAAGACTTCTTACTTACTAGAATTAAGGCAGATAATAAGACTTTGGAGTCTAGTTTTGAATGCCTCTCCAAAACCTTTACCTTTGACACTGGACTTTTCTCAACTTTTTCATTAGGACTGAACTTCCTTCTGCCCGGTTGACTTGTCAAAACTACCAGTGACGGTTGACTTGTCAAAACACAACTGATTAGTTGGAGAGGTTAAAGGGTTTAAAGAGTTCGTTTCATTAATCTCAAGGTAACTGCTTTGTAGCTTTGGGTGTGTATTGCTAAGTTTCTTTTCTTTCTGAATAACCTGCACTTAATGTGCAAGTGTTGTGCAACTGATGATCTGGAACCTTCAGCATCAAATACTAAAAGACTGAAGTGAGTTTATGAATGTATTTAAGCCTGTATGTATACCTTTGAGCCTTTTTGGATTATAAAAAATCCAAAATAAATTCAAACTTCTGCACACAATTCTTGTTTTAAAGACATATGCTGTCCAATTATTCCACTCTGGAAATAGAACATTTCAAAGAATTCCTTAAAAGAGCCAAATTTACTATGACATTCATGCCCATGGTGAGTGGATCTAAACTTGTGACCGCAACTGTATCTAAAAAAAACACGTAGGAGCATCCATCACCACCTGCTTGTCATTTAAAATTTAAGGACCTTGTCCAACTCCACTGACACACAAAGTTATGCATCTTAAAATGAACTGAGCATAGAGGTCAAACAAGTCAAGCTGAAGGCCCTCAGTGGACATGTGGAGGATTAAAGAACAAAGGGGATTAGGAAATGCAACTATCTGTCCCTGTGAATCTTCTGCCACAAGGTCCCATAAAAATGGCAAATAATATGCTGCTGAGTTTAATTAATGTTCTGTGCTTTACTGTAGACCCAGATTTTTTTTCCTTTTAGGGGCAGAAACTCCTGTAAACACACACCACAGAGTTCTTCTGTTACTGGAAGGATAATGTGACTGCAGGAATGCAACATCAGGCCCAGTACTTAAGCAAATAATATAAAGCACCTTGAGGCTGTATGGTTAATTTGGCACTATGTAAATAAAACTGAATTGAATTGAATATGGATCAACATGATGTCTTTTAGGTGAGAATTTTGGGGCTTTTTTTCTCTTTAGATTGTGAAAGCAACTAATTTAACCCTGTATTAATATTCACCTTGACAAGTATGGGTACGTGGACCAGTGTTGTGCTCGTAGCATGCTGTTAACTTCTCTTCTTCAGTTAACAATATCTTTGTAGTTAAAATCCAGGAACCAAAAGTGAAACAATTCCCGTAGACACCCATAAATCCTGGAGTTAGGAACGTGGCTGCTCTGCCTAACTCTGCCTCGAGGGCCGGTGTCTTGCAGGTTTTAGATTTTACCCTGGGTCAACACACCTGAATCAAATGATTAGTTAATCACCAGGCCTCTGGAGAACTTCAAGACATGTTGAGGAGGTCGTTTAGCCATTTAAATCAGCTGTGTTGGATCAAGGACACATCTAAAACCTGCAGGACACCGGCCCTCGAGGCCTGGAGTTCGACACCTGTGCACTAACTGATGTCTCTAGATTAGACTTGTCTGCCGAGTTTATTGTTGCATTTTAATGGAATTATGTAATAAATATCAAGCTGTGAAGTAGAAACCAGTATACATGGTTCAGCTTTGCTGAGGAAAATTCTAGTATTTTAGTGGTCTGTTAATTAACACTGACTGTGAAACTGCACACTCATTGGCTAACGCCTTATGACTTCAAAATAAAAGATGAAGTCACAACCAGAGGTCGGCACCATAAAATCATCAGGATCTGAGGTCAAAGCAGAGGGCCATTTTACATTAGGCTTCGTTCCACCCAGAAGTCTCATTGTAACCGAGAGAATTGCCCACTACAGCTGGTTGAATAGAATGCAGGTTCATGGCAGGATTTGTATTGTGACAAGTATCTTAATTGAGATAGCATTTCTTCGTCACGTCACCATAGCTGCCTAAAGACACGGTTATGTTCCTTGAATGTTGGAGAAAAAAGACAATCTCTGCATGCCTGAAAAATAATAACTGATTAGCCATTAGCCTTGAAATTTTTGGGAACACCCTCTTTGACATAAAACAAAGCGTGCTTCAACATCGAGGCATTTCCCACCGACTGGCACAGATTGCAACAATATAAAGGAAACAAATCAAGCTGCAGGTTCGCAACAGCAGAAGTTACCAGATTATGCATGTATTTTTATATAATTACTGAGTTTTGGTGGAAGCCAAAAGTATTTCCAAAACAACGTGAGCGGTCACAGTACAAGGCAGCACTATCAGCCATCTGGTTTCCATTCACTGCTGAGTGCTCCTCCGGGACACACGGCTCCAATGAACGAATTAACCCTTTTTTTGGATAGCTGATGCTTTAATTTAAATGTAGTTGGAACAACAACAAAATTAGCTACAAGTTTGCTGGAATGCTCGAACCAATATCACAGCAACAGACAGATGAACATATGATAAATGCTGCTGGGAAATGAACAGAGAAATTGACTATTTTTGTATTATGTGAGGCTGTAAACTGTACAGAGGGGCTTCACCCTCTCAGACAACAGCAGTATCTGATAAACTCAGGGCTGTTTTGGAAAGCAGGATTAACTATAGGAAAATAAGTGGTCTCGTTTGGGCGCCGTGTGTTTAACCTGACGTTACTTAATCACGCCTAGCTTCCTGTCAGTTTCTGCTCAAGACATATACTATTGTGGTCAGACGTTTACATCCACTCATCATGGGCACGAATGTCACGGAAATGTTGGGCTTTTAATGATTTCTTTGAACTGTTCTTTTTCCGGGGTGGAATGATTGCACAGCATGCAATGGGACAATGCTGTACAGCACTGTACAGTTAATGACTTCAAAAAAATCAAGAACTGGGCGCACACGTTTGAAGTTATGTTGGATTATCTCTAATCCACACTGGGCCAAAAGTGTACATACAGGCTAAAATACAGACAAACACTCCCACTAATATTTTGTCGGGTCCATTATGTCATTTAGCAAGTTGCACCTTGACCAGATGCGTTTGGTAGCCTTAACCAAGCTTCTGGTTCAATCTGGTTATCTGACCACTCATCATGGAAGAGTTGGTTTGCATTAGGGTCAGTTAGCCATAGACTTCTATACAATCTGGCTTCTTCTTGAAACCAGAGGGGTCACCCCCTGCTGGGTTTTATAAATAATGCACAATTAAAGAACTTCCACACTGCCTTAATATTTCCAGACCTAGAAGCTTCATTTTCTGTCACTTATTCTGGTGACAGGGGCAGCAGTTTAAGCAGGCATGCCCAGACCTCCCTCTCAACAGCCACCTCCTCTCTCTTATGGGGGCAGAAGCAGATATATTCCCAAGCCGGCTGAAAGACATAATCTCACCAGGTCTGCCTAGGGGTGCACTCCCATTTGGACATGCTGGGAAAACCTCAATTAGCAGGCATGCAGGAGGCATCCACCTCAATGGCTCCTTTAAATGTGAAGGAGCAGAGGCTCACGAATGAGTGTCTCTTAGTGGAGCTCCATCTTTTATAAACTGCCTATGAGCAGTAATGCAGTAAGCCCATACTTACCAGTGCACAAAGTCCCATTTCCCACCATTCCTTTGGGGCAGGGGCCGCAGCCATAGGATCCAAAGCTGTTGAAGCACTGCACTCCCGGAAAACAGGGCTTCCTTTCACATTCATTGACATCCTCCAGACACGTTAAACCTGCCAAAACACACACACAGAGGATGTTGATCCTGTAATCAAAAACCATCACTGGGATTAATCCTCCGCGACTGCAAACATGTGATGTCAGAACAGCCCAGTGTGTCTAAACAAAACAGCCTTAAACATCAAGGGCTTTTATTTTGTTATTTTATCTTTTATTTTTGATTAAAAATCTTTAGGTTTTTAATCATTCTTACCTCGCAGCCCTGCAGGACACTCGCACCTGTACCCACCGACCACATTGAGGCACTTGCTGCCCAAGCATGGAGCCGACAGACATTCGTCTATGTCGTCGGCACAGAGTTCGCCCTGAGTACCCTCGGGACACACACACAGGTACTTCCCACTGCCGGCGGGAAAGTTAATATCCGTCACACATGAGCCTCCATTCTGGCAGCCACACGGCACCACGACAATCTGTGTTGCAGATGGGAAACACAGACACTGCTGAGGAATGTCTGGATTTTATTAATATCTAACAACATCAGTGTATCACATTTACATCAGCAGATTACTGCTTAGCAGCTTATCCCCACTCTACCTCCACAGTGAAGGTGCTCTGGGCGTTACACTCGTCAGACAGCGTAAATCGGACAGAGCTGCTCGTCCGGAGCCCCTCCTTCTCTGGAACTGATGGGACCCTCCAGATAAGGAGGCCAGCAGGGGAAAGGACAGCACCTTCTGGTCCCTCTTCCAGCTGGAAGAGAAGCGCCGAGCCCTCGGGGTCCGATGCGGTAAACTGGAAGACGAAGTTCTCGCTGGAGAATGTCTGCAGGACGCTTTGAGGCCGGTGGAAAGTCGGAGGCTTGTTGACTGATAATGCAGACAAAAACAGACTGAGATGCACTTCATCCCACCTCTTATTCCCACCGTACTATTTACTGTCTTCCTACTACAAACGTTTGATGACAGGAGCTTCCTGTGCTGAAATAAGCTCTTTACAGGGAACCCTGGTTTGGCAAAAACACACCTCCAGGCTTGTTCTGGAACAATCATTGTAAGCACGCATGTCCACCTCTGGACTTGAGCTTTTCTTTTCTTTTCAGCTTCATTTCCCAGTAATGTTTTGGCTGAGGCTGAGGTATGCCACATTAAACAAGAGCTAGACTGAAAATCAGTAGCAACAGGTCTGATGGAGTGACAGATCCAGATTTGACTTTCTTGTTTCAAATCATTGTCAGTATGTACAGAGGAGGTCAGCAGAGAGCTACAATAGGGAGTGACTACAGCCATCTGTAAAACATGGTGGAGGCTCTGTCATGGTTTGGGCTCCATTTCAGTCAGTGGTGTTGGAAAACTTCTCAAAATTGATAAATTATGAACACAGAAAAGTACCATCATATTTTGAGCCACTATGCAATACTATCTGGAAAGCATCTGATAGACAGTAGCTTCATTTTTCATCATGACAATGATCCCAAACACATTATTATATAAGATGAATATACAGCTTAATTTTTATTGATGCATTCAAATTCATCTGTATATTGTGTTTTATTCTTGTGCATTTATTCCTCTGTTTTCTACTTTGTAGTTGAGTTGTGAGAAGTGAAAACTGAGAAAATAAAATCTATTTATACGTTTTAATCCTTAAAATAAGACTAACTGTTACGCTGGTCATTTATTCCAGCGTCCCTTTGCTTTTTGCATGAATCTTGCCTTTCTGTGCTGCTGTGGAAACCAACCATGTGATTTACTCCCGCTCCGAGAGTGGTTAAGTGGCAGGTCAGGGCATGCTGGGAAACCTAAACCTCTGCTCCTTTGATCTGCTAATGGAGACAAACAGGACCACAGTTGGATGGCTACCACTGCACTGACACGGTGAGATAAATGCCTTTTTTCCCTGATGTTGTTCATCTCGAGTGGACTGCAAGGCAGATGGAAAACCAAGTACACGGGGAGAATTTAATGATGGTTCTGAGTTTGTTTAGGTAGAAAAGGTTGTTCTCCTTTCAGACGGTGAGATCCACTTCGAGTTGTGTGTACCTTGGTTCACAGACCAGGTGAATTTGGAGGCGTCTGGGTCACAGAGGAGGCAAGGACTGCTGGGATTGGAGTCTCCTGCTGCAAAACACATCCCATCGATGTTGCATGTCCGCTCCTGACAAACAAAGAGAAGCAAAACAGATCTGCTTGTGTACTCACTTTTTTTTCAATATTAGCATGTGTTCACATTTTAAAACACATTTTCAGGTGTTTTGTTTAGTGATGAACAGGAAATCAGCTCTAAACACACATCTCTATTGAAGTTAATTCAATTTAGCTCAGTCTTGGCAGCCACATGTCTACATACTGTTTGTCTACAGCTGTTTGTGTGTGTTTTTGCTCTGGGCTGTTTGTCTGTCTCCCATAAAACACAGTTCCAGGAACAACAGGACCCCTCACGTACCTCTTTTACACTGAATGTAAAGATTTTAAATAGCCAACCGCTGCTGCTGCTTTAGTCGTTCAAGCAGCAGACCGTCTCGCACCCCCCCCCCCCCCCCCCCAAAGCATGTAAAATGCCTCATCACACTTTTCCACTAAACACCCACTGAATCACATCTGCATCCTCAATCAGCATCCCCTACTAGCACGAACAAACATTGGAGTGTCCAGGTTTTCATAACATGTCACCTGTTGAGACCATGTGAATAAAAACAGACCAGCAAAAACAGAGCAGGCTGTCTCACAGCCTAATTTATGGGCCTATTGTCTCCTCCAGTGCCTAACAACTGTGCCCTTCTAGTACAAGAGTGTTTTGCCGTTCTTCAGCTGATGGCTCGGAACAAAGTTTATTTTAGCAATTATAATTTTGTGGATACTTACACACTATGGTTAGTCTTATTTATAAACTGTAAATGAAACAAGGGTATAGATTTTGATTTTTAAAAAGAAGTTAAACCATTGTGAAAGCTTCGTAAACAAAAGAGAAAATGATCATACGTCTCACTTGACCCATCCATCCACCCATGACCACAGTAAACATTTTATGACATGTTTATGATCTTAACTGCTGGTTTCAAGTCTAAAGCTTCCATCACACAGGCCTAAGGACTAGTTAGCAATGATTTGCCAACCACTGGTTGCTAAGGAAAAGTGCAAATTCCTCAACCGGTTAACGAGTGATTACTGGCAGTTGCTAGCATAAAACTGGTTGCCAAGATGTATATGGTGCTTTCAAAGGGTGATCTACTGACCTGCAAGCACTGTCCACCCAGAATTGTCATAGGACCACTTGGTCAATGGGTAACATATAAGCCTATTGGCCATTTGCAATAACAAGATAACAATAACAAGATAATAACAAGAAGTTTTTAAATTATAAATGTAACTCAATTACAATAAAAGTACGGTGGCCCCTAGAGACATAGCACGTACAAACTCCAAAACAGAACGGAAGTGCTCCAGGATGCTAGGGGCAGTGTTGAGCTTGATTTGCAAAAAAACCCGGCAAGTTTGTTGCAAACACATGGAGTTGGATACCGGCGGAAAACACCTGCAAGGATATAACAACCACACTCATATATATTCAAATAATTTTAAAAAAATTGTTCATTTACCTTTACTACCACACACCAAATCCGGTCGTTGGTACTTCCTGGCTTGTGTAGCCACTAGGTAACAAAAGCTTGCACGTGCTTCGGAGCTTGTACGTGCTTTGGTTTTTGTACGTGCTTTGTCTCTAGGGGCCACCGTAGAAAGCATATAAACCAAGATTAAAACTTCTGAAGTGTATATAGTGACTGAAACTTTACAATAAAGCAACTGTTTCCTATGATCGACATCAGGGCAAATAAAGAATTTTAAAATTGTGAAAAGTAGCAAATGGGATTTCTCAAATTAAGGGCTCCAGATGGACAAACATCCATATTGTGCCATTTTTTCCACTTCCCTACCCTTTTATGAGTGATTTACAAACAAAAAATAAAGATGGCAAACAAATTATGCCAATTTTAATAATGAATAATAATAAAAATAATACTTTTCATTAAGATGTTATCCATCTTAATGAAAAGTATTATTTTTATTAGCTTCCCAAGAACAAAAACATTGCTCCGTCTTGCATGCAAGTTACCTTTAACTTACAGAGTCCAGAGCGCGAGGCCTCACAGACCTGACAAATACCATCGTAGATTGTCAGCGTCTTTGCCTGGCTGTACTGAGAGCCGTCATTGCTGACCTAGTACAGAAGAAGAGGAAGGCGATAACGCAAAGACCTTTAGACAAAGCAGTCAACACCTAACAAAAGAGATTTTAATCCCAAGTTAAAATGATAATGAGCCTTGCCTTAATCTCCCAGCGTGCGTATGGTTTGTCATCCATCATGAAGTCTTCTGTATTGATGGCAGCAGTGCTCAGAGATGGTACAGCACAGTCTAAAGCCTTGGAGCTGAGGAAGGTGGCTTTTGTTCGCTGTTTTTCCCCTGGAACCCACGCTTTGTTTATGTACTGCAGAAGGAATTCAAAGGTGAACAAAACAGCACTTGAACTTTCTTAATTGATTTTAGCCTTAGCCTCACCTTCAGTCTAGTGGCATAGCAGCTTAGGTCAGGAGAGTCAATGAAACCGAGGCCAAAGACCCGAATGCTGCGACAATCGAAAACTCGAATATCACAGAGGCCACTGTTCTCCAAATCGGTTATCTCAACCGGTTGGCCTATTAGAAGAGAGACTGGTCAAAGGCAAGTTTTTTTGACTTGATATAACTAACTTCAAGTTTTAAGAGATTAGTATCAGTGTGACTTTTAATCTACTTTACTCTGTAGTTGTACGTTTGGTATATGTATAACTGTTCCTGATACTCACTGACAGCCAGGCTGCAGTCATGGAAGCTGTAGTTGGGAAAACACTGGCAGCCCCACTCTGTACACTCTCCATTTCCATTGCAGAAATTGGGGCATCGCAGCGCAGTAATCACTTCCCCATACGTTCCCGGTGTACTGGCCACCTCCAAGGCTCTGTGGGTCAAATTTTCCAGCAGCTTTCTCTCACATTCATTCTCCAGGTATGGCAACAGCGCCTCTTCCCATCCCAGGTCATCTTTAAGCTGTAGGTCTAGCATGCAGAGATCCACTGCCTCACCAAGGCGGCGTCCCAGCAGCTCCCGGCACACTGCTCCAACAGTGGAGTTGACCAAAGCCAGTTGGCATACTTCAAGGGCTTTGGCTGAGGTGAGACCACTTGGCGTGGGCCACTGGGGTTGCACCTCTAGTCGAGCTTCCACCTGGTGATCCTCTGGGAAAAAGTAGGCGTAGCTTTCCAGATCAGCCTGGCTTAGGCTCTGTGCCATTAACACAGGCTGGAATGACGACTGTCTCTTTGGCCTGTCAACAGAAAGCAGAAGATCCTTTCTGAACTCATCGTCCAGTTCAGGATCCCTGTCACTGTTCTGATTATTCTTGCCGTGAAACCAGAGGTGCCGCCTCTCGACAGGGTGACTGCTGAAGGCAGATATATCCAGAATGCTTTCCTCTTTTTCCAGGCTCTTGATGTATTCGACTGTTGTGTCCATTGAGGGGAACACAGATGTGTAATCCACATTATCATATGCTATGCAGTCTGAGTGAGCAGAGGGATTGTACAAGTTTCTCATCCCCCTTCCAGCTTCCTGAGAAGTGCTGGATCCTGTTTGGCACCGACAGAAAGGCCTCCTGAGGTCCTGTGTCATACCAGGAGGTGTTTTGTCAAATAAACTCTCACCAGGAGCTATCCTAACACACACAAAGTAAAGAAAAACAAATAACGTTGTGGAGACTTCAGCTGAATTATGGTGGCAATAAGGAAAGATTATAATTCTGAAAATTAGAAATCTACATTGTGTCCCAGACTGACCTCCAGGTTTCTATGAAGCTGTGCAAGTCATCAGGGCCATAGAACGCACCGTCGGAGGCCTGGAAGTCATTGTTGCCGTTCCGGTCGAAGGTGCCACAGAGGCCTTGCGTGTTTCCATAGTCCACGCTAGGTGCCCGGACAGACAGGCTCATCCCCCAATCACCAACATCAGCCCTAACAAAGGCCCCGGAAGGAAAGATCAACTACAAGAGGAGAGTCACATCCAACAGCTAGTTAACATAGTCTCCTCATGCATTAAAAATTCAACTTATATGACAGATCTGAATGAAGAACAGATCATTCTTGCATGATTTTACCATGAATTTAGCCAAATAACTAGACACCAGTTTCCAAATGTCCAGATACCTACGGTGACCTTCTTCCCTTGGTGGGACTCCAGCACCCTGACCCGACTCCCCTCACTGTCACCGAGGTTCTTAAGATCAAGCTGTGGCCTCGTTTCCTGCGGTTGCCCATTGCACATGTCAAAGATGGCAAGCTCGTTCCCCTCTCGCACTACAACGCCGCAGTTACATGCAACGGAGTAGTGTCGACTGCTGCAGTCCCACTGGCGAGAATGGACTTCGAATTCCCTGGAGAGGCTCTGGTAAAGGACAAATGTGCCAGTCTGGTGGTTCTCGTAACGCCTGAGAAGGAAATGCAGATTTTTTAATAAGAATTTGAAGACTTTAACTGTTGCACTAACTGCCCTATAAATGGATTCATTTAACAAAAGCTGGAGGTAAGTTACCTGCCATCTAGTGTAATGATATGCGGGTCAGTCAAAGAGTAGCACGTGGAAGTGGGAATATCCTGGACCGTGACCTGGGGGCGGGAGGTAGAGGTCACCAGAAGAAAGATTAAGGGGGCTATACCCTCTGACCCTGTGGTCTTAGGCTTTGATGTTTTCACTGAACACAGATGAAAAAGCTCCTCAGAGACAGAGTGTCTGGAGGGCTGACATCACATCTTACATAATGTCACCGCTTGTATGGACACAACTAATGACCGCTTAGAGAGGCGCTCTTTAAGTATTATGTCAAACCATCAAACGAGTGCATGTTTGGTCCTGAACCACAACCTCTCCTTCAGTGTTAAAAAGAACTGTATAATTGTGTGTATGTGTAAACAGTATGATGGAAAAACCTGCTATTTGGAGCCATTGTAGTATTTCTCTTTAATTAAAGTAATACTTTCATTCGACATTTAGCTTTAGAAGCTGGTCCTCTCTTCCTGTTAGGCATAATGGAATCCATTGAAATGCCACTTAAAGACCCTCTATTTATCCTGAATAAGTCCAGGAACCCATTTAAGGACTGTGTTTATTGTAGGACCCTAGCACAAAGCGTCCATGGTGCCACAAACCCAGCTTTTACCCACTAGTGACCCTATAGATCTTATTAAAAGCTCCTCAAGGGCCAGAGGAGAGCCTTTGTGTGACAGTTTTTCTAAAAAAGAAAGTCCTCTTAAGGTTGCTCCACATGCCACATTTAACTTGCATGCCTCAGATTCCAGCTGTCGCCCAAACCTCCTCAGGGTTTCCTTCCAAGATCCTCACGAATGGTTTGAAATTTATTTCAAAAGTGGAAAAATCATCAAGCATCTCTCAATCTGCCTCAAGGATATTGTGTAGGACAACTGTAGCTGCAATTTCTAGCTCTTCAGATCCCAGCAGACTCTGCATTCACCACACAAACAAACCCATTTCCAAAACTTTGTAACACTATATAAAATGTAAATAAAAACACAATGCAATGATTTGAAAACTTCATATAATCATATTTTATTCTGTTTTTATCCACACAAACAATCTGTCGTTCTAAATGACCTCACTCACTTTGAGGGATGTCGGGACGTAGCTTCTCCAAAGGCGTGGTGCAGAGGGTCCAGGCGAAGCACCGATCAGGCTCATGCGGTTCCCATCACGTGTGAAATCAGTCACAGCAGTGACAAAAAACTTTGCCCGACCGCAGCTGCCTTCACTGCAGGTGTTTGGCTGGAGCTCCACCTGGCAGGCGGACAGCACCACGTTGGAGACCTCATGGCCAAGGCTGTCTGTGGATGTCAACACAGCAGTAAATTAATGTTAACAGACAGGACACAGCTGCCTGCACAACTGTAATGATGTCTTTCTTAGCCGGCTTCAATGCGATGATGTACAAGGTGAATCTGGGACTAACAATAATAAGATCCCAGAGGAAATGAGAAATGCTTGAAATTGTTTCGATTGTTTTATTAATGCGAGACTGTGGCCTCAGTAGTTAATTCAGCTGCTCTAATTTGTGTTTGGTGATTTTTGTTAACTACCCAATAACGGGTACATTAATGCTTAAATAGGGGTAATATTTGTCCAACTGTAGTGGTTGCTGCAGGCAGTACTTAACTAAATTGCAGGTTAACCTTAAATATACTCAAGCTGTAGCTTTATTATGTCCTTGAAGATAAAGGTGATGACACAGACTCTATCTCCTGTTTTCCCACAGGTCTGACCTGGATCGTTGACAGTCAGAGCCAGAGGGACTCCACACTGGTGGCCAAAGTTGGAGGTGAAGCAGGGGATGGGGACGGTACTGTGGACGGTCACCTCGTGCTCCTTACTGTTCTCTGCTATGTGGAGCACATCTGGAGAGAACTGAGGAGGAATAAGAGTCTATGAGGTTCTCACTGAGAAATGAAACTAAAATGGGGTTTTAAAACAGAGTCAGAGGAAGCTTTACCTTCAGTCCAGCGTAGAAACTCTCACTTTCTTTTGAAGTCGATCTTGTGTGGCTGGAGTTGGCTCTGAAAGTCGACACACTGCAGGAGAACTACAGGGGAAATATCAGCTGAGGCATGAAGTCTGAATCAGCTGCTTTTAAATCATTTTTTCATCCGACTTAACAACAAAGCCAGACCCCAAAACCCCTTTATGGTTAGGAAACCATCTCAACTCTTTATCCATAACTATTGGTTTCTTATTTAAACCATTTATCCACTACCTTTAGTGGCTACTGAAGAACAAGCATGATGATGGGACATGAACAGCAGAAACTGTAGCTACAAATAAACGCATGCATCAAATAGATAAATAACCAAAAAATGAGCAAAAGTGGTTGGACTATGTCTCTAAACCTAAACATGCTAGATACTGATAATGGACAACAAAAAACAAAAATGAAAACGAGTTCAAAGAGACTTTAAAGCGATGGCTACAGTGAGTCTACGTAGAGGTCGGCATTCACTCATACTTTAACCTCAGTCTGGGTTCTTGGCTAGCTTTGTGTTAGCATCAGCAAACATCGCTTGTTAAACTATGAATCTGAAAACTGAGAAACACTAAATCTGGATGTTTAAGTAAATCACCTAATAATTTTACCTAATAATGTCTAACATTTTATACATTTTAGCTAGTTTTTCAGTTGTTTATCGTGCATGTTTGGCTCAAAATCTAAATGCGCCGTTCTGATTTCCACTGCTTGTAGTTTTTTACACACTTGCTAGTTTCATATTTTTAGCTAGCAATATCAGCTGTTAGCATTCTTTTAGTGACCAAGTCCAACGTATTTTCACTTTATAATTGTTTTCATTTAACTCATGTATCCATTTATTTTCTTTCAGTTACAGTTTCTGCTGTTCAAGTCCCATCATCACATTTGTCCTTCATGGGGTACTTGTAGCCCTTTCTGTGAATCACTGATCTAAGAGAAGTGAAAGATGAAGGTATACTGTAGTTTGAAACCACCTTTCACATTTTGATTGCTCAAACAAACTTGAGCTATGTAACTGTCAACTGATGTTGATAAACGAGAGTGGAAGAGTGCATTACCTTTTCACACTGTGTTATGAAAAAGACCAGCAATGTGCAACTGTCACTGTATTGGTGATTCATCAAAATGTTTCCATAGCTCATAACACAACAAACCAATGCTCCAAAAGCACTAATATTTAACTCTCTTTCATGGTTTAAAAGAAATGAAGATGACCTCTGACCCTGCCCAGCTGCTATATCAACACACGCTAAAGATGAGCCTCATGAGCAAACCCAGCCCTCCGTAACATCTGCTAGACCAAACTAACACAACCCTGGTGTCCAGACATGGGAGCAACGTGGTCCACAGCTGCAAGATGACAAAAACTGGGAGTGACATCACCTCGGTGTCAAATAGTATTGCGCTGAAAAATCGAATAACTTTGTGTTTCCTAGCAACATATCACTTCTCAAGGAAATGAAAGCTATCAGCAGCCTGCACAGTCTGGCTGTATGGAAATGAGGCTGTGCAGCAGCGTGTTGACATCCTGGAAAGACGCTGAAAGGTCAATCATAACAGTTTTTACTCCAGTGCAGGGCAGGAGTGCAGCTACTCAGCGTCAGCTTCAGCTGCAAGAAGGCAATCTTGTCGACAGCTACTCATATTTAGTTGTCATTTTAACCAATCTTTGGATTTCTTTATTCTTTTGCTGCTGTCTGGTTTTAGTGCTATTAGCAATTATTCTTCCTGGTAAATCTTCAGTTCTTCTGATTATTGTCTTGCATACTGAGCTTTCAAAACAAAGCTAAATTCGATCCTCCTAGGACACAAAGATGACGTCAAAGAACATCCACGTGCTAAGGTTTATGGAATAAACTATTTCCATCGCCCTAAAGGCAACCTGGTGAAGAAATAAAGCTGCTACCATTCTGATTTGATTATTAATAATAATTTGGAGCATTCTGAAAATAACCCAGAACTACAACAAACCATAAAATGTATCTGGTATTTTCGTGCTACTGTGAATCTGCTTGAAATCATAAACTTTCATTTGGCTTTTTGTTGCCATTTAAAAAAATCTACATTTTTAAACAATGACCAGGAGGACATCTTGACCCACCTATCTGGTGGCTATGTCACAAACCTCAAGAATTGACCTGATTACAAGATGCAGACAAGCCAGACAAGCCAGTGGGTACCCTGCGTTGGTGTGCAATGATAGTATAAGGTCTGCCTCTGTGTGATATTTTTCAAAGCCATTTTCCCCTTCTCAAGATAATTAAGTGTAATGCAATCTGTCTGCTGAAACTGGATAAAAAAACAAACAAAGCAAAACTTTGGCAGCCCCAAAACCCAAGTACCCGAGAATTTTGAAAAAGGAAAGCCACATGGACAACTCTGGAACTAGAAAATACACATTTTGGGATTTAGGCAAATGATAACATGCAAAACTTCTCTTCGTCTGCAAGAAGGCATCATCCAAACAGCTGACAAGATGGTATCTCACAAGAAACATCCAGATTTAATGTCTATATCCCAAACACTTCCTGTATCGTTGTGCAAGAACAGCTACACTACTGCATGAATGAAGAGTTGCCAAGATATCAACATAAGAAACAGCTTTATTTTATATACGTGCGTCGGTTCATGTAAAAATAACTTCCTAGAATTCACTGTGAAGATGTGAATGGAGATCGGCTTAAATGGGGCACATATGGAGCAAGGATTTTCCAACCTGCAACTGATTTAACTTCCCCACCCTTTTCTTGCATTCTCTCGACTGCATATGACACATGTTGCTTCTCTGCCTTTTCTCTGTGAGCCTGAACTCATGAAAAAAAAAAAATCAGTTCAGCATGATCATGGGCCACTCGAGGAGGTCAAACCCACCACATGTGCTCCCCAAAACTTCCAACACGGTCTGGCAGGAATTACCGTTTCTCCAAGCCTGAAGCGAACGCCATCCATCTCCACCACAGAGAAGGGCTTCAGCGTGGCTTCCTGTCTGATCTCGGCCTTCATGCTATGGCTGATGTGTCTGGCCCAAACCACCTGGAAGCCCAGCGTCTGGCTCCATGGTGGCGAGACGAAGGAGCACCTCAGGTGGACGCTGTGGCCGATGAGCTCCGCAGTGATCACCGGTCGGGAGGCCAGGGATGGGACGGCCTCTGAAAGCAGATTTGGGCAGTTGCTGAAGTCACATTAATTGGTTTTCTTTTTAATTTTTTACAGTAAATTGTGGATGCAGGGACCTTCTTTATACAGAGATGAACACATAGAGTCTTGTACCTTTGCACTGACCGTTGACTTCCACCTCCCCTGCTGGGCATAGCCTGGGCCCCAAATCTGAAGCAACTGAAAGATGAGATTCATCAAATATCTTTCTACTATTAGGCTAAAAACATATACCATAATTCATCTCTGTAATCTAAGAATAAAGTTAAGTCAGTGAGGTTTTCGTTTTCTCGTCCAAACGAATCCCTTAGAGTGGCTTGGCCAAACCATCCAACCTCAGGTTTCCTTTATTAAGGTCTTGCTGATATTTCCATCTACATCAGCTCCAACACTTTCATTAAACTTTGAACTTCTACAGCAAAAATAAAGCAGATGAATGCTCACCTCTTGCACAGTACCCCATGCATCCCTGCGTTGGCTGCAGGTAATAAACCATGAACTCTCCACAGTTTCGCACCTTGACAGGGATATGGAAAAGGCAGCAGTCTTTGGAACTTCCGTGGAAGAACTGCCAGGTGGCACAGGCGGAGAGCTGGCGGATCTCGCCAGGACGTGGCAGTGAGGTGTCTTTCAGTGACAGCCACACCAGAGCCTGGGTACCACAGCGGTTCATCTGCAGGAGGCCGCAAACAGAAACAGTCATTACCTTTATAGAGGTGGTTATTATATCCTGCACCTGTACTGGAGGTGTCTATTATATCACTTGTTTGAATGATAGATATTTAATGGTACTTTTTGGCAGTGAAGGAAGCCGTCAGTGTAGAGACTTGAAGAAATGTGAGCACAGACACCTCTGTGGCAGAACTTGCCTGTCATTTTGACCATTTTACCTCAACACAGGTGGTCGGCATCTCTGCTGGCTTGTTGTTGATCCAGAACCTGTACCAGCCTGGTGACAGCGAGTGGTCACAGATCAGATCCTGGATGGCGGTGTTCTGGATTTCAGTGGAGTCAAAGTCGACACTTCGATAAGGATTGCTCAAACTCCGATGACCTCCCGGGTAACACTCTGGAGCTGAGAACAAGAACGACAAAGATGTCAAACTGAGAACTCGTGAAAGGGAAGGGGTAAAGACGCCAAAATAATGTGGAAAAGAAGACTGCGCTTTGGCATTTTCAATTTGTTCATATGCCTTAAACAAAAAGCTACAGAGAGCGTTCCTTGCCTCTGCAGGAAAAAAGCAGTGTTTTCAAACCTTAAACCCCTTCCTCTCAATCCATCTGCTTTGAGCTAAAGGAAATGAAAACTGGACATGATTAGATCAGGTCTTTATCTGTGTCAGAGTCCTGCTGTTTAGTTGTGTAAAAGACAGACATTGCAGAGGTAGACAAAACAAAATCACAAGACTTTAGGTGAAAACTTTTAACTTTTACTCTTTTTTTGTTTCCTACGCCACTTCACACTGACCTATGAATCATTCAAGGATAAAAAAGGCCCCACCTCAAGTGATGAACCAGCGTTGTATCTATGCATAATAGACAATTAAAAAAAAAAAAGAAACTGATTTAAAATGTATCTTTAGGCACTATGTTACTAGCAGCTTTTCAGAAAAACACATTGTTTGTTCCCATTTTATTAGTTGGATCTATAAGAAATGCAAATGTTCAACAGTGAGTGTTTACAGGCAACTGTTAAACACGGTGGAGTCTATGTCATTGTTGATGCTGCATTTCAGTCTGTGGTGTTGGAGATCTTGTCAAAATTGATGGAATATGAACACAGAAACGGTGCCATCAGATTTTGATCCACCATCTAATACCATCTGGAATCTGATTGGTAACAGCTTCTTTTTTCATCATGACAATGATCCCAAACACACTGCCAATGCAATAAAAGCACACCTGTATAGAAAAACACACAGTGGAGCACTATCAGTCATGGATTGGCCTCCCCAGAGCCCGGACCTCAACATTATTGAAGCAGTGTGGGATCATGTGGACAGAGAACAGAACAAAAGGCAGAAACATCCAAAGAAGAGCTTTGAATGTCCTTCAAGGAGCCTGGAGAACTAGTGGACTCAAGACTTTTGCACACTAAAGTACACTCAATATCAAAGTTAATTAATTCTCAGTCTTGCAAAGCCACAAAAAGGTGAAAAAAACAATCAGTTATACACTAAACGGACATAAGCCTCGGTTTAAAGTTGAGGATGAAGGATTTAACTGAGCAGCCTTTAGTTTTAACTTCAGTATGACCTTCTGATTTGATCTCTAAACCCAGGAGTGAGAAAACAGTGTGTTTATTATAACAGAAGAATTATGTGACGAACCAGTAAGTGACCAAAACTCAAAGCTGTCTAAAGGAAAAGGTGACAAACAGAAACAATTTGCTGTTTTGTGTTAGGGTGTTGAACATCTCACCCCCACAGGTTATCTAAATTGCCAAGAATAACAGAAATTCCAGTGAGCCTCTCGCTTCTCTTAACTCGCCCCAGGAAAGGACGCTAAAACCAACGGCACATGACAGGCCTCTGAACACTGCCTGCAGCTGGAAGCTGAGAAGACCGGAGAAATTATTTCCACCAAACACGTACTTTTCCACACCGCCACACTCCCAAAAGCTCTACATCTGTGGAGTGAAATAGGTCAAACTTGTCAGCAGAGGTCTTTGTTAACAAACCTTAGAGGCAGATGAGTAAAGTCACATCAGGGAAAACAAATGTTCAGGGTATTTAGGAGGTTTTAGGAGCCACAAAGGCATGATTGGGCAAGGTAAAGTTGCCGCCAGTGATTCCAAGCCTAAACAAGGGCTTACCGGCTGGTCTGCGTGCTGACAGCCTCTTGAAACCAAATGCTTTTGTTTACACTGTCGCCTGTCTGAGCGTCCACCTCGTCTGGAAGCTCCGCTGACAAGATTCGAGGTCACAGGTTGTCCAAACAACCAGGGCTTCAGGAAGGAGGTGCTGCTGGCTAAACTGTTCCAATTGGCGTCTTAATGAGTTTACAAAGAAGTGGGGGAGGTAAATGAGCAGCCCCCCTGGGGGGTTTAGAGTTATCCCACTGGGAGGGAAGACCCTCAGGAGCCCAGATGTGCAGGGACTTAACTGGGAATACTCCAGTTACTACAGTTTCTCAGCAAAAGTGTTGTGTTATCACCAAGGGAGTTGTTGGCCTTTTTCCCAGAGGGCCCACAGTCAGAAACTACACAGTCAGACCACCAGAGAAAGGGGAAAGAGCCTGAATGAAACGTGAAAATGCTAAAATGATAGGATGATGATGAGTTACTCTCACTGATGAAAGCATTTTTGTGAAGGGTAACACTTAGAATGCTTCATTGTCTTTATTTAAAAACACGGTTTGAAGCAGTAATGATAGATAACCAGAAAATACATATTTTGCCACAAGTTCCTTAAAGAGGTTGGAAAGTGGCATTTATACTACTGACAGACCCCGAAACTCTTTAATAAAACCTCAGACTTCAGGGAAAGTGAAGAAGTCTCTCATTGTGTTGGATTGTTAATCTCTAGTTAGTCTTGGGGAGGAAGAACTTTAAAAGACAGGAATTTCAACAGGATGTTTCAGGAAGAGGATGAGGACAAGTAGTTGTGTAAAGAACAGGTAGTCATTAGGACATTATTACATGACAACACGAGTCCTCTGTACTCACAGGTCGGCCTTCACCTGTCTTTGAACCCAACCTTCATTTTGTTCTGAGCAGCACACCTGTAAAACTTTTTTATCACTGGACAGTGATGCTGTTGTATCCATAAAGGGGACCAATCTCTCTCTCTGTCACACACACACACACACACACACACACACCTACACACACACACACACACACACACACACACACACACACACGCGCTAAAAACCTTGAGACTTATAATTCACATATATAGCTAATGATAACTAACTAATTACATAGCAGCAACTTAATGCACTTAGGTATGTAGCCAAGTTCAATATGAGCATGAGAATGGGGAAAAAAAAGTTGATTTAAGTGACTTTAAATGTGGCATGGTTGTTGGAGGTTCAGCTGGTTTTAACACTTTTTGTTCATGGTACATCTGCAAGGTCAGCAGGTTAAATGTACTATTTTACCTGATAAGCTTTTTCTTTTCTTTACTACTGAATGTCACGTACAAATCAATAGAAGGCTGCTGTCAGCAGGACAAAATGTGCTCAAATTGTGGTAAACTTTGCTTTGGCACAGTAATGCCTGGAAACCTCTGGGAGGACCCCACATTGTTTCATTTTATGACTTAAAGTTTACAATGGTGTGCTTTGAACTGCTGCTGGACGCCCTGCAGACAAAGATGTGAGCAAGATCGAAGACAGGGTGACAGGTTGGAGTAAACTGAGCGCATTTTTGTTACAGTCAGGACTCGTAATCGGCACAATTGCAGCTCCAAGATTTTCTTTGTTTTGGTCATTGCATTCACTCCCATCCTAAATTCTGACAGCTGGGAAAACAGCAGCTCACCAAATCTGACCTTTATGTGCACCTTTTTACAGTCCTCTTTGAAATCCCAGCAAGGGAAGAAGACCAGGGAGAGCAACAATCCCTTGAAATTACTGTATAATATTAAGTAACAGTGAATTATACTCTTTAATGAGTCATAACTCTGTTTTCTGATCTTGTTTCAATTATGACCACTTAACTTCTGACTCTCTTCACAAGTTTGACACTTTTATTTCCATTTGGGTTCAACTTGCCACATTTTTCCAAATGATAATCAGCTCCATGTTGGTGAATTAAAGCCCACACATGCACGACTTTATCTCTAAATGACGGGAAAACAACCCCATTGCATGAAAGAGAAAAGAAACTTGTGATCAGATAACAATTTCTGCACCAATTAAGAATCTTTTAAAAACATCTTTAGATCAGAAGGAGAGAAAAAAAATCTTTTCTCCAGATTTAAACATCTAATTATTGTTTCTCTCTGTCTCTTTGTGATTGGCTTGGCTGTGTCCTGGTGCCTTTGAAGGGTCCATTTAACAGTGTTGGAGACGAGTGATGGGAATGCAGTCCAAGTCACGCAGTTTTTTTTCTTTCTTTTTTTTTACACGTAACACTTTCTCATCTCTGCATTCGATTTAAGAACACATTTCGAAGTCCGCTTTCAGTCTCGCTTTTTGCATCTGCTTCTATTTCAGCTCAGATCATGGCAAAGTCTTCAAACTAGTCTTTAAAAAAAACCCGGTCCGCTTGAACAAGGCATGCACTTACCATGTTGCGCTATTGCTGCTAATTGCACGACTCCCAGCAGCAGAGCGATGCGTAAAAATCCAAAGAACGACAGGCGCACTGAACCAAATGCGCAACAGACCATGACTGCGGCTCCAGGTTAAACAGATGCAGCAGGCTCGGACCAGTCCACGGGTCCCATTGAAAGTTTGGAGAAAGGTGGCGAAAGTGGCGCAAAGTGCACTTTGTCTCTCCTCCGCGCATTCGCGTTTTGGTGATTAGAGAAAAGCTTGCGCTCCGCTCGCGGGAGACTGGCTTTTAGATCACTGAGAGAGAATAAGAAGAGGAGGGGAGGGGAGTGAGAGTAAATCACGGAGATGGTAGGTGGGTCCTCTTCTCTGTAATCCCCCGAAACATCACGTGGCCACAAATCAATTAATCATCCATCCCATTCGTCTTCATCAGAGCTGCACAAACACGCCGTGCTCCTTGCGGCTGTTTAGACCTACGGCTGGAGAGCCTGGGGACGCAAAGCTGTGCGTCAGTGTGAGCAAAGTGAAACTAAAACAACAGTTTAAAAAGCGTCACAGAAGCCCACCAGGGAGAACATGTGC
Source organism: Neolamprologus multifasciatus (assembly GCF_963576455.1). NCBI lineage: Eukaryota > Metazoa > Chordata > Actinopteri > Cichliformes > Cichlidae > Neolamprologus > Neolamprologus multifasciatus. The sequence goes on from NC_140460.1 coordinate 25,143,785, forward strand.
ATGTTTCGCAACGTTCTCCTCCTCAACCACAGCGGAATTACTTTTAAGTCTTTAAATCCCATTTTATGTGTTTTGCCGCTTTCTGCACATGGATGAAATAAACACGCATTTTTGAGCAAAAACATCACAAATTTTCGCAGAGACAACATCTCTGCAGCAGACCGCGCACACTGTGTAACTGCAGTGCATATGTGCGCTCCTGTGCAGCTGTATGTACTCAGCGCATGCAGTGAGAGCACGAGTGCAGCTGCGGAGGAAGTGAACGTCCAGTCAGGCTTTACTTTAGAGGAACAGGATTATAAAATGAAGCACGAGAAATGAACAGAGTTACTCATAACTCATAGGTTGTTAGCAGACACTGCAGATAAACAAAGAATGCACTGATTTAGAAGCATATATCCAAGCAAATGCTTCAGAACTGTTGGCACAGGGGGCACATGAGAGCCCCAAAATGTTTCTCATTCTTAATTGATATCAGATTTTAGGACCTGTTTTGTCATGTTTCTTGTTTTGCAATGTTTACATTGTTCCCTGAGTCTGGACTGCATGAAGGCCAGTTTGGCAGGAAATATGCTGGACTAAGGAAGACCTTCTGTTAAAAAAACAAAACGTCAGGATGACGGCGCATATTGCTTCAAACCTGGATAAATGTCGGTCAGCTTTAATGGTGCCTTCGCAGATGTGCAAGTTACCTCTGGCATGCGCGCTTTGAAGCGTGACCTGATGACAAGTCAGATCATCCCTCTCGTCTTATTAGTTTTCCACTTCACAGCAATCAGCTCAGTCCACCTAAATAAGTGGTTTCCTGGCTCAGAGTGGGTCTTTGGGGTTGACTTGCATACCAAAGCAATCCTAGTCTGCATAGAGTTTACAGCTAACAACTCAATGTTAGCTAAGACCAGTCATGCAGGTCTAGAGACAGTTTGGCAACCTCTTAGCAACGTTTGGTTGCTAGGAAAAAATTTGTATTTCCAAAGTTTTGGAGTTCGCTGGTAGATGCCACAGATTATGGATAACACTGATTCCTTCAACAAGAAAACGAATCAGAGATTATTTCTTATCAGGACGTTTAGAGGCTCTGGAGTTACCCACAACGTTTTGGAAAGAGTTTAACTCAGCTTGACTGAAAGCATTTAAAATCCCAGTCTCCTATGGTAACCTGACTGTGGCAATTAGGAACAAACAGGCAGTTCTGAACAGGATTGTCAGAAGTACCAGAAAAAGTTTTGGTCACCAACGAACTTCATTGGATAAGCTGTATAACCATGCTGTCTGTAAGGAAAGCCTGGTCTATTGTTGCATACCGAGAAAATGCTCTTTATTCGGATTTTGAACTAATTGCATCTTGAAAAAGTGTGAAATCAACAACTTTCAAAAGGTGGAACTTTTACTTCATAGGCGTCAGACACGTCACAGTTCCTCTACATCTTAGAAAGTAGTTTCATGAAATTTATGGCGGACAGTCTTATGGCAAGCAAAGTAGTCACAATGTAACTAACTAAACCAGCTGATTTAAAAAAATAAATAAAAATACAAAAATTTGTATTTTATGCCTGAGTAAAATACAAATTGTGTAAATAATTGTTTTAAATAAAATCTAAGAAAAAGAAAATCGTAATCATTGCTGGTGATTTTCCTTTGTTGGAAGGCTCTTTATTTGAATGTAGGAAAAACTCAGAGAAGTTGGTGACTTTCCTGGATTCTTTTTCTTTTCTTTCTTTGTTTGTTTTGAGTTTTACCTTTGCATCTGTGGATGTGGAGCTCGTGCACTGAATTACGTTATTCTGAAACCCCTAGACTCTCTCTGATGCTCTTTTTACTTAGTATTTTCTTCATTCTCTTTCCCATAAACACATATCAGATGAAAGGGATTGAATTATGTGGGAAAAGCCTTCAACTTCTTCTTCTGGTGTGCCACATGATAGGAAAGCCCTTCTGACCAGCAGCCACTGGAAAGCCTCTGTTCATTATCTCTTCATGTGACTAAAAACAGTTTGTGACTGAGATGATTTCGCCGCGGGGGGGAAGCATGAACCCAGAGAGCAGAAACATAGAAGGTCGCCCTCCTGAGTTTAGAGTAAATATCAGGTGCTGGAGGCCGTGGAGACAGAACGACATACCTTTCCACTAAATCAAAGAGCTGAGAGGAGCAGCAGGTGTTCTGCAGTCCCCCTTTCATTGAGACTTCAGCTCTGTGAGAGAATCTCAGATCTTTAGCTTTCAGACTCACAGGGGTAGATGTTTGTAGCAGAAACATTGTGAAAACTGAATAATTTGTGTCTCTGTGTAGATGGAGAAAGGACGTATTATTTGATATATGGTGCTACAGCAGTGAAGTATTACATTTAACTTAGTAACCTTTTAAAAATGGTTGCTGAGATTCAACCCAACAACGTTCCTTCAACACAAAACCTGCTTTAAGAGGAAATTTGTTGAGGTCTTTCTGCCTGTTATTTTCTGTTTATCCTGCCTCATTTGTGTGACATCAATTTAAAGAAGAAAACAGACAAAGAAACTCGAAAAATACATTTAAAGTCACAATGTGCCCAAACAGGTGTTTTCAATATTTTAATGCTTATGGCAAAAGACATTAACATCCACCAGGGGGCAGCATTTTACCAGCATGTTTGTCGAGATGTATTGAATACTAAACTGTTGAACAGCTGATGCCTTCCGCCTTCTGCTTTCAGGTAACAAGGAAATAATATACATTTATTCATCTGATTGGTGGCAATAAGTCGAAATTTTGACTCATTAATTCGAAATTCTGAACAATGGATGACTTTTTTTCCAGTGCCCAAACAAATCTTCCACAGTAGTTGATGTTTTCTTTAGCCTTCCAGCAACTTGTCTGATTAAATAAATACAACAGTAAATCGCTGCGCCACCTTGTGGCAGAAATTGGTATTGCATAAAAGTGCAGCCCGGCACTAATTTGCAGCACGTAGATGTTTTAGACATGAAGACGTCTCAGTGCTTTCTTTAAATTCTGTTATAGGTATTTTTTTTACAGGTCTTTATGTATTTTTAAAACAAGATAGGACATAAGTACATTTAAAGTACCAGTAATATCACTGTGTACAGCATGTTGTCAAACATACTGTACACAGTTTTTGTTTGGTAAGTCATCTTTTTCACACCTGTCCTGGAGACATTTCATCCAAATTAGACTGCAGACCGGTGGTGGCTAACTCCTGGCGGGTTAGAAAACATTATCTGCCGCCTCCTTTGATGTTTGTGCCCTGAGAAAGGACAGGGGGGGGATTCGAGCTCCTGCCTTCTGAGCACTTCCAGATGTCACAAATCCTCTTTTACTGTGAGAAAAACAAGGGAAGAACATACTGGAGGCCTGTCTGGAGCTACAGTGCCCCCAAACATCTTGCAACCATACCGCTTTTGCACTCTTAAAAAAAACGTGAGTCATTCTCGACACGTCTGCTAGTCTGACTCAAGCTTGGCTACTTCTAAACATGGCATGTTTTTCACACCAGATTACATCTTTTCTGTTGGGGAAAGAATCAAAAGCTTTACATAATTTTTAAGAGCGCAGTGAGAGGAAAACGCGATCACTGATTGCTTTGTTTACATCTGTTAGAGGAGTTAGGACAAGCTAATTGGCAATTATTGCCTCCAGCCCTTGTGGGAAACACAAATGAGGAGCTCGTTTTCTAAAGCGTTTCATCGTAGCGCTGGGGAAACGATCACAACTAGAGAGTTATTGTTCAGCATCTCAGGTCAGAGGTCAATCAGCTTGAGATAGGTGTTGTCTGAGTTGAACTGATGTGATTTTTAAGCCGCCAAGAGATTGTAACAAGGATACAATGTTAAGTGATTTTGGTGATTTAGGTGACTTTGACTGTATCATGGTTGTTGGTCTGAGTATTTCAGAAACTACTGATCTGCTGGAATTTTCCCACACAGCTATCTCCAGAGTTTACAGGGAATGATCTGAAAGAGAGAACCTACCCAGTGAACAGCAGTTCTGTGGGAGAAATTGCCTTGGATATGTTGGAGGAGAATGGCTAGACTGCTTAAATAACAGGTAACTTAAATAACACTTGTTAAAACCAGTGCAGAACAGCATCTCAGTAACAGCAGAAGAGCAAGCTGGGTGCCACTCCTGTCAGCTAAAAACAGGAAATTGAGGCTATAATTCACACAGGCTGACCAAAACTGGATAATAGAAGATTGAAAAGCATTGCCTCGTCTAATGAGTCTTGATTTCTGGTGTAATATTTGTGTGGTAGGTCAGAATTTGGTGTAAATCAGTGGTCCCCAACCCCCGGGCTATGGAGCAGTACCGGTCCGTGAGTCGTTTGGTACCGGGCCACGAGAGTTGAGGCTCGGTTGTGAAATGTATGGTTTTCAGGGGTTTTATCGTTAACTCAGTTTCCCTGGGTCTTTTCCCGTGTTGTAGTTGTGTGTCTTATTTTGCAAGAAATATTTACGCATTACCATAGCGACCAGAGCGACCAGAGCGCATTAAGGGGCAGACAGGAGGATGTTACTCTCATTGTTGTTGGCACATTTCAGGAGGACGCTGCTAATGAAGTTACACAATTACACAGTGAATTTGTGTTTATTATTATATTTACAAAATACCACAGGTTTTTTCTTGGTCGTATCATTTTATTTTGTTGTATTTATCTGCAACACCTTAAAGGCTAGTCCGTGAAAATATTGTCTGACATTAAACCGGTCTGTGGCGCAAAAAAGGTTGGGGACCGCTGATGTAAACAACATGAAAGCATAAATCCATCCTGCCTTGCATCAACAGTTCAGACCCTTTTTTCCCTTTTAACAGGAGGAAACCTCCAGCAGAGCCAGGCTCAGAAGGGGCATGTCCATACCTTTGTGACTACAGTGTACCCATCTTCTGATGGCTGCTTCCTGTACTCCACAGTCACCAGATCTCAATCCAATACAGCACATCTGGGAGTGAAAAATGAGATTCATATTATTGATGTGCAGCTGACAAATATGCAGCAACTTTGTAATGTCATCACATAATTAGAGACAAAATCTCTAAAGTGTTTTCCAGCACCTCATTGAATCTATAATGAAGAATTAAAACAGTTCTGGCAGAAAATTCACGCCAGTATTAGCAAGGTGTAAAAAAATCATAAAATCTTCTAAAAATACCAACTGATTGTTAGGTGAAAAGGAAAAACCCACCTCAAACATCTTTACATGTTGGATTTGATTCAAGAATAAAGTTGCGTCTTGCAGTGAAACAGAGGTGTACAACTTAGCACCTTTAAAACATGACTTAGTGTTGTCCAGCCAGCACCCTTTCTGTGACACACAGGCCAGTGCAAGGTGACTTTGACTAGTGTAGTGCCTATAAGAGATGTTTAAAAAACTCCTTCTGCTCAATGAATCTATCATTTGAAAGACTTCTGAACATGCTGGCAGAATGTCTGTTACAGAAAATCAGTCAACAGATTTGATTGAGTTAACAAAGCCAGAGAATCAGTAATTAAAACCCGGATCACTTTTTCACTTCTGCTCACTGTCCTCACTTTTTGTCTGCTCTTTTCTCCCAGACAAAAATCTTGTGTCCATTTTATTCTATCAAAATGTGTTAAAACCAGTAAAATAATTTTTACATGCATGCGATAACATTCAAAAACAGTGGTAGCAAGCATGTGTGGAAAAATTCCCAACACTGCACAACATTGGCCTGAGGCAGCATAAAGAAAAGCAGAAGTTTTGAACTCTCTCTCTCTCTCTCTCTCTCTCTCTCTCTCTCTCTCTCTCTCACACACACACACACACACACACACACACACACACGCATGCGCGCACACACACACACTTTTTAAAAATGGTTTATGGCATCTTAAAGGTACAGTCAGTAATTCTGTACTCCGATATACACACAGATTAATGTTTAATGATGTCTCCCAGCAACTGAGTTCTCATAATACTTATAATCAATGTATGAATAATACACAGGAGCAGGTTTGCAGTTTGTGGAAGCAGCCATGTTGCTCCACCATATTTGAATACAGTGGCTGTGAAGGACGCTGCTGTAGCCAAACTAAGAGACCTGTGACTAAACTTTCACTACTGTCAGAGTTTGAAGGGAATGGACCAGACATGGGACATATTGTTAATAATGATTTGCTGCCATCTAGTGGACAAATGGCAGAAGCCTGAAAGAAAAGGAATGACAGACTCCTGCTCAGCACCCTGCAACTCAAGTCAAACTTGGTGGTGTTTATACTTGTGTAAATCAGCAGTTTGAGAGCATGCTGAAGGAAGAAATAAAGATCTTTTTTGTGCATGGACACAAAATCAATAAAGGAATGTTTACAGTTTGATCCCGGTGCTGGATGGGAGTAAATCCCCACACAGCCTGGCTTAGCATCCGTTGGAAAGTCTCAAAGCAGAAGAGCGGACACTGATGCAGCTACAGTATATCGTCTTTTGATCACATGGCCAGCTCTGTTTTCACGTGGAACTTCACTCTGTAAGTTTGGATTTTCATACATGAAACAGAAACCACAAAATGAGGAAGTCTTTCCTGCTCTGCCTTGTGTGTGTGCACAGGCGAACTTATGACAGGATATTAAAGAGCATGTTTGAGTATGTGCCATAGTTCATGAAAACAATGATTAACCTGATAGTGCAAACAAAGAGCTCAAAGAGCGTTTGCAGAGGACACGATTCACTCAGTCTGACTGCTGAATGCATAGAGGAAGCTCATCTGCAGACCAACTGATCCAACTGTGAGTTACAGCTTTCAGAGCTCGATAACTTCCACTTTACAGCAGAATGAATAAATAATGAGGCATGCAATGCTTTAACAAGAACAATTGTCAGCAGAAAAGCCTTTAAACTCAGTGTTTAATTGTAAAAGAACTGCAGTGTTATTGATAAGGAACGCAGAGATTTATCAGGCATATTAAAAGGAAGCTGCCTTGTGCTTAGACAGTGTGAAACAAAACATTTTAAAGGTGTTTGGGTGTACTAATCTTGCAGAATGTCATGTTATAGGAAAATCCTGGTAAAGGTTTTTTAAAAAATGTGGTTTAAAAATAAAGAAACAACTCTGGAAGATCAAAAATTACATTTCTTCCTATATATTGTCTACTTTGTTCTTTTGAGGACTCTTGGAGCCTAATGATCTCAGCTTTGATCAAAAGTCTCTGTCTATGTTAGCTTTCTTAGGAGGATATGGCAGACAAGCCCTCTGAAAAGATCTGAGTGATTCAGCTGATGGATGTTGATTATAGACAGAAGAAACCAAAGAGAAAAACAGAAGGAAATACGAGTTTGTATTTTAAATTGATTTGACAGACCAACACTTTAAAATATGAACATACAACATTTAATATGGTTGCTTCGTGGATGTGCAAGTAGTCACCAGTCTTTGCATGGATCTTCTGTCCTGATCTGCTGTTGACGTATGTCTCTCCATTACTGGCCAGTGTTCACACATTAACCCAGCATAACCCCGTTGTGTTCCATAGGAGACATATTGGGACTAAATTTAGGCCAGGGAAATGTCTGGATATGCCCAGAATCCAGAGGATATGTGGCGGCAGGTACAGACACAGGGTGGAGTGCTGCTGCAAGAATGGCACTATTTTAGGTTGGAGCACCTCATCTCAGTGCCTCTGTCCAGTCAGATTTCCACCAAGAGCAGTCCGATCAGAGATGGTACTCTAATGGCTGCAGGTACAGCTCACAATTGAATCCAGCATGCCAGCAGCCCGACCTTGGTCAGCATCAGTCACTTGTAGCATGTGCATTGAATATAGAGATGTACAAAGGTAAATAACCAGTCAGACCAATCACTAAAACATAACATTCGCATATCAACGGGTTTGGGGTTCGTAAGATATTAAAATGATGCAGAGAAAGAGATTTAAAAGAAAGACTGAAAATGTCCTTTACAACACAAATGATCCCATGTGGATAATGAATCTTTCCAGAGTAACAGTGTTGTGATTATAGGACAACCCAAACTAATTTGTATCTTTACACAATTCTACAGAAATCAGATCTAAAAAAAAAAAAAGGACCCTTGAAACAGTTTATTCCTTTATTACTAGCCACTCTAAAGAGTAGCTAAAAATAAGCCCCTATAAAGGTGGACGAATCCTAAAGTTTGCACTTGGACCTTTAACATGAGCTCTAAGAAAATACAAACAAACGACATGTTCTGCTAAGAACACTTAAAGTTTATTTTGGGTGTATTTCAGACCACAGATGAGGTTAAACTAAGAGACCTGTGACTAAACTTTAACTTGCCCTTAGAGTGAGTGCTGTTTTCGGGACATTTGGTCAAACAAGGAATCACACAGTGTCTGTCTACATGTGAGCTTAACCACAGGGTTCAGTGCTAGGACCAATTCTGTTTACATTATACATGCTTCCCCTAGGCAGCATCATTAGAAGACATAGCATACATTTTCACTGCTATGCAGATGACACCCAGCTCTATCTGTCCATGAAGCCAGATAACACACACCAATTAGTTAAACTGCAGGAATGTCTTAAAGACATAAAGACTTGGATGGCCACTAACTTTTTGCTTCTTAACTCAGATAAAACTGAGGTCATTGTACTCGGCGCTGAAAAGCTTAGAAATATGGTATCTAACCAGATTCTTACTCTGGATGGTATTACCTTGGCCTCCAGTAACACTGTGAGGAACCTTGGAGTCATTTTTGACCAAGATATGTCCTTCAACGCACATATTAAACAAATATGTAAGACTGCGTTCTTCCATTTGCGCAACATCTCTAAAATTAGAAATATCCTGTCTCAGAGTGACGCTGAAAAACTAGTTCATGCATTTATTACTTCCAGGCTGGACTACTGCAATTCATTATTATCAGGATGTCCAAAAAACTCACTGAAAAGCCTTCAGCTAATCCAAAATGCTGCAGCAAGAGTACTGACAGGGACTAGAAAGAGAGAGCACATTTCTCCTGTTTTGGCTTCCCTTCATTGGCTTCCTGTTAAATCCAGAATTGAATTCAAAATCCTGCTCCTCACATACAAGGTCTTAAATAATCAGGCCCCATCTTATCTTAATGACCTTGTAGTACCATATCACCCTATTAGAGCACTTCGCTCTCGCTCTGCAGGCCTACTTGTTGTTCCTAGAGTATTTAAAAGTAGAATGGGAGGGAGAGCCTTCAGTTTTCAGGCCCCTCTTCTGTGGAACCAGCTTCCAGTTTGGATTCGGGAGACAGACACTATCTCTAATTTTAAGATTAGGCTTAAAACTTTCCTTTTTGCTAAAGCATATAGTTAGGGCTGGACCAGGTGACCCTGAATCCTCCCTTAGTTATGCTGCAATAGATGTAGGCTGCCGGGGGATTCCCATGATGCATTGAGTTTTTCCTTTCCAGTCACCTTTCTCACTCACTATGTATTAACTGACCTCTCTGTATTGAATCGTATCTGTTATTAACCTCTGTCTCTCTTCCACAGCATGTCTTTTATCCTGTCTTCCTTCTCTCACCCCAACCGGTCGCAGCAGATGGCCGCCCCTCCCTGAGCCTGGTTCTGCCGGAGGTTTCTTCCTGTTAAAAGGGAGTTTTTCCTTCCCACTGTCGCCAAAGTGCTTGCTCATAGGGGGTCATATGATTGTTGGGCTTTTCTCTGTATCTATGAAGCGCCTTGAGGCGACATTTGTTGTGATTTGGCGCTATATAAATAAAATTGAATTGAATTGAATTGAATTGAACTACCAGAAACACCAGACTTGGGTTTTTGTTGTTTTTTTGTTGCTGTTCCTTTACATGTATCTGTAACACCACCACAGAGGATTTTAAATTAAACCCTGAAGGCAGACTTTTAGCTTTAACGGGAGGAAGGTCAGACAATGTCAGTAAACACCTAAAAAACAGATCTGGAAGTCTACGCACCCAGAGACTGCAACCCTATTCCTAATAAAGATAAAATGTCTTCCCTAACTGATGCTATTCCTGCAGGTCAGCAGCCCACCGATCCCTCCACAATGGATGAGTTTGACGGCTTGACTCCCAGCGAAACTGTGAAACGAGTGTCTGACTCTCTGGGCTGCAGTCCGACCTCTGCAGAAGTGGCTGCTTACTTCGACAAACATGACAAACTGCGACATCTCAGGGAGGAATTTCTGGTACCGAAAATTACAGAGCTGCCGCCTTGTGAGTGAAAAATGTCTCATTAAGGTTGATGGAGAAGAATATTTATTATTAGCAGTTGTTTAATTCTGTTGATGTTTCTTTAGCTGATCTTTCACTGGTCAATGGTGCCAAGGACTGCATCTACTTTTCGGGCAACTCGTTGGGGCTGCAGCCTAAAAATGTCAAGAAGTACCTGGAAGAGGAACTGGAGACGTGGGCCAAGATGTACGTTAATGCTTACATTTGATATTTAACCAAAGGATGAGGCACAGTGGCATGTATTGATGTATTCTTTTACAGTGCTATCCATGGACACACAATGGGTGCGAGACCTTGGGCATGGGCTGAAAACAACATTGAGGAACTGATGGCCAAAGTTGTAGGTAAGAAACACTGACGCTTGGCTGGTCCCTCTAAAGTAGGTCAGGATTTTTGGAGAACACGATGTTTTCCAAAGCTCCAAATTTTGGCTCACCTGAACTAGTCTGACAATGGCTGTAACAGTTGACTGATTAAGAAAACCCAAAAGGCAATTGGTGTTTTTGAAGGGGTTTGGGAACTTTCTAGCACTGCACTTCTCACAGTTTTGATACCCTTGAGTAAATTTAGAAAATTTAGTGTGATTGCAGCTTTAGCAAATGCTTTCACAGCAACAGTCAGCAAACAGCTGAGGAATAACGTTTTTTCCTAGCAACCAGGGGTTTCAAAGATGGTCACTGACAAGTCTCTAGGCCCGTGTGACTAGGACCTAAGCTGCTTTAGCCTGCCCACCGTTGGAGGTCTTCTGCAAGTAGCTTTACAACCCACGTCTGCCAGCCCCTTCTTCCATGCTTTCTATTTTTGCCAATTTGCTCTGTTTTGTGCAACAGTCAGTTCTGCGTCTTTGAAAGGACTCGAGAGGTCCAAGAGCAGAACCTGCCAAAGGAAAGACTGTTATTTCCAACGATTTTAGTTGGAAATAAGTCTCCTTTTCACTGAAAATACTCATAGTGGTCCTAATAAAAATGTTTTCTAAAGCTTCCATGTCAACTTGAGCTAACTCTTGGATGGTTCGATCTAGAGTTTCACATTTGTGTGTTCTTCTGTGATGCTCACACACAGCTGTAGTTTTAAAACAGTCTGTCCCATTTACCTTAGCTGGTAGTCACTGCACCTTTCCATCCAGGCCTGTTTTGAAGAGTGCAAAGTGCATCTGTGATTTCATTCGCAAGTTCTGGATGAGGAAGACAATGACAATAATACATGTGATCATTTGAGTCCTTCAGATAAAGATGACTATAGTTTGACCATTTTGTGAACTGAAGGTTTCAACAAAGGCTACTATGCTTTAAATAACCCGGATTTCCTCATTTCTGCTGTTACTGAAATGAAATGAAAGCCTTGGGGAAATTTCTCAAATATTCACATATTAATTAAGAACATGACTCATATTGTTTTTCTTCTTTTGTTTTTGACAGGAGCTAAAACTGGGGAAGTGGCACTGATGAACGGTCTGACAGTAAATTTACATCTTCTGTTGGTATGATACAATCACTTACTGTTTCACCCCATTTAAATGATGAGATATACAAACATAACACACATAGTTCAACAACTTTCGAACTGAACAGTAATGTCCTTCAATTATTCGGCAGCTTTCCTTCTACAAACCCACTAAAACTCGACATAAAATTCTTCTAGAGGACAAGGCCTTTCCATCTGATCACGTGAGTACATCCACTCATGATCACATTTTTCTCTCAAATCCTCCCTTTGGGGATTTTTCTTTCCCTGATCCATGAATGAATGAAGCTTTACTAGTTTTGTCTAACTCAAAAGAAAAATTAAACTTCACTGGATGATTAGTTGGGGTTTGATCTTGTGTTTCTCACCAGTTTTAACACTTGAGAAACATTTCTAGCCCAAAGAACTGACATTAATTGAAGGAGGAAGGTTTTTGAGATCTGTCCAGAGTGTACATTAGAGATGCACTTAACCCTAAGTTTGTTAAGTACAATACCATTTCTGAAAAAGCTTTGTAAAATATGAATAAAAACAGAATGCAGGGATTTGCAAATCTCATAAACCCATATTTTATTTATAGTTGAACATATGGACTGGTTCTCATACAGCACTTTTCCACTCAACTTTCTACTCAAAGTGCTTTATGCAATATGCCTCATTCGCCCATCCATACAAGCACATGTTTTCTACACCTAGGTGTTTTCTATCTAACATTCATAATCTAATGGATGCATCAGAGAGGAACTTGGGGTTCAGTATCTTGCCCATCAATACTTTTGCATGCAGACTGGACCTAAAGGGTCCTAAAAGGGCTTAAACTGAGTCTTTTCCTGCACTCAGTGTTTCTCTTACTTGTCTATGGTGTAAATAATCTCTTGTCTCCTCAGTTCAAGTTGGTCATTAACCGACCTGTTATGTTAGTTTCTCAGGAACACCGTTAGTGGGCTAACTTGACCCAGGGCATGTTTACTATGTTTATATCTGATTATTAACTCTGTTACTAACCATTTCGAACAATATTTGGTGTAGTGGTGTGTTTTTTTTTACCTCTCACAAATCGTGGTTCAATTGTTTTTCATAAAAAATGCATTTTAAAACATTTTTAATGCACATCAGAAAGACCTGCATATAAAACACAATAGTTTTACATGACATTGATTATTTTAAAATTTTGTTTTATAATTTACATTTTTTTTCTTTGTATGTAGTGATGTAGAGAAAGTAACATGTGACATCTCTTCTGTTCTGGGTCAAACTGACTTAAAATAAAGACTAATGACTCAAGAGGATTTGTATTTAAAGTAAACTCTAGAAAGATAAGGGATAGCAATATGAACACAGTGCGTGTGTCTGTGAGTCTCCACAGCACACAAGTGACATGTCGTCACATGTTGCAATAGTAAACACTATCCAGTGTTTAGAACCAGAAATACACAAAAATTAATAGGTGGAAATGAACAAGGTGCATGTGTCTACACAGCACATGAGGGACATTTCATCACTCAGGAAGATCTCTGCCCAAATGACAAATGTGTTGTAGGCTGATACATCGATGTTGTAAAAGATGACCAGTGGCCAGCGTACAGTCATTCACTTGGTGCTGTAGGACCCTGTGACTTTGTCCAAGTTGTCAACCCACCCTTTGGTGGCATTGTAGTCTAGAGTCATAGTTGGTTTCTGGTCCTCTCGTGTGCTGATTTCAGCATTTTTGTACAAAGTGCTCATGAGCACAACTGTTTTCCCTTTTTTGTGGCAATAAGGTACCAGGGCTGTAGTGTCTGTGAAGGCAAATATGGAAGACTGAGGGGCCCTGTTCTTGGTTTTCAGCAGCTCAGCAGGGAGTTCAGTTCAGTTCTTTCGGACTGTTCTAACCATCGTGAGCTTTCTCTTTAGAAGCTCCTGAACCAAGTTGTAGTCACAGGTTATGTTGTGCCCCTGAGATCTTGTGGCATATCAAGCTTTGTGACATGATTCTTCTCTGGGGCTCCTCCAGCTGGCTTCCCAGTGTTAACCTGCATGTTTAGTGTATAGCTGGTGTTTGCATCACATGCTGCCTATAAAAGGTTCCTGTCCTACCCACTTGTCCTGGGACATGTGGGTAACACATGGGTTGTACATATGTGAAAATGCACAATTTTTATTTTATATGTTGATTACCTTTATGAAGCCAAGCACAAGACGTTTCATACTGAAAAAATACTTTAAACTATTTATTTTAGATTTTTACAATTTAAAATGGTTCAATTTGACCTGCAACATAACAGGAGGGTTAAATCTTCAGTGTCCTTCTTGAATCTCTTTCCTCAGTACGCTGTGGAGTCTCAGATCCGTCTGCGAGGACTCGATCCTAAGGACAGCATGCTGCTGCTGTCACCCAAGCCGGTAACACACTGTACACTTTTATCTAAACTAATTTCTCCATGACGGAACAATTGCTGGGTAGTTTTCCTCCCCAAAGCAAATCCTCAGGTCATCTACTTCACGTCACGTGTTAGCATATCACTACTAAAACTTTCACAGCATCTTAACTTTCAAAGATAAGGAGCAGTTGCCGACCTATCGAGTGCATTTCATGCTGTTATTTGAACAAACATGTCTGTAGCTCTGTGTCAGTTAGAAACTAAACACCGTTTAAATGACAATGCTGAGCACTGATGCTCCTTTCTGTGTGTTCAGGGAGAAGAGATCCTGAAAACCGAGGACATCCTGGAGGTGATCGAGAAGCAGGGCGACTCTATTGCAGTGGTAATGTTTAGCGGGGTTCAGTATTACACCGGCCAGCTGTTCGACATGGCCCGCATCACTGAGGCTGGCCAGAGGAAGGTGAGGAGAGGATACTGTAACCCAGTGGTTCCCAAAGTGGGGGGCACATTACTGGGGGGCCCAGTGTGAATAATAAAAAAATGCTTGGACACTGCTAGCATAATGGACAGGTTTTTGACGGGGCTCCCACACAAACGCAAAGCAGAAGAAGCATCGCCAAATATGTTTCCAAACCAACTTCCTTCCAAGCTAAAGACTAGAAAATATGATGAAGCATATCTTGCCTTTGGCTTCACCTGCACAAGTGCCAAGGTAGGTCTCCCCGGCAGAGTTTGTTTCCCCTGCATTGGGAGCACGCGCTGGGCTGTCCAAATCACGGACAAACAGTATCCCACATTCTTGATTAGTTCACAAACACGTCTTATAATGATGAACTACTACTGACATTTTGGAGATGTTAGCTCTTTATACAGTAAAGTTACAGATTTTCTTGTAGAACAAAGGGGGGCCTAGCAAAAAGAGTTTGTAAACCACTGCTGTAACCCAAAATACTCCGATAAAAGTCTTTAATGATGTTTCAATGAGGCCTTGCAGTCACCAGAACCTTCCCCATTTTCTTGTATTGCTTAAATGAGAGTTGACAGTTACATAAAAAAGCATGTATATGATTGCTCCCAGTGCTTTCATTATTTATTTACAAAAAAGTTCAAGATGAAGAAAAGTACCAATCGCAGATCTGCATTTCCAGCTAGAGTTGGTGGGTATCACACCCACTCTGCGAAGTTTGATAGGCCAACAATAATACTGATGCACAATTTTTAACTGAGTGAGTTTTGCCCACTCTGACTGACCAACGTTAACAACAACGCTATTCCCTTTTTCCAATTGTGTGTTTACACCCAAATCTTTTCCCCATTTTCATCTCAAATTTTCACCCCATCTCTCCATCATTTTATGAAATATTGGTGTTATTTGCAATAAATCCCATATTTCTTGATGCAGCTCTTCAGTTGTGAAACTTTCCAGCTTGACCAAATGTTTCCTTGAGTTGTGGAAAGAGTCAATGTCCAAAGAAAACTTTGAAAGATCTCTACAAGTCCTGGAAAGCTATTGCTCAAGACCACTTCAAAAATTTGAAGAAAGTCTGTTACCTTGAAAGCAAAAGAAAAATTAATCAGGGCCTTCTCAAGACTTTTGCTCTGTGCTGTATATTAAGTTGTTACTGTGTCCTCTGTTTGTCTGTCAGGGCTGTTATGTCGGCTTCGACTGCGCCCACGCGGCAGGAAACGTCGAGTTGGAACTGCACGACTGGGGTGTCGACTTCGCCTGCTGGTGCTCCTACAAGGTCAGCTGACAGGAGACTTCTAAAGTCCTGCTCACTGTATCATCCAGACACAGTCCAGAGTGAATGAGACTCTGTGGAGCTGTAGGACAAATGTCCTTTCTGAGGAATATTAATGTTCTTTCTGGCAAAGGTTGAGACAATACAACCAGTTCCGATTTTAGACGCTTATACCAGGGTGTCAAACTCATTTTACATCGTGGCTCACATACAGTTCACTTTGATCTCAAGTGAGCCGGACCAGCAAAACTCACATTTAATCCCTGAGATATTTTAATGTAAGAAAAAGAACTTCAACAATAGATCTGTTTTTCTATTTGATAAAGAAATGGTGCTGTAGTAAAGGAAAGAAGTCTGGCAGCATGACTCTTTGGGCTTAAAGTTAAAGAAATGAATTACAGAAAATTTCTAGTATCTCATTGTCCACACTGTCCTGTAATTATGTAATTATTATAAAATCAAAGGGTTTTTTTTATTAATTGACAGAATATTTCTTTGTTTTGCCAGGATGCACAAAGCAGCTCATGAGAGAAATTAACCACACAAACCTATCAGGGTTAGATTTTTCTGAACTCAAGAGTAAGAAATCATGCAATTCTATAACAGATACTGAAAAAACTGGAACTACCTGTCATTTAACAGTTTATTACTTATTTATTTTGGTTTATGAATGACCATGGGGGATGTCTTTATCAAAAACCAATGGAAGGAGCCTTTGAAGATCAAAAGCCTTAGGTAATTCGGCTGATCTCCCATTCAATAACTTCTGTAGTGCTACTTTCTGATCTCTCTGCAGCAGCGATGTTACATCTACCTTAGCGCCATCGCTGAAAACTATGGATCATTTAAACTGAAAACTGCTTGTTAACTGCCATAAACCTTCACATGTAATCCAGGACAGTTTGAAAGAGAAACTGATGCAAGAGCAGAGCGAACAGCTTAAAAGGACAGAACGGGGCATGTGAAAATGTCCGAGATTATCTTAATTTCAGACAAATTTCACAGACTTTTTTATTCATGTATCATAAAGGCAGCAGTAAATACTTATCTCCTTATCACCAATCACTCCACCTTACTGAGGATTACCTTGCTCACTAACTGCCCTGTTAATGAACTGCAGGCGATTTCAGTACAATTATCAGATAAAAGTATAAATGAGAAATGCTTTGTGATGACTGTGGCTTTTTTGTTTGCAGTATATAAACTCAGGTGCTGGTGGTCTCGCTGGAGCGTTTATCCATGAGAAACACAAACACACCATCAAACCAACGTAAGAAACACTCCTCACAGACATTTTAGCTGGTGGGGATTTTTGTTGGTAGGGTATCCCAGATATTTTTGGCCTAATTTTGACACTCTTGGTTCAGTCACAGCACTGGCAAGTGACACCTTGAGTCAGTCACGGCCAGATGTGGGACATCTAGGATAGTGAAACTAATATCAAAGTATAAAATATATCAAACTTTTAAACTCAAGTATCTTTCTCTTAAATTAGTCAAAATACGTTAATAGACAGGATTAAAGATTGGATTAAATGAAGTAACACAGCTCTCTGTTCCTGTGTCCTTCAGGCTGATGGGATGGTGGGGACATGACCTGAAGTCTCGGTTTCAGATGACTAACGGTAAAACTCACCACAGATTCCTCACTGACCTCTGCCTCCTCAGTACCTCTCTCAAGCCTGCTGTGTGCTCTTAGAGTTGCTATTTGCTTCCATCTTGTGGTCTCATGTGAACATTACACCTGCAGTTCTGCCTATTTGGAGACCTTTATCTCTCAGGCTCTATATGAACTGAGTGGATCCTGAAGCTTTGAAAGGGTTCTTGACTTTTTCCTTCTGTTTTTAGTGATGGAGCTGCAGCCTGGAGTGAGCGGCTTCAGGCTGTCGAACCAACCAATCCTGCTGGTCTGCCCACTGCAGGCCAGTCTGGAGGTACTCCTTCTAGACATGTTAATCGACCTGAATGAAACTTATTTTATAAGCTTGCTAAGGTTCAAGGATTATTAGCATCTATTTAGCTTTCGGGAACTGTGAATTGTTACAAATTATATGTAGTTTGTGTAGTAAATGATCTCAAAACAACAGCTATATTACGTGTACAATATATGCGCGCCATTGAAATTACACGTATGTTGTGGACATTATATGCAAACCATTGACATTACATGTGTGTTATGTGCAGGTTATTGAAGTTACATGTCCGTTATTAACATTACAAGTTTTATGTGTATGTTTTTGTCATTACATGTATGTAATGTATGTATGTAGTGCACTGGCACTTTGGGGTAGCTGGAATTGTTGTCATGCATATCTTTAAGTAAGTGTTTATCAAACAGTGATGCTAATAGTGCCTGTAGTTGATTACAAGTGGAATATACAGCTTGAAAAAACTATATGTGTTCATTATTCATCTCTTTCATTGTTTAATTATTGTACATGTCTATTTAATGGTTATTTATTGTTTGCTTATTTCAGCAGTTTATTATTTATTATGGAAACTTGTTTCTGCCACTGAAAAAAAGCATTTTTTGCCATACATAAGTTAAAAATTTGGGTTATTATCTCGCCTTAATTGCTCAAACTTATGTAAATAACTGAAAAATTGAGAAAATTCCTTTTTTAAAATTTGAGATCTAAAATCATGTCTTATGGAAGTGAAAAATGCTGTTTTCAGGCTTCCTTAATATATCAGCATAGTCTTGCCTGAAGTAACATCTATTTTTCATTTTCTTTCCTCATACACGATTTAAATCTTGCCAGGTGTTTAACATGACCACCATGCAGGCTCTGCGCAAGAAGTCCCTCCTACTAACCGGCTACCTGGAGTATCTGATTAAGCACTACTACACTAAGGACCCGGCTCAGCCTCACAAACCTCACGTCCACATCATCACACCGTCGGAGCCTCAGCAGAGAGGCTGCCAGCTTTCGCTCTCCTTCTCTGTTCCCATCAAAAGAGTCTTCGAGGAGCTGGAGAAGAGGGGCGTCGCTGTGAGTATAAATCCCGATATCTGTTTCTAGTATGAGCCTAATCGGGTAAAAATACAAGAATGTAATTAATTTTAACATCAAATTGTAAATTTTGTCTTTTTATTTTAAGTTCTGTTTTGTTATCATCAAAAATTTAGAAAAGGGGTTGGTCAGGTATTTGGCATCTTAGCCAGTTCAGTTTTGTATTTGTTTTCTGTTTTGGAGCCAGAAGTGTCCAAAGTTTGTGAATTCAGCTTGTTTTTATAAACCGATACCTGATAACTAGTGCCAAGTACATACAAATAAAACATTAGCATTTAACTCGCTAAAACCAGAGCACAGACTGGTGGATGATCTTAGCAACTAACTTCATAAAACCAACTATAGCGACATGCTCGCTTTTGTAACTTGCCTCCAGTGGCTATTGAAGGAGCTCCAGTTTTTGGCACTTTAATTCCTTGTGCTTCAAAAAATGACCACCTGAACCATTTTGAACTCTTTTGTCATTTCCTGTCTCATAGTGTGACATGAGGGAGCCCAGCGTGCTGCGAGTTGCTCCGGTGCCAATGTACAGCTCCTTCAGTGATGTCCATCGCTTCATCAGAGCGCTGGGAGAGGCTCTGGCTGCCAGCAAGCAAGATTGGGAGAGGAACTGACTGCTACAAACTCCTGTGTTTTTTCATGATTATTAGAAAAGTTGTAAAGCATTATGCTTTCTTTAAACGCCTCAGGTCTCTCATTTTCTGCCTTTTGGAACCATTTGAGCCTCATTATCTTCACTGTATTGTTAAACTTTTTTTTTTTTATCTGTTGCAGAGAAATTCTCAGAAGTAAAATATTTTTAGTTGACAGTTTAAAATAAAGCTGAGAACAGCCTTCAGATTGAGAGAGAACCCTGACGTTCCCTTGGTCTTTGTTTCGTGAAATGAAACAAAATCGGTATGTGACCAAATGCTACGAGACAACTAACCTTCAGTTTTAAAGCTGTGGCTTTAAATAATGGCAAGAAAACTGTATTTACACAATTTTATGACACCACAGCGATGTGAAATGTATTAATGTAATGTAATCTTGCATTTAAAATAGTGAATTGGATATAAATCATTTGATTTTAATAGATATTTAATATATTTTCTTATACGTATAGTGATGTGAAAAAGTGTGAAAAAGTATGAAAAAGTATTTGAACCATTCTTGATTTATTAGCTTGTTGCTATTTGATCAAACAAAATGTAATATTAGACAAGGATAACTCAAGTACCTGGCCCTGTGTGAAAAAGTACATTTAAAAACATCAGTAATGATTTTTGTTTCACTGTCCCTCATTCTGAAAGGCCTTTTTCTTAGTTATTATTATTATCGCTATTTTTAACTGCTGGTTTTTACAGTACCTCAGCAAGTCTTTTCTCGTAGTTATTATATCATAATTAAAGATAGTATTTATCACATCTAAACAGACTATTAGTGTTAAGGTGCTAACACCGGTGTCACACCAATTATATTTCTGTATATTTCTTCTATATAAATGATCATAAACATCTCATTAAAAAAGTGACAATTCTCAAAAGTTCGATGCTATTCAAATAATGAACTATTTGTATAAGTAGGAGAAAACTAAGAAACAATCCCATGGTTGTTTATTGTACACTTATATATAATTTATTAATAATTTAATGATTGATGAGTGATTTCTATGTCAAAAGGCAAATTAAAATTTAGTTTTTTTAAATTTGGAGGACATGTTTCTTATTGTCATGGCTTAGCGCAACAGCACATGGGGAAACACGATGATGCAGTTATACTGAACAAAAGTTAGATCCCACATTATGATTGCAAAAACATTTTCTTTGAACAGCCCGTGTCAGAATGCTGCCGTAGCTCTCACTCCCCTCACCCCTGTGACCCTCCTCTTCGGTGCAGCGTTTGGGCACAACACCCAGCGAGCTCACAGCATGAGGTTTGCAAATTACAGCATTTTTTTTTTCATTTGGGCTGTGAGGGAGGAATCTAATGAAACCCTTTTTTTCTCCCCCTCTCTCTTCCTCACCCGTCTGTACATTACACACATGAGTTAGCCGACAGTCCTCCCCTTACCAATTAACACCTACTTTATTATAACGTTGACTTCTCCCTAATGTTCTTGCATGTGTTTATGCACTATTACCTTGACGGATGCCTATTCCACGATTAGACATAATTGGCATATCAATATGCAAAACCTAAATGGATTAACCTTCTTTAAAACTAATGAGCACTTGGATGCCCAGCTGGGGAATGGACCAAAATTAGCATTTGTCATCTTTTTGGGATGATGTGAGAATAAATAATTGAAGAGTGGCTGGTATTGTCTTTCCTGGGGCTACTTAACCTTACAGTGACTGTACTGTAAAATGGAGAAAAAAAAGAGAGAGCGAGAGAAGGAATATGCAGATTTACTGTCTTAATGATGACCGCCGGCTTGCTGGGTTCACACACACATGCAGGGGGAAAAAAAATACAAAGTAGCTCCGTCTTTGCTGAGGGAAGTGGACAGTTTTGATCAAAGAATGGGCAAAGTAAGGTTTAGTTAGGCAAAACAAACTGTGGCACTTTTGAAAGGTTTTTTATGATCAGTAGAGGAGGATTAGAAATATACCCTAAATCTAAGCACTTATGGGTAGATTAAAACATTTTTAAACATGAAAACATGGGTGTAATAGAAAAAGTATTTCCAACATGTTATTGAGCTTTCCTAAAATTAAAAAAAAGTTACAATTATTGCAGTAGATTGTAATTTGTTGCTAAAATAAATTGCCCTAGAGGAAGGGCAGCGTATAACTATCTAACTTACAGTGACTTACATATGAAAGTTTCAAATGTAAGTATTTAAGTTAAGGAAGTATTTTCAGGAGAATTAACATAAAATAAAGAGATCCAATGTTGCAAGTTCTAAAATACATTTCTGAAGCTGCTCCAATGGTTACAGAGCTATTTTGCCATTACAGTGAGATATTTACACCTCTAAATACTCCAATTCAGGTCAGAGTTTTAGTCAAGATACTTCAGTACTCTTTGTTTTTAACATGTTTTCTTAGATGAGCTTCAGAAAAAGACTGAAAGCTGTAGGGGGCAAAAAACTGCTTAGCTTGGGTAGCACCAAGACAAAAATATCTCCCGAGTTAGTTTTAAACTTGTTGTTAAAATTTGGTTTCTAAACTGTAGTGTCCAGCACTAAAAATATAGAAAGACTCACACTATAAAGTCTCAGTTTCTCAATGAATATGTCACCATGAGCCAGTGAATTCTGTGTACTGCTCAACTCTGTGAAAATTACACAGCTCCAAGAAAAGCTAGGGCATGGTGTGGTCTGGCAGGAGTTCAAGGTTGTGTGATCCACTGACAGTTAAAACATAACTTTTTAAGTCCAATATCCAAAGTAAAAAATGCTCCAAAAGCTGCTTGCGTGTGGCTTAGTAGGTCAGAGAGCAAAAAGATAGTTTTGGCTTTTAGAGACAAAAACGACCTTTGGAGTTTAACATCCAAATGAAAGACTGCAAGCTGGCCAGAAATCAGATCAAACCTCTGACC
This sequence comes from Neolamprologus multifasciatus, assembly GCF_963576455.1. NCBI lineage: Eukaryota > Metazoa > Chordata > Actinopteri > Cichliformes > Cichlidae > Neolamprologus > Neolamprologus multifasciatus. Next base: position 25,166,061 of record NC_140460.1, read on the forward strand.
TGATAGGTGAGGGAACATGGTTTTCTGCAAACACACAACTATTACTGTTACTTGTGGATGACTTTTAATAAAATTACTTTGCCAAGTACTGAAGCCGTAGATGAACTATTAACATTGTTTGCAAATGCTGTACTTAAAAAAAACATTACATTATCCCGTGGCAATGTAGCCGATGACATATTAATACATTGCCCATCAAAGGTGACGGACAGGTTGACAGATGAGGTCCGACAGGAGTCTCCATGGAATATGATGACACTGTGATCTGCAGTGAGTGTAGGGAGCAGGTGGAAGAAAGACTGGGGAGGTGGAGGTATCCTCTGGAGAGAAGAGAAATGAAAGTCGGTAGAATCAAGACAGAATACATGTGTGTGAATGAGAAGCAGACAGGTGGAAAGTTGAAGGTGGACGAGTTTAAATACTAGGGGTCAACCACTGAAGAAGAGAGTGCAGGCAGGGTGGAGCGGATGTAGATGAGTGTTAGAGGCAGAAATAGGTTCAGATGTGAAAGAAATACTTCATTTGCAATCTTCAGCTGAACAACAGAACTTGTAAGGTAGCATTTATTCTAGCAAACCTTTTAAACATTTAAGTTTCTAATAAATTTCATAAGTTAATGAACGAGCTGCACATTCAGTCAAACCGACTTCAGATTCACATTCATACTTACCCAAATTGTTTTGTTTCCTTGTGCTTCACCCAAACAAATCCAGGTAAAAGGCCAGGATGGCAAACAGGAAGTGGCAGTTGTATTCAGGGCGCAGGACTATACCAAGTGTGGCAAAGTACAGAGGACGGATTGGCTGTTTTAAAGTTGTCCTAACCGGTACCCAGTATGAGTAAATGGGTAAATGCATATATTTTCTAAATCTTTACAAACACATTGATTATACAGCACTATACTGTATGTCGATTATATCAACATACTGTATAGTGAGTTTGAATAGTACTTCCAATACTAAGAAAAGTCAGAGTTGGGATGCATAAAAAAATCTTGCCAAATGATTAAAATTGCAGCACAAACTAATATTGGTTATCACATACAAAGATATTTTATGGATCCCATATGCCAAAAACTACTACAATGACCCAGTTTGAAGTTCACCCACGTCCTGTGTGTCATTCCCCCCTCCCTAATATCCTGCTTTCCTGTCAACTCTCTCTGGATTGGCCTACTTGTTAAACACAACAAAAGCTTGGAGAACTAAATAAATGACAAGAAAACCTCTACCTGTAATTCAGGCGTCTCATTTTCACAGCAAAATATAAAGAAATGTGGGGTGGCTCAAGATTTTTGCACAGTACTACATGCCATGAATGAAACTAAGAAAAAACAACACTTTATAATGTCTCCTGGCGGGTTGGTTAAGCAGAAAATAAACTTAAACCGTGATGTTCGGCTGTTTTATCCCATAAATGTCACATTTTTAGGAACAGGAAGCTTCAGAATCCAATTTGATTAAGAGCACTCAACAAAAGAGCTTCCTAAAAGTTCACTCAAACACAATCGACCTTTATTTCAGGTTGACTGTACTTCTGCCTCACCCAGAAAACATCACTGGTCATATTTTAATAACCCAAACCTTTGATTGGATTCTGGCATCCTTCTGCTTTCCGTGCCTTCAGTCTTCACATGAACGCACACGCAAAGCTGAACTCCCCAGGCTGAACGCTGGTTGATGGTGGCAGTAGTTAACAGGTAATAGGGATTGAGAGCTGCATGAATCAGAACTAATTACCTTAAATAGCCACAGCCTCGGGCTTATTTTTCCAGTCCACGTCTCTCCAATTTGACAGCTGGCAAAGGTAGCTGCTGCTGCTCCAGAGGCGGCGAGGTGCTGTGTGGGACTTTTTCATCCCATTAATTAATTGTAGAGCAACTAAACCGTGAAAAGCTACAGACGGGAACTTTACTGACCGTTCTCTTGGCAGGTCTGCTGTGACAGCCGCCGAGGGGAAGCACCCACTAATAGAGTCAGGTAAAGAATGAAAATGGTGAAATAAAAAAAAATTTAAAAATGGGACTAGATTAGTTTTGGGTGGTTTAACTTCATTTGAGGCAGAGCTGAACTCGGAGCTATCAAAGAATTCCATCAAATGGAGTTTAAAGTGGATAAAAGCAGCTTGTTGTTCAAGGGTTTTGTTTGAAGAGCAGGCTTCATGAATAAGAGACGAAATCACAATAGAGACAAGAAAAAAAGGCAAAATATTAGCCGAAAAGAAAAAAGGAAAAAAGAAAGGAAGCAAGGGAAGGGGCGCTCTGTGCTCAGATGATTTGGAATCAGATACTACAACCTTGTTAGCATCGCAAGCTTATTTCCATATTAACGACCCCTTCAGAACCTTCAAAGTAATGAATAATTGACAACAAATGAAATGTTTTGATTGTCGTCAGCGCCCGGCGTGTTTAATGTTTCATATGTTGCTTTCCAGCTAATTATGGAGATGGCACATTTGTCAGAAATACGTCCCCCTCGCAACCCTGGCGCAACCCTCCCGCCGTCCTCTGCAGATGCCCTGTGTTTTCAGGCAGGAGGGAGGGGTGCAGACAGACACACGCACCCTGTTGTAATTAGCTAGCAGGGAGTGCTCGGCGACCTGTGAGGGGAGTCGAATGGCGTCCGCTGCTCACGGATATTGTTTTGGCTGCAGACACAACAGAAGCTCTGCTGATGGGGTGTGTGTGTGTGCAACAAAATGGAAAGGTAGAGAGTGGGAATGCAAGTACAAAGGTACATGAAAGGCTTTTCGCACCACTTTTCCATGATGGGATTGTGCAACCTTGTCAGACTTCAGCAATGTTTCGATTGTAACGTCTGTGCAGACCTTTCTAGATCAGAGTCACTGCATTTGTTTTAATCACGAAAGATCGCTTGTTTTAAAGTGTGACTCTTGAAAAGAACTAAAACAAAATATAGCCTTATATTGTGTAGACCCCCACATGGGACCTCTGGGGGTCGCCAGCAGTGGGTAGCACCAGGAGGGTGGAGTTTTTGGTTGAGGCCTTGGAGGATTCTTATGCTCTGTTGGAGAGTTTGGTATAGCTGTCAAAGTAAGACCTTCACAAGGTTTCCCAGCAGAACATTGGATTTTAAGAAGAAGCTGTCTGCCTCACCTGTCGGTGGATTTAATGTTTGTCAACCAGGTGACCCGAGGCTGCTCTCTGACTGTTTACTGCAGATTTTTTACTACCATGTATTGAGCATGTGAGAGTTGGAGAGTCCCATGTTGCAGACTGATTGAAGAAGAAAGTAAGAACAGCCAGGAGGAAAAAACATTAAAGAAAGAGAGAGAAACAAAGAAGGAAAGGGATAGATGGAGGAGAAAAGGGGTGAAAAGAAGAAGAAAGGAAGAAAGTTCAAGAACATAAAGAGTAAAAAAAGTAAGAATGTAAGAAAGACGAAGAAAGACAGAAAAGGAAAGAAAAATCAAAACACGAGGAGAGAAAAAAATCAGCAAAGAAAAAGTACAGAAATGAGAAAAGCAGGGAGAAGCAGTAAGTGAAAAAGATGAAGTTAGAAGGAAAAGAGGTTAAAAGAATCAGAAAAGAACAAAGAATAATGGAGAAAAAAAAGAAATAAAAAGAGAAAATGTGAGAAAAATTTGAAAAAGACAAGGAGAGAAAAAGATTAAAAAAAAAGAGATAAAAATAGATATGGGGAAAGAGATAGAAAGGAAGAAAGAACAAAGGAAAAGTAGAAAAAGAAAGCGTGAGTGCAACAAAGACAAAATGAAAGCGATAAAGACACAAAGCAAAATAAAACTAAGTAAAAAAGAAAGTGTAGGAATGTAAAAGAGAAAGTGAAAGAGAAATACAAAGGAGAGAAAGATAGAATCAAGAAAAAGAAACAAAGACAAGGTGACAGGATTAATGAAAAGATAACAGACAGATAAAGAACATAGAAAGAAAGAATAAATCTATGGTTGTTTTGTCACATCAGGTGGTAAAAATAAACAAAAATAATACCATATAGTACCACCTCTGTAGGAAACATGTAGGGACCAATCAGAACAAGTAGCGAGGGGAAGTCCCCTGTTACCAGTTCATCTGATATCAGCCTGGTATAAGAAATAAGCTTAGTGTCTCTAATCTGAGCCTGAAATTATATTAAATCCCAGCTGTTCTGTTTTTTTTCTCCTTTTTTTGCCCCCCTTCATCCCTGAAAACATCTTTTCAGACACGGTTAGTCTGAGATCAACTTGTTGTGCAGACACCTTGTCTCTCCGATGCACCTTTACAAGACGACAGACGAACCGGAGCTGACAGAGGTCGTCTGTGTCACGCTGACAGACAGCTGGAGAGAGCGTGAGCGCTATATTTAAACTGCGAGTGTTTGTTTGTGTACATCTGCGTGAGCTCGCGCGTTTATCCGAGCATGAGTGTGTGCACGATGGTTCAGTCAGGTCAGTGTATCCTGAAGACACTGTCAGGCAGGATTGATTTCCTCTCTCTCGATCCGTGGACACGTTCCTGTAACACAGCTGACCCCCCGAGTTGCGTTACCTTGTCATTTTGCGACACGGATCAAAGCGGAGACGAGCTGGAAATAGCCACACGACGACCTTGAACTCTTGGAGGAAGTGGTGGAAGGAGGAGGAGATTTGAGTGCCAGGGCAGAGGTTCAGTTCAGATTTCAAGCAACAGTTTCCAACTAAAAGTGAGCACACGTCAAGGGCTGTACTACAACTTTGATTTATTTATGATGTCTTTATTACACTGCGATGACGCCTCCGTGCGCTTTCATATGATCTATTACTGTGTTTTTTAAAACGTTTTTTCGAGGCCAGCTTTGACCTTGAGTGCTAAAAGTGAAGGTCAAATTCAAATACTTAGCTAACCTAGGTAGTCATATCCTCCAAGGCCTATGAAGGTTGAAAATGATCCATAAAACATTGTGGGTAATATAAAAGCTTTAATGATTTTCACATTTGGTGCAACCTTAACCCAATTTTCACCTAAATTAAATCAGCTCGGACTGTTATTGGTATCTACCATCACACGAAATTTGAACATGATATCTTGAAAACTGTGGATGCTACACCGCTAACAAACAGACAGACAAAAAATGGACCCAATTACAAACTCCCTCCCTTCAGGGTAGAACAGTGAGCTCAATATACATCAACCCTTTTTTAAAGCTTATAACCAGTGATATTTGGAGACACTAGTATTCACACATGTGACTTTGTGTTTCATCAGAGCCTGACTGACCAAACAAGTCTGAGTTATCGGTTAAACGTAATCTTTCTGAACGCGTTCTGCCTCAAATTTACAACTGATAATCAAAGTTGCTGATTCCGTGAAGTGTTTGCTTCCAAGTAAAGATATACAGAATAACAAAACACTCCTATTATTCAAGTTAATATAAATAAATGTTAAGACTTTTAAGTACAGTTAAGGCTTTTATTACATCCAGACTGGATTTCTGAAATTAATCATATACTGGACTGAGCAAAACACTCACATCTCGATTGCAGCTGGTTCAAAATGGTGCTGCTGACAGGTACACGGAAGTGTGATTGAATTTCATCCATTCTTGAATCGTTTCACTGGCTTCCTGTGAAGTACAGGATCAGTTTCAGGATAATGCACAGACTTGTTCACATTAATCTATCATATCTTTTACAATCCTAAGGCCCATGCCGCTCACTTTGGCCCACTTATCAGCAACTTCTAGTCCCAAATTCAAATTCCAGATTTACTTTTACAGGTGACTGGGAATCCCCAGGCATACCTCTGAAACTCTGGAACTATCTTCCTCCTCAGATTAGGTCCTCTTGCTCAATTCACAGTATTCAAATCTCAATTGGAAACATCTTTTTATTAACTTTTTCATTTTCAGATTATTTTCAGTTTGTTGTATCAATTTCCCCAGTTCATCTCTTTTAACTACTGTTATTTTACTTTTTATCATAATTTTCATGGTAAAAAGTTGTATTATCTTCATCTGTTATTGTATTATCATTGATTGTTTTACTTGTGCTGCAGCACTTAGGCCTGTGTCTGTTGTGCTTAAATGTGCTACATTATTAAACTTACTTAAAGTCCAGCTTTAAATCAATATGGAAGACTCAGCAATGTCCAATATGTAAAAATAGTGATACCACAGTACTTTTAATTAAGGGGTTTATTTGAGAGTAAAAACTTAAACCGGTCTTGAAGCAACACGTGAAAAAAGTCACGAAAAAAAGTCTCGTGTGTTGTAATAGTGAGCACAACTTTTTTTATTACTGTCTGAAGCCTGTATTTTGTTGTAAGATTTTCTCTGTTTACTCCAGTAGATTTTTTTTTGTTTTATAAGAAAAGATCACGCAGTTTGAATTAATATAAAAATAGTGATACCACGGTGCTTTCACGTAAGGATTTGAGTGAATTGTCAAACTTGTCTCAGAGCAAAACGTGAAACTTTCACGAAAAGCTATTTGTTCGTGTTCTCTAAGTTAGCAATATACACTAGCCACATCATAGAGGCTATGCAATAAAGAAGACTAGGATGTACTCTTAAAAGATAAGATGACAGATTAGGTAACACAGTTTGTAACCTTTACTAGCATCCTAACCCTCAACCCTAACCGCCCCCTTGTTTTTGGACACCAAAAAACACCAACACAAGCATATGAGATAGACTGTATTAGTTGGTGATGAGCAGGGGCATTAATGGATGATTTTTATGGAGTGGTCTGGGAGGAATCATCTGCTTCTGAGAAACGGTGATCGACCTCAGGAGACCACTACAGGAACCGTGGAGGAGTACAAGTAACCACATAAACAACAGGTTGAGCTGGACGATCAACACAGATGAGCAGACGCTGAGATCCTTGAGCAAAGTGTAACACTGGAGCTAGGGATGGGTATTGATAAGATTTTCAGGATTCTGTTTAACGATTCGATTCTCCTATCGATTCTTTTTTAAAAAGGAGAACACTAAGGTCGATTAGCTTAGAACTTTGTTTTATACCTTCTCTTTGAACAAGATAGAAATTTAGGAGTAACATGGCCTTACAAACCCAACAGTGAGATCTTAAGAGATCCACAGCCTATGGCTCTTCAATTGGGTGTCACAGGGTCCCCAGGAAAAAAAATTGTAAATGTAAAATAATAGAATATTCTTCTGTAGCAATAACAAAGTATAACATAAATTATTCTGTAGCAATTACACAAGAATATCCAGTAATGTCCCTGCCTACAATTAAACACATTCACTTACCAAAAATCGGGGCATCTGCTGTGGCAAATGGGTGCAAGTCTTTTACCACAAACTTAGTCACTGCTCGGTGACATTCGTCTATCCTGGCCTGAAAGGAGACACTACCGGTAGACTGCAGCAATAACTGCCAGCATCTGAGCCAGCCAGACTCTGTCTCTCTCATCATGGTCACCTAAATGCACAGTAATGGCAGGTTTTGTAATAAGGCAGATCGCGCTAACATAATATGCACTGTTAGTTGATTATTTACCTGCCGCATTAACGGGAGAGGACGTGCAAACGTTACCGCTGCTGCTGGGTTGAGATTCACGAGTCCGGAGCGGAATTAAAAACACGACATTCATTTAAGGTTATCGCGTGTTTTGTGAGCAAATGCTTTTGCATATTCGTAGTGTTTCCTCCCTTAAATGAAATATCTACTTTTCAAGTATTGCAAGTTACCTTGTTGTCATCCGTTCTCGTAAAGTATAACCAAACTTTAGCGTTTAAGCCGCCATGTTTTCTGCCAGGTAAATGACGCTCCGCAACGTGGCGACGTCATTCGGGGCGACTAGAATCGATAAGGGAATCGTTTGGAAAAATGGCAAACAATTCCAAGGAATTGAAACAGTGGGAACCGGTTCTCAACAAGAACCGGGTTTTGATACCCATTCCTAACTGGAGCCGCAGACACCAACATACTGAGTTAACTATGTGCTGTATATTATTCGCATTGGTGTCCTGATTTACAGTCATCAGTGAAGGTAACATGCATGTCTTTGGACTGTGGGAGGAAGCTGGAGTACCCAGATAGATAAAAAATATTTGGTTCAAGCTTATTATAACAAATCCAGATGTCAGGTCCAGCAGTTAAAATAACTTTTTCTTTTATACCTGTAGCACATTTTATAAAGTTGAGTTGTTACAAATATCAAGATCCAAAGTAACTTTTCAGTGCTGATGCTTTTACTTGAATATTACTCCACTACACTCACAGAAATGGGGAACAGCTGCTGTAACATCTGACTGGAAAATTATACAAAATATTTTACAATTACCTAAAGCTGCACAGTGCTTATTTTACATATAAACATATATAAATTATACATATGTGCAATAATGAGCACTTTTACCTGTTCTCACCATAGTTTTACACAAATATATATTTTACATAGTTTAAGATGTGGAGTATTTCGTAATATGTTAACGCTACTTTAAATCATCAAAGTTTTTACATCCTGACACATATCCTGGGCGTGAAGGAGGTTTACATGTTTTGCAGTGACCCTTTTAACCCTCTTTAAAGGCTGTTTTTTTTTTTTCTAAACGTTTTTGAAGAGGACAGCAAGCAGTATGAAAAGGAAAGAATGATGCAAAAATACACAAAACTGAATTAAAAACATGCAAAATGCTGCGGTAAAGGGCTGAAGGAAAGCAAAAACATGCAGCTTTAAATCAGCAGTTTCCCTCTGAAGTTCATGTGCAACACTTCCACCAAGCAGCCAGTAGAGGGCAGGACAGCACCAGGAAACACACAACTCTAACCAGCAGCAGCCACCTTTTTCAAAGTGGAGTCTCACAGAGGCTCTATGTGACCTTTGACCCCGATCAGCTGGAACTTATGACAGGGAACTTGTTGGTCTCAGAACCGTTACCTTTACTCTGTTATTAAAGATGCTCTATCCTTCCTAACAAAAAAACAAAAAAACAACCCCCCCACACTTTTTCTTTTTAAGCTTTGAACTTTGTGCTGCTGATTTTTTAACTTTCTGATTTTTCTCACGTTAAAAACACCCAGCTGTAATAAAAACAATATCAGAAGCCTCAGACTCCTGGAGATAACATTACAATGATCAAATATCACATTTTGATTCACAAAGACACTTCACATGAGTCCAGATCACTGTAGCCTCCATAAAAAGAGCTGCAGAAACAGCTCAGTTTGAACTGTTAAAAGTCACTTTCTCTTAAAAGGAAATGAAAGCCTGACTGTGGAGGTCAGTCCTTTCTTTTAAACCCTGGTGTCCTTGTTTGATTAAAAAAAAAGAAAAAGAAAGACAGAAAGAAGCAAGTTGCTCGGCATTAAAATTAAATCTGCCATTTAAATCATTTTGATTTGAAAAACGAGTGCCAGTTTTCTCTATTCTTTTATGTTTATGCTCCTATTTATGCACTGTTTATCTTAATCTCAACATACCTCAACTCAGCAATCTATATACAGCAACCTTCCAAAGGCATTTATTAATTAACTTACTTACGTTATATGACAAAAAAGTTTGCAGACACCCTTCCAAAGATATTTAGTTTGGAGAAAAGTGATGACTAGCTGAAACCCCCAGGAACATTAAATCCTGTGACTGGGTAAATAAAGGAGGTAGACAACTGCACAAACCCTCATACATCAGGGACTTTGGTATGCTCACATACCAAACATGTTTATGTCTGTGAGGTTGACTGTCACTGGGCTGGATTTGCATCTGGGGCACAAAGTGTTACTAAAGCTCAGAGGTATTCTGAGATTTTGATATGCCAGACTCCAAAACACACACAAATTAGTCAGGTTCGGCATCTTCACTCGGGAGGATTTTACTTTTTTTCAAAGCAAACTGAAAGCTTCATTTCTTTTTATTGACTTACAGTCTTTAAGCACTGCTTTCTACATTCGGTTATTTTACCTGTTTGATTTATTTAAAGGTCCTTAATCAGAAAATCTAGTGTTAAAAATAATAGCAAAAACCTTTCCAAATTAATTAACCTATCAACAGAAAGGAAAAAAAACTGTTATGGCTTTATTTACTAAAATCTGTTTAATGTGTTGAAGAGGTATCAATTAAAGTTGAAGCAGACCTTGGTTATACTTTCATGTTATAGCACTTTGTCCCAAATAATAGTACAATGAATCAATGTGACTTTTAACCAGGCAAGTCATAAAAAACATGTTCTTATTAACAATGGCAAAATTTAGGAAATTAGGTTAGCTAAAAAAACATTAAACAGTCTGAAAATACCTCAGCCCAAGCCCTTGTAAAATGTTATTTATGCAAGGGATAAAATAAAAAAATACTTTAAATTCAAAGTTTTTAAGGTCTAGCTGCCATTTAAAGTGATGCTGAATATCAACAATAACGCCTCTTACAAAAGGTCAAACAAAAATGAGAACAATTTGGTTAACTCTCAGTAGTGCTAAACGTCACCTAGCATAGATGTGCGCTAAGGTATGCGCACAAGCTTCCACTGTTAGACTGAAAATTTAAACTTAACTGCCCCTCTTTGATTAAGTGTATAAGACCTGATACTTCAAATACGTTTTTAAAATACAATAACTGCACTTGACAGAGTTAAACTAAAATCAGAATGAGACAGTTAATGCTAGGTAGCGCTAAATATCTTCTAGCATGAATTTGTGCTAATATTAGTAAGGTATACTAGCCAGTGACTACTTTTAGACTAAAAACAACGCAATGATTTCTACAGACCTTTGAATGTTTCAAAGGAACAAGCCACCAGTCACTCTTTTTTAAAATAAATATATTTTAAGTATTAATCAAATACTAAGTTTTCTTACTGTGTTATGTTGCTTTGTTTAGATTTTTTGATGTGCATGCTAGTTCTGTAGTAAAATGTATCATTTTAAAGGTTGGATGATTTTAAATGTAAAAGATTTTATACTTAAAACAAGTTTTAAAATTACTTAAGGTCGCGCTAAAGTATAAATCAGCATTACTATTAACAAAGCAGGCTACCTAGATTACTGTATTGGACTGGAATTTTAAAAGTAATAGCACCTTTTTAACTGTATAAAGAAGGTGACGCTTCAAAATAAATACTCTTCCTGACAGTAAACCTAATACTGGAAAGTGATAGGTAACGCTAAGTTGTAGCATAAATATATCTAATATTAGCAAAATATATGAGACAGTTTCCATTTCTAGACTGAAGATTCAAACTTAATGGTGCAGCAGTTTACTGAAACTTTTTAATATTGTGAAGGAATAAATGCTTTTAGATTTTAAGGGTGGGCTGATATTACGTGTATGAGATTTTATTCTTGAAACAAGTTTTTAAAGCACAAGAACCTCTCCTGATAAAGTTGTACCCAAATTAGAAGAAGATGGTTAATGGTAGGTAGTGAGTAACTGATATTAGCAAAGTAGGCAAACTAGATTCCACCTTTAGACTGAAAACACAGGTGTATCAGCACAGGGGTTGCTAGAGAATAAGAATTCTATTGAAGGACCACAAAAAGAAAGAGGAAAAAAATCTTTAATAACCTTTTAACATACTTTAGCGCTTGTGGTTTAAGAAGGAACTATAGCTTGTTAACTAGTCTCAATTTATGGAACTGGGAGATTAGGAATACAAATAAAGTGGGACAATAAAGAGGCTTTAAGACTGTACCTGGAAGCATTATTATTAACACGTCATATAGTGCAAACGCCATACAGTAGAGACTCCATATTCTGTCCACAGATCAGCTGATCGACCTCATTTCATCCACTGTATTCTAAGAGTCGCCTGCGTCATCTGGTCCACCATCCTCCTCCTCTTCCTCTCTCACACACACAGAGTGAGAAAGTGCTGAGGCCCAGCTGGGTGAGCGAGCTGCTCCTGCTCTTTCGCTCTCTCTGAGAGCTATTTGGTTGGTTATGGATCCCTGAGGGACGCCGCTGCCTCCTGTGAGTGGGGGATCCATGCCAGGCCCTCGGTCGAACCCTGTGTGTAGATGTGTGTGTGTGTTTGTGCAGACGTAACTCTGGCTGGCACTTTCTCAAACATGTGCCAAAAGACGACCAAACAGCGTGTCTGTTTGTGTGTGGAGATGCGCTCATGCAAACACAATGCAAGGAGAGTTCAGCTTTCATGCTGCACAACACGACTTTTAAAAGGCCAAAACTAATGCTAATTGTCTGCAAATCTGAACAATTTAAAGCTCAAAAATAAGGCTGTGTTATTCTCATAGAGACTGTGTTTATTTTTTAATGCTTCTGTATTTTAAAAGAAAGAGACTAGTACTGGTTTGAACCCCTTTTTTGCCTGCAGACCTGAGTTGCTTCTTCATTAATTAAGACAGATTTAAGAGTTAATTCTGTCTTAATTCTTTGGCATAGATTCAACAAGGTGGTGGAAAAACTCCTCAGAGATTTTGGCCCATGTTGACACGACAGCACACAATTGCTGCAGATTTGTCGGCTGCACATCGATGATGTGAATCTCCCGTTCCACCATTGACATCTGGTGACTGTGGAGGCCATTTGAGTACAGTGAACTCATTGTCATGTTTGAAATGTGACATTATGTTAAGTGTGGAAAGCCTTGACACCATGTTACTTGGTCAGCAACATTGCTCACGCAGGCTGTGGTGTTTAAACTTGTTTAGTTGTTACTAAAGGGCCCAAAGTGTAGCAATAACCCCCACACTATTATACCCTCAGCATCAACCTGAACCATTGATACAAGGCAGGATGGATCCATGCTTTCATATTGTTTACACCAAATTCTGACCCATCTACCATCTTAATGTTGCATCAAAAATTGAGACTCAGGGAATGTTCCTTCTGTCCTCTATTGTCCAGTTTTGGTTAGCCTGTATGAACTGTAGCCTCTCTTTCCTGCTCTGAGTTGACAGTGCCACCTGCTGTGGTCTTCTGTTGCTACCGAGATGTTCTTCGGCATACCTCGGTTTCAACAAGTGCTTGTTTGAGTTACTGATGCTTTCATATCAGTTTAGAGCAGTCTGGCTACTGTTCTCTGACCTCTGAATAAGCCATTTTTTCATCCTAGAGAATTGACACTCACTGTAGTTTTACTCTTTTACAGACCATTGTCTGTAAAACCAAATGATGGCTATATTGGAAATTCTCAGTAGACCAGCAGTTTCTCAATAACTTCGATTAGCTTGTCTGGCAGCAAAAACAACAATGCCACATTCGGCTGAACAGGTGTACCTGATGAAGTAGCAACAAATTGAGATTCAAAATAAGTACGCCTGCTGTAAAATATGATGTTAGGTATAAAAGTATAAAAAATTAATCTGTGAAAGATTTCTCAAGAACATCTTGATGCATTCTCAATCATCCAGGTAAGTAAATCTGCAAAGGTTGATTCTGTTTATCTGGACAAAGAATGAGAATTTGCATAATCATGGTGAAGGAACTGACCTCCCAGCCCATTGTTCCTTCAGTGGGCTGGTTTCAGTCATTATGCAAATGTACTGTTTATAAGATTGGAGAAACCTGCAGTCAGCTGAGACTGAAGAAGTCACTTGGATGAGTGATGAAACGTTTCTCCCACTGAAAACGCTACGTCCAGATGAACAGAATCAACCTTTGGAGATTTCTCAAGAACCCATCTTCAGACACTCAGACTCAATTCAGAAAGAGATGGTTAACATCACTTAGTGCTAAACAACAACTTAGCATTAGTCTGTGCTAGTATTAGCATGGCAGGCTGGTCGTTCTGAAAATAAGAAGGTGAAAGCTTTGGATTTCCAAAGTGTTAAATGTTATGGGACAAATCCTGCGGATTTTCAATAAAGAAACCAATTATAACATATTTGTGGTTTTCTAGGTGTTTTGCATTCCTGTGATGGTGCAGAACTTTTTAACAGTAACGTTAGCGCTGTTGCATATCTTCAAATTTTAAAACTTAACTGATGTCATATACAGAAGTTTGATTATTTTGGTGATTCTTAACCAGAGTTAAATTATGATTAAAGAGAGTGCTAACAGTAGAAAGCATTAAAGTCAATTACCATAATTAAGGGCTATTAGCAACACAAGCTAGTTTACACTTTTAGACTGGAAATACAAATACAACAACACAGCAGCTGCTCCAGAGTGTGAAGAAGCAAAAATCCGTAATACCCTTTAGCATTTTTTATTTTTACAAGCTAAGGGAGGGAACTAGCACCTCACTTGTGCTATCTTTATGAATATTTTTATGCTATAAAATGGTAGCTCATGACAGGAGATGTGGTGTGATAGGTAAAAAACAAAAACAAAACAAACAGACCTTCTGATGGAGATAAGAGAGTTTAAATAGTAGCTTTATTTAATTTATCTTGTTTTTTTTCCCCAGTGTTGCTTTAAATCATGTTTAAAGCCTCCCATATGGAAAAGAAATAGTAAAAACGTATATGATTTCATCATAAAAGTGGCCACTTTCTCATTACTTTCATATATTGTTTTAGTAAGTATCCAAAACATACAAGTTTCATTTATATAATTTTTCAAGGGATCTTATATCTGTTTTCACTCTTGTAGGCTTTTCATACAAGTTTCACACAAGACAGATACAAACTTGATAAGATTTATTTATATCTTTTCCATATGGGCATACACACCAATAAAACTGAAAACCAATTTCTGTTTGCAAGGATATATACGGAAAAGAGCTGCACAAAGAAATGTATGGTATTTACACTGCTTTCTTAAACCTGTATTTTTTTCCTTATAGAAAATCAGAGAATTCAAATGTTAAATATAATTTTCATATCTGCAAAATAAAATAAATACAGGATATTTTAAAAATGAAATATTTGTATTCTCTTTTCTATCACACTTCATTATTTATCAGGCCAAATTTACTGTTTCACTCAACTTTTCTCTTAAATTTCTAATTATTAGAATCACAATTTTTGAGTTTGACAATCTGTTTTTTTGGGGGGTGGGTGGGGGGGGGTTAAAGTCGTCAGTCTTACTCATCCCGTTCTACACACTTTGCTAGTTGCTGTATTCCGTTTTAGTCACCAAAATGGTGTTTTGCTGCTTTTGCTTTGATCATCCGACGCTTCAGTCTTGGGAGCGCTTTCAAACTCCTTCTGCGTTACGAAAAAGTGGACACGGACTGTTTGCAGTTATGGGAGACTGTATATTTTGACCTCTTTCTACACTTTACATTCTTCATCGAAAAAACCTGACGGATGCAAATGCTGTTGTTCGTGCCGGGTTTTAATTGTGTCGATCCTGCTGCTTTGGCTCTTTGCATATGTAATAAAACTACTTTTCTTTTCACCCCCTGAGCTCTAAATTTCTAGCTCTTAGTTTCAGTTTCTGCATCGCCTTTTTCTGGCTTCAACAACTTTGTTCCATTTCTCATTCTCTGGCATAATTACAGCTTTATAGCATTCTCCACCGCCCGGGCATGCTGTAGATATCGCCCCCTCCCTTCTTCTCTGTCTCACTCTTTTTTCTTTCTTTTTTTTGGTCTTTTTTGGTTTGGCTCTCATTAATAATTCACAGAAAGAGACTGGGAAATTTTAGTGCAATTTGCAGCTGCTGAATCCCAGTTATTGTTTTGCAGGGTGTTGCACACAGAGAGAAAACCTCGGACGAAAGCTTTGTAGCCCTGAATGTAATTTGGCTGCATGTATCTGACAGGCCTCACATCATTAGTGGGAGGTGAAGTAGATGCAGTGGGGGAAGCTTTGTCCAGACAGTCAAACACGCTGTCCTCATCTGTCGCTCCAAAGCCCCAACACTCTGTTTCCTTAATGCTTTTAGATGCTGTTTGTTCATATTTAGGCCTGATAACTATCTATGTTTTATTCCGTTTGTTTGCATCCGACCAGGCAGACGCTGAATTATTCAAAGTGGGCCGAACGCAAAGAGGAAACTTCGGGCTGCTTTTCTTTTAAAAAGTAAAGACCACAAGCTACTTTAAAGAGCCACAAAGAACAACAATGGATGGTTTTATCTAAAAAATGTTTTTAGAGCATCCTAAAACCATTGTTCTTAATTTTTCTTTAGCATGTCTGAGTTTAAAAAAAAAAATCGAATAAAAATGCAAATAAAGTGCACTGAAAAACATCCAGACTGATGCGTCTCTATCTGACAAATCAGCAGGTGAAAGCTGAGGATCAAACTTTTAAACCTCAAGTGTTACCTGTAAAAGTTGAAAATCCAGCCATCAACAAGACCCGTGACCTGACAGTATGTTTAAAACTAATTGATTCAAGCAATGGGCCAAGCACGTATCATTTTATGCTTTCCTTTCATTTCAAATGGTATTATTTAGGTCTTACATACCTCAATCAATACACTGTAAGATATAAACGGTTTACATTTAATTTTGCCCACGTAAAGTTCTCAAAAAATAAATCAACAAAATTCCATCAACTTGGCTCACTTTCCTTACACTTTTTGATTGCATTACACCATACGGCTGTTTTAACAAGTGCCTGGTCTTATAGGTCACAGTATACCATCATGTAAAGGCAGTATATAAAAAGGTAAAGGATGTTCGAACATGTTGTCATAAATTTGGTAATTTTAACCTGAACCTAAAATGCGACCTGGTCTCATATAATTACAATATTTAATGCATACAGTTATTTTTTTGTCATGTTTCTCAACATATAAAATATGATCTTTCATTAGTCTTTTCTCGTTAATTCAAAGACAAATAAGTCCACATTTAGCTGTTGGAGCAGCGGCAGTAAAGTAAGTTATTTCAGCTTTTATACCACTGACACAAACTTGAGTCCTTCAATCTCACTTTCCACACATCATTATATGAAGAAATGTAACATTTCGTGTCAATGAAAGCAGACTTTTGTTGTAAACTCGTGTTCGTGAAATAGACTAGGGTATATATTGATAGAAGGGCCTAATTTGTTGTTATTACACATGAATTAAATGTAAAAATCAAAGAAGCAAATTTACATATGTAATTTTAATAACAAAACAAAAAAAAAAAAGTTTTTTTTCTTGTCCTACTTCATCTTTTTCGATTCTCTGTGGTTGATCAGATTTGTGAGAGGATTCATTTGTATTGCAGGAGATTGCAGCGCACATTATTAAATATTTTCTGGAGTTTTACACACAAAAGATTTTAAAGAATATCCAGTAGAGGGATTTTGTGTTATTCCACTGCTGCAGGCATTACAGGGCACAGATTTTCCTTTCACATTCTGAAACTTAAACAAAAGTTGTAGCTGATATTTTAAAAGAAAATAGTGCAAGTTGTCCATTTCAAATGGGGTTCAGCAGCAAGTAAGAAAATACAACGCTTTTGACACGATGAGCAAATTGCCAACTACAGCCTTTTAAACCTTAAAATTGAAACGATTTAATGGATGAACCACTTCTAATCAGATCCAAGGATTTGTGGTGTTTTTTTTCCTGCATTAGAAGATCCCAGTTTAGACCTGATCTTTAGTTTTGAATGATAAAACCTGTAAATATGTCAAATATTTAAAATTTTACACTTAAAAAAGTTTATCCTTCAGTCATCTTTACTCATCTTTTTAAATTCTGACACCAAACTGTTTAAATGCTCAAAAACATTCTGGATCATCTTCAAAACTTTAAATTTAACGTTTACAGTGATTCTGAAAAACACTGTGATCTTTTAAGGCTTCAGTCCAGAGTCTTTTCATTATTTTACATATAACGTATTAAACTTATTCAGCTCCTCTGCGTTTAAAATCGAAGGAAAGTGATTTGTTTATCGTGTCGTTTGCCAGTGTGCAGCATGCATGTGCGTGTGCGAATTCACCATCCACTGAGACAAAAGTCCAGAGGCTGCAGGGCTCGAAGGAAAGCAAAAAAAAAAAAAAAAAAGACAGAAAAGAAATCTAAACCTCTGCTTTTCCCTTGTGATTTCGCCCAGCCTGACCTATTTTGCGCAGAGTATCTCATAACCGGAGAGTTTAGGACTGTTTAATGCTAGGTGACACAGCAGTGTCCTGCAGTCTTTTCTTTCTTAATCCCTGGCATCTTCGGTAAAAGATCTCTCGGAAGAAACAGCGCTCATTTCTGGCATCCAGCTGCCGGAGGGAAGGGGAGATTGTCAGGGCGCATTTCTTCCCTGCTCGCCAGCCATTCCTCGGGAGAGCTGTGTGTGTTTGTGTGTCTGTCTATGTGTGTGTGTTTGTGGGTAAATCTCCCCCTGTTTTGTTGGCAGGTTAGGTAAACTGAGGGGATGAAGAAAGAGAGGTGGCAGCTTTCCCCCTCCTTGGAGAACAATTCCACCTTAAGCTCTTTCTGGAAATTACAGGAATGTTTCTCTTGTACTGCTCTTGTCACCTTGCCTCCAACATGGCCGCAAACAAGCTGCAGTGAAACTCACTGATGCGTTTGCTCCAGAGCAGTGGAGGAAGGAGGAAGAAAAGGAGGAGGAGGAGGATGCCCGGCGGGTTGGTGTTTCGTGTCATCCTCTGATAGCGGGTTTTGTTTGGCCGGAGGTGGTTTGTGCAAAGGGATGTTGAACGCGAGGCTGACTGCGAGTCCGGTAATCTCGCTGACCTCCCTGCCCAACCGCCGAGGAGGAAACAGTGTGAGGCTGAGGTTTTCCTCTCTCTGCTGGTCATTTGGCGAAGCTGGGACACACCGGAATCCATATTTTACCCTCTAAACTCTGTGTTTAGAGTTAAATGGTCACTCAGGATCATAAAATAAAAATCTCCCAAAAACAACTAATTAATGTACTTTAGTGGAAACATTTTATGTTATTTTTTGGTCGTTTTGGTGAACCTAAGAGTAGTGCCATTTTGGATATTTAATGAAGGCCTTGTGCAAATTATGGTCATTCCAAAAAGTCAGATCTCTGAAAACACCAAGCTGGTGAAAAATGCTCCACTCAGTGGGTGACGTCATACTGGTTGCACCCATCTTTACAATGCTAGAATGACCCAAAGACGTACAGTAGCCTCATAAATACTCAAATACTGGAAAAGACTAGAATGAAAGAATCTGTAAAAGCCAACTCAAATATAGTAAAGAGAAACAAAAAAAATAGTTGTAGCTGCTTCTGCAGTACCAATTGCTTACTCTAAAACTGCAATGCAATTACAGTAACCACTCTTCAGTGCAGTTAGTGAAGCTATCAGCTCAGACAGCAAGTTTGTTACATCTGACTATAATGTAGAAGCTCTGAGATTTACTGCTTTACCTAAGATGGCTTACATGTAGTTTTTGGAGTGTACACCCAGCTTGATTTCATTATAAGGACAGAAATAATGTCTCAGTTACACTAGCGTAAAGAGAAGAATGGCACTTTCTCTTATGACTAAGAAAAACTGTTGGTTGTCTAGTGATTCCCTGTATTTCAATCAGTCCCCCAAAACGGGAGGGGGGGGGGTACCGAAAACCACACAGCATGTCAGGACAAACACCTCATAACAACAGTTAAGCATGGTGGTGAACTGGGTGGTGCAGCAGGACAATGATCTGAAGCACAGCAGAAAACAGAATGGCCAAAAGGAAAAGAATTAAGATAATGTAATGGCCCAGGCAGAGTCCAGACCTCAACCTGACTGAAATGCTGAGGTGGGACCTTAAGAGAGCTGTGCATGAACCTCAATGGACCGAAGCAATGCTGTAAAAAAGAGTTCCTCCACATCAATGTGACACTGATAAAGTCATACAGAAAATGATTACGACAAGTTGCTCCTGCTAACGGTGGTTCTGCAAGCTCCTGAATCATAGGATTAAGGATGGGAATCGAAAATCGGTTCTTGTTGAGAACCGGTTCCCACAGTTTCAATTCCTTGGAATTTTTTGACATTTTTACAAACGATTCCCTTATCGATTCCAGTCGCCCCGAATGACGTCACCACGTTGCGGAGCGTCATTTACCTGGCAGGAAACACAGCGCCTAAGCGGCACAAACTCTCGAAAGTGTAAAAGCATTTGCTCACAAAACACGCGATGACCTTAAATGAATGTCATGTTTTTAATTCCGCTCCGGACTCGTGAATCTCAACCCAGCAGCAGCGATAACATTTGCACGTCCTCTCCCGTTAATGCGGCAGGTAAATAATCAACTAACAGTGCATATTATGTTAGCGCGATCTGCCTTATTACAAAACCTGCCATTACTGTGCATTTAGGTGACCATGATGAGAGAGACAGACAGAGTCAAAGGCTGCCACAGTAGATGGCCATGATTTTTGGTAAGTGAACGTGTTTAATTGTAGGCAGGGACATTACTGGATATTCTTGTGTAATTGCTACAGAATAATTTATGTTATACTTTGTTATTGCTACAGGAGAATATTTATTTTATTATTTTACATTTACAATTTTTTTTTCTGGGAATCCCGTGACACCCCATTGAAGAGCCGTAGGCTGTGGATCTCTTAAGATCTCACTGTTGGGTTTGTAAGGCCATGTTACTCCTAAATTTCTATCTTGTTCAAAGAGAAGGTATAAAACAAAGTTCTAAGCTAATCGACCTTAGTGTTGTCCTTTTTTAAAAACAAGAATCGATAGGAGAATCGATAAAGAATCAAATTGTTAAACCGAATCGAAAATGGAATCGTGAAAATCTTATCAATTCCCATCCCTACATAGGATGTACTTATTTTTTCATATTATTCTGCTTTTTGACTTAATTTTGTTCATCTGAAATGTGCATATAAATACTTTTACATTTTGTGAGAAACACTTTTTTTTATGTCCTGACACATAAAACCTTAGAATTGACAGAGGCTGTATTTTGTTTTTGCCGCAACCGTAGTTCTGGCAACCAACTTGGACAAACAGAAGTTGAGGATGTCACTTTTGATCGCAAGGTGATTGCAAAGGTCACCTGATGCCAGGCAACCATGTCTCTAAATAAACTCAGATTAACTGCAATCATTCTGAGACAGATTAGGAAAGGTTTGCAAATAATTTAGCCATTTGATTTATAAACAGGCAGATTGCCAGCATGTTGCTGCATCAGTAAATGCAGTTAATCTTCAAGGGCCTTGGCTCAGCTGGCTGTATTCTGGTTATTAGTCAGTGATAATGTGAATTTCTCTGAAGTATGACTTTTTGTGTATGTTTTACCGATTTATTACAGTAAATCGCTGTTTTATTATAGATTGCATGTTATTGCAGACAAACCGACAGGAGACTTCACTCTTTTTGCCATTTTAACAACATATTGATACAACAAGGGTGCTTTGAAGATGTGAAGATGTGGTCCCCATCTTCAAGAAATTAGAATTTATTCCACACAATTACGGTCTCCAGGCACTGTTTTCCATATTGGAGCTGTAGCATAAAATGCAGAGGAAACCAGCTAAAAAGTCAGTGATGTTGGGTGCATTTAGGTGCTCCTCCACAGTGGAAATCACACTTAAGAGCAGCAGAAGAACTCGTCTTTCTGCAACAGCAGATAAGGATGGGGTCGACCCCCCTCATACGTTCCATCTACAAGGAAACTGGGCATCCAGGAAGTCCAGAGTTTTCCCCAATCAAAAGTTCCATTAACCTGGAGCACCGGGAGCTAATTGAGAGCGGGAGAGGGTGAGATCTATCACGGCGTCATTTGAGCCACAACGCCCGCTGACTTGCCGGCGTCAGTGGACGTCACACGGTGACACATCTGACATATTTGTAATTATCTGGGATAATAAGAAATGGAATACAGCAACAAAAACAGGCGAGCGGATAGATTTGGCTTGGACTCCGAGTAAAAGACAATGAACAGGAAGATTTCTCCAGCCTTTGATAACCGAGATCATGTTTTAAGCATTAGGAGACGCATAAGAAGTGGAAAAAATCCACAAATCTGCATTACTGTTTTGAAGATTTATGAATATCAACTTCACACGTGCTCTTGGTGGAGGGAGATCACGGGTTCATTATGTTTTGCACCGTTTTCTGATGGTCGTGTCTGTCTTATCTCTTTGAGAGGGTGAAAGATATTCTAATCTGTCGCCCCAATAGCCTTAAGCCCTAGTACGGCGAGTGGGCCAACTTTTGTTCCACATAATCCCTCCACCCCAGCGAGGGGAGGTCATGTTTGTCAAAATGTGGTGAAGTGAACATGGAATATTTTCCTTCCACCTCCTCCTCCTCTTTCTTCTTCTTCTCTGGCTTAATTTGGAATTAAAAATGCATGCGATTTTGAACTTCAGAGTGAGCTGTAAACAAGTATGAAATTAAGTGTCTTTTGAAATGCTGTGGCAGGGACGTGGATCGAATTGAGAGCCGCACATTATTGCGGGTGACCAGAGTGGCCTCTAGAGTCAAATAGCTCAGGATGCCGGCTATACTGACTAAAACAAAGAGGACCACAGGATCAGCTCTGTGACAAATGCAAAAGAAAAATACGGATTTTTAACTTTCACATCTCTTATCCTGCGAGTCTGATTATGACATCAACTTCTTAAGTCAGTTTGATGTTCCTTAAAGATTGGATGATTGCTCTGCATCAGAAGTGGGAAGTAACAAAGTGCAAATACTTTGTTGCTGTACTTAGAATTTTGGAGTATCTGTACTTCTGTGTAAGTATGTATGTTATTTTTTTACTTCCTACATTTCCACATAAATATCTGTACTTTCTACTTGTCACACCTTCAAACAGGCTTGTTACTTTAGGTTTACACATCTGAGGGACATTTTTATTTCAAATCACTGCGCATCTTCAAACATCAAACTGATCTGATGTATGTATAGTGCTATGTTCTGGAGTTAAAGTGGACCTAATGGAGTGTGGATGTCCATAGGTTGTGGTCGTGGTACTTTAGCATCTAGCGCTATAGAAGAGAGCATGCAGAAAAGGAGCAACGTTTTTAAGTGGCAGGCAATTTCAAATGTTTCTATCAGCTCAACAAATATCAGCGAACACACAAACTGTTTGCGTGACTGCTATCTCAAGGTGCAGCAGCTGTATTTCACAGGGACAGAAAAGAATGAGAGCTTACTTCACTCAGAGATGGAGAAAGATAAGAAAGGACAGGAAGGAAGAAGAAAGGTTATAATTAAAGGCAAAGACTGCTCAGGGACATTTGATAAATGGACATTTGATGCTTACATGTAATGTCCTTTAAAATCAGATATTTAAGCAATATATGATGTGAAGTTGTAAAATGTCCTGCTAAACAAACAAGGTCTATACTTGCGGTATTAAAATACTCAGCAGTTTAGTGGAGGATAGAAATTATTGTGAGCTGTGATTCTTACCACCCACGTTAACCCCACACTGTACTGATTTTTTCTTTTGTGCAGACAAAGTGGGAAAAAAATACTCATATTATTTTACTTCCAATATTAATGTAGCCAGGACCTGGGAGATACAACTGGCCTTTCAGATGATCCATCTGCTGTTCAGTGAAGCCCCATCAGAAATGGTCTCAGTGGAAGAGTGTCTTTCAGGAAGCTGTTCTTAAGGAGCTGAAACAGGGAGAAAAGGCTGAGGTATGGAAACAAGTACTGGTTTTATGAAGTGATGACTAAAAATTTGACATTTTATTTGCTTTAAATTGTCATCAATATGTTCGGAGGCAATCAGGAGACAGTGAGTGTCTATAGCCATCTGTAAAACATGGTGGAGGCTCTGTCATGGGCTGCATTTCAGTGAATGGTGTTGGAGATCTTGTCAAACCTGATGAATTGTGAATGCAGAAAAGTACTATCAGATTTTGATTCACCATGCAATACCATCTGAAAAGCATCTGATTGGCGGCGGCTTAATTTTTCATCATGACAATGATCCCAAACACACTGCCAAAGCAGTAAAATCATACCTAGATAGAAAAACACACAGTGGAGCACTATCAGTCATGGATTGGCCTCCCCAGAGCCCGGACCTCAACATTATTGAAACAGTGTGGGATCATGTTGACGGAGAACAGAACAAAAGGAAGAAACATCCAAAGAAGAGCTTTGAATGTCCTTCAAGAAGCCTG
Source organism: Neolamprologus multifasciatus (assembly GCF_963576455.1). NCBI lineage: Eukaryota > Metazoa > Chordata > Actinopteri > Cichliformes > Cichlidae > Neolamprologus > Neolamprologus multifasciatus. Next base: position 25,189,872 of record NC_140460.1, read on the forward strand.
GAGAACTGTTCCTGAAGACGACTTAATTGGAGATTATGTATCTGAATTTCAGGAGCGGAACCACGCCTCTAAACACGCTCCTTCTGGTTGCGATCTATATAGGTTCCCCCCAGTTCTGCAACGGTTCATTCTCGTTTATGTGCCCCACCCTCCCTCCCTCCTTGTGGGGATTCTTTAACTTCTTCACTTCTATTTAGTACATGGGGATCTGCCCGGCCCGGGAGCCGTCGCCAGTCCTCTTCGAGGCCTTCCCCAAACCGCAGCTCAATTCATGTCCAAGCATTCACCTTTACCTACTAAAATGCTGTCAATCCTAAAATGAGGACTTGGGCCCAGCTAGTGAAAGAAATGAGAAGAAGGCTGCCTAAGAGAGTTCAGACTGTCCTGAAGATTAAAGGTGGTCACACCAGATATCGACTTTCAAGCTCAGTAGAATTGTGCAAACCCTGTTTTTGCCTTATATGCTGTATCTACATGTATGTTTGCACATGTTTCAATTAACGAAGGTTATGTGTACATTTAGTAAGGAAGATCTGTAGTCCTACATCTGTCTGCTTCCCATGTGTTTGGGGGCTAATATCAGCTTTACGTCACTTCCATTTTCCCACGCTGTCAAGCATATCACTGGTCTAGTCCAATCATCTTTCTGCCAGCACTTCTTCGAGCCAATCAGGCTCTACTTTATGAACTTTTAATCTCACTGCTGACGTATCTTTATTCCTTCCAGATGCCTTTGTGTAACCCACCTCCCCCCCATCTTCACCTCGCCCATGTTACTCAGAACTCCATCCAAGCCTCCGTCTCCATCTCCACCACCAGCGTCTAGATTCCGGCGGTTCTGCCCAAATCCCTGTCATTCAGAATTCAGAATTTAATTCAGTATATCAATAAATCATGTTCAACTCCTTGTTGAAATCGCTTCACCTATTCCATATTTTCCTAGCAACATATAAAGAAATGAGGGATTGGCTCCATCATTATTTTTGACATATTTAACTCATGATTAGAGTCATTAGTATTTTACTAATCTGTTCATAATGGCATCATTGCTTCTGGACACATTTTGATTTCATTGGTTTATTGAATTATTACAAAATTTGCCAACAAACAGTTGTTGTGATCCATTGGATGCATCTCAGGCGCCGCTATTAAAACTTAACCCATCATGTTGGAAACTTGGAGCACTGGCCCATGTTTATTATTCAGTATAGCCTGATGTTCATGCACATCAGTAAACTGCAAAACTAAGTCAACCTTTTCAGCTGTGCTAAGAGATGAATACTTTACTCCAGTGACCCAGATCAAATAAAGTCTTTACTCAAAGACCAAAATGCACAAAATTATATGTAGATGTTGACTTCTTGCTTTCGTCATTTACACCTCAGAGCTGCTTTATCCGCTCGCCTCAGAGCTGCTTAAAATCTCCATTGCTAACATTTTCTTCTCTTTCCCCTCTCTGTCTCTCATAGTGCCCCAATATTTACATCTTTTTATGAGCTCCGCTGCTCTTTGCTCATTAACAGCAGCAACATTTGTCCCTCTTTAATAGCAGGTCGCGTGGAGGTCGTGCAGCACCTTAAGTAAAAGACGACAGATCCTGTTCTCCCTCAGGCCGCAGAGAGAGACTTGTTAAGCAAATCTGCATCGTAATAGGCGATTAGCATTCATTTCTGTGCCCTATTTATGCACACTGAAGTAGCGCACTGGTGTAGCTCCCTACTGCTTCGGGTTTCTCAGGACTGTAAGAAAGCAAAAGGACTTTGAGAGGAGACAATACTTCCAACATCCAGATCTGCCTTAAGGAGTCACTCCACAATGATTTAAGGGATTCAAGGTGTCGAGTGGCTGTTAACCCTGATTAAATTGCATTTTTCAGAGTCTGCAGCCCCTCAGTCCTCACTCAGAGTGTGTCTGTGCTCTCTCAGCTCTCCTGCCAACAACACATGCCTGCAGCTGTGAGGAGTTTGACCTGCGATTACATTACATCTCAGGTATTCCAGCTCTGAAGCTCTCACTTTCACATCACTGTAGCAATAAAACACTCACGTGTTGGGAACGTATATGCAAAATAGAGACAGACTTGTCCTGAAAAGTACGAAAATATATTACACAGAAGCCGAAAGTGCATTTTCCTTTTCAGGCTTTTATCTGATACTTTGTTCTTGTTAAGAGCTTATGGTTTAACCTTTGGACTGTTTTGGGCACTGGCATTTTGGATAATATTAAGCTAGGAGGTACTGTATTTGGATGAGAGGATGGCGACTGTTTGCAATGAACTTGCAGTCTCATTGCTTTTGATTTGGTTGATTCTAAAGACAGAGACCGGGTTTGCAAACACTCGCACGTTGCCATCTTCAAAGTGAATTTGGTGCATCAAGGTGGCGACAGGACAGAGTCACGTTTGATCAGGCTGTGATTGAATAGAATTGCCAGCTTGACTCCATTCGGTCCACTTGTCATAATGGGGCAATGAACTGTGATAACTGTGTGCTGTCAGAAATTCACAATAACAATGTTACTTTTACGTAGGAATATAACCAGAATGCAACCAGTTGGCAACCACTTGAGCTGAGTTCCCTATAGCAAAGAGCCCTCTGTTGGCACTCTGTCTGTGTTTATAACTTAGGTGGCAATTATTCGCAAACCTTGCCCTATCGCAGGGGTGGGCAATTCCAGGCCCCGAGGGCCGGTGTCCCTGCAGGTTTTAGATGTGTCCTTGAACCAACACAGCTGATTTAAATGGCTAAATTAGCTCCTCAACATGTCCTGGAGTTCTCCAGAGGCCTGGTAACGAACTAATCATGTGATTCAGGTGTGTTGACCCAAGGTGAGATCTAAAACCTGCAGGACACCGGCCCTCGGGGCCTGGAATTGCCCACCCCTGCCCTATCAGTTTGCAAGTCATTGAAGTTGGCCCAAGCTGGGCTGCAGTTGTTTGGAGACAGCTGGGATCCTGTGCAACCATTGTGCAATCTAAAGTGGTTGCCCAAAGGCTGAGGGCCTTGCATGGTTAATCACCAGGCAACCACTGATTTTTACTACTTACAAGAAATATTTTTACTAGTTACAACAAAGTTGCTGTCCTATTTCTACTTTAGAAAGTTGCTGTATCTGTCAGACACAAAGGCCTACATCTACTAATTGCTGCCAACTAAAACACTTAGATTATCTGCAGTTAACAGCAAGTCAGATAATCCCTGAAATGCTCCAAAAGGTGCAAGCCCAGTGGACACAACATGTTAAGTGACTTGGAAAATGTCCATTTCCAGGTGAATATGTACAGTTGTTATGAAGGGGGAACCCAACTGTAGAGAAGTCATGCATGTAAATTTAGACACTTTAAGTTGACTCGTGTTTAGAGGCGGGTTCAAGTGGCCATGAGAGTTGTAGGATTTGCAGGTTTTGGTGCTGTGGATTTTAGCATCAGCTTTCAGCCCCTGGTTTTGGACTTTAAGTTTTGATGCTTCAACTTAAAGCAGAAAATAAGCTGTACTGCAGTTTTCCACATAAGAAATCAAGTGCTTTATAGAAGAAAAACTTCCCAGAAATGGAGGATATAAATAAAAATTCTAAAACAGTGGGCAAAAAGGGAACATACAACTTGAAACATATACCTGTAAAGGCTTGTAGAAGAAATGTGTGGATGTGTGCTGTATGAAACTTTAAGGTGGATAAGTGAGATTCTTCTCCAGAGAACAGAACTGTAAACTAGGCTGTTGCTCCTTCAACATTATGATCACTACCTATCACTAGGATACAAACTTTCCAGCTTTATAATTTCTGCAGTATCCTGGCTGTTTGTGTGTTTCTGGCACTTCACACACTTCTATTTTACTTGTACTTCCAACAGTTAGTCCAGCTCAGCATGCAGCTTATAAAACAATCCAAACTTTGTAACCTCAAGGTCGCAGAGGCCACGAGTTGGCCGAGCCGCCGCAGTCGCTGCAGTCATCTACTGGAGCGGCCGACAACTTGACCAGGGGAGCGACCCCCGGATGACGGATGGCGCGCGGCCGGAAACGAGGGCCTTTATCAGGCTGCATTATCCTCCACCAGCCGATCCAGACAGGCCAGATTTTTATCGAACTGTATTGGATTTAGTAATTTCCTTTTCCAAGATGAATGGATGGAGATACTGAGAGGAGAGGGGGTGGGGGTTATTGTCTACAACCCCGGGGTGATTATTACTTATGATCCATTTAGTATTTCAGGCTTGTCCCAACACATGCTGGTTATAACTCTCGGGCCACCTTTCTGAGAACGCTTTGATACCAGGAGGTTGTTTAACACTATGCAGTGCTGCTTGGGAAAGGATCAGCAAGAAATGACAACATTTAGTGAAATGTGCAGATTAGGTCAGTGTAAGCCATGTGAACACTTCATTTCAAATTTAGATAACAGGACAGAGATGATCTTTTTCAAGTGGGTGAAAACTGAAGAAATTGGACTTCCTCCAAAGTGAGCCAACGCCATAGACTCCCATGTTAAATTTGTCCAACTTTACAGGAGAAATGAACATGTTTACAGTCTGTGTTAGTTCCCCCTTTATCACAACTGTAAAGTGGGTGAGTCTTTTACAGGTTTCTGTCCTCCCTGGGCTTGCGTGGGTACTCGAGCTTCATCCCACAGTCCAAAGTTCGTGGGGTTAGTTTAAGACTGGAGACCTGTCCTGGTGTATTCCACCTCTTGCCTTATGGCAGCTGGGATAGCCTCCAGCCCAGCCCTGGCAGCCTTAATTAGGTGAGAAGATGGCTGGGTAGAACTTTAAGTCCAAGAAGCTCAAAAACACTGAGTTTAAAATCCTCAAAACACCGGATAAACAAAGAAACTGGCTTAAGATATCCAGAAGTGGACTTTACTAAGAAAAGTCCTAAAGTCTCTCCACTGATGCTTGCTCTGTTATTTATTATTATTATCACAAAGTATATTTGGCATGATGCGATCACACATTTAATAAACTGGTCCTGGCCTCTGGGCCCTGTTTTGCCCATGTGTGATCTATCATATAATAATAATAAATACCTACATTTAAAGGAGCTGACCCCATGTTTGGCATTGATTTACACCCTGTGAAGCATACTTTGTACTGAGGTGGTTTCTGCTGCTGAGGATACAAAAAAAACTCCTTTATTTCTTCTCTTGAACTCTATATTTAGAAAGCCTCACGTGCAAACAAACAGAAATCGTGGTATCTGTTCATTTTACCGCTGAGGCCTTTTTCAAGCTGCCAGCAAGGCCTCTCCGTAAACTCACAGTGTCATTAGACGCTTTGGATTAAAGTGTTCACCAAACGGCATATGTTACGTTCCCCCCTCCTCTGTCTCTCTGTATCTGTGTGTATAAATCCCACGGCTGTGAGCACACGGATGGGGAGGAGTGGGGGTAAAACACCTTACGCTGATGAAAGCTGTGTCAGGTAATTTCACACTCTCACACGCGTGCAGTCATGTCGGCCTCCCCCAAGCTAACTCATTACCTGCCTCAGCCGCCGGGCGCTTGCAAGGATGCACCTTCTGGAGACGCTGGCGTTAAACAAGCTGCGCAGGTGGATGGTTGAGTGGGGGGTGGGGGGGGGGGGGTTGGTTGTCACAGGGTAGGGGAGGGTTTATTGTGGAAAATGCCGCCTGAGGGGCTTTTGAGTGGTGAAAACCCAGAAAAGAGCCACTCTGACAGACCTGAGGATTCTCAAATGGAGGGTAAGCCATCGAGGCAGCCACGCTCACCTTGTAGCAACCAGGACGATGGGAACGAGACCGGGGTTGAGCAGGGTCGAGGTTCACCTTCTGCAGCGACAGTATGGAGGGGAGAAATCAAGGGCCGGGGCCCCGCCAGCTGTTTTTCTCCTGACAAACAGCTCCCTCCTCCAGCAGCACTGCCACCCTTACAACCTCCCTGCCACGCGGGAGCTGTCAAGAGGAGGTGGGGGGACCGGACCTGCCAGCATGCATCTGGCTGACAGGCGACTGCGAAGGTGCACTGCGAGCGCACGTCACAATCAATAACCCCTGCTGAGAGCGATGGACCGAGGGGGTGTACATGCTCCCACCACCTCTCTGTGTGTTTTTATTTTCGTACAGAGAGGGCGGAGGCGGTGACTTGTCACCTAACCTAACAACACATGCTCGCTCCGGGTGTTCGGGAGTTTGTTTTGAGAAAATACATATGCACCGTGTGCAGGCGTGCATGCATGCATGAAGAGCGAGTTTTGGAGGTGTGATACTTGATGTGATAAACTGTAGATCAGCGTTTGGGGGAGAGGGAGGCGGGGATGTAGGGAACAAGCAGAGGAATGAAAGGTGGTAGGTCTGCGTCCAAAGAATTTCTTTTTTTTAAGAGGAATTAAGGTCCTCCTCTGGAAATGAAAGGTAAAAAATGAAGAATTATATGACTATGAAAAACATTCTACACTATTTATTTTAAAGTTTTAGGCCTCAAAACTATTCAAGGTAGCCAGGAAGGAAATATTACCATGTGGTTGACACAAGGTCAGTCCAAAATGAAACCAGCAAATTTGTAGAACATTTTCTGCACGACAGTCTCCAATTTGCGTAAAATCTGCATAAAATTCAATACATGCATATGAAATTTCAGCTTCATATATCAATTAATTTTCTTTTTTTTCTCTTTAAATAAATAATGGGTAAAAGTTTGTTTGTTTTGTTTGTTTGTTTTTTTCGGACATTGAAATCTGAGGTGACATGATATGACAATTTCACAAACTAATTAAAAATCAAATCTGACATTTTCACTGCTTTTTTTTTTATCATGAAAATAAATTAGGAGCTCTAGTATATTAAAAAATTTACTATTGTCTGGTTAAACTATAGAAAATTTGACCCATCCTGAAAAGTCTAGTATTGGCACACACAATAACAAAAACCTGCACACTGCAAAAGACAACAAGTGATAATTAGTGAATGGTATATAGGCGAGTTACACAATAATGCAAAATAAAACATGTGGAATACAATTCCAGATGAAATTTTTAGTCACAAAAATGAAGAAAATAATTTTTTTATTAAACTTCCAAACTGAATTGAGCAACTGTGACACTCAATCAATAAATCAACCGATAGTCTAATGAGAAATGAACAAAATTCTGGAGTTTTCAGAAAATAATTTTATTAAATATATGCCATATTTTCATTTCTAAGACCTAGTGCCGTGGAGTGGTTCACAGGTTCAGATTAAGTTTAAAATATACAATTTTTTTCTCTCAACTTCTAGAACTGTCTTGGCACTTCCAGGCTCCCATACAACCGCCTTTTTACGCTGCAGTGAATTGATTTCTTGGCTAAACCTGTGAGTATATGTCATTTTTCCACATTAGGCTGTTAACACAGACCCGCACCTGCATAGAAACCCAAACTCACTACAGCTTTCAGGTTTATCAAGGTGACACGCCGATTTTGTTTGCACGCGTGATTATTAAACTGAACATGTCTCAGGCGGGAGGAGGGTGATCGGTTGCTTCGACACTTACAGTCAACAGCCCGAGCCGCGGCTAACACCCTGAAAGATCCGTTACGATTCCTTCCCAGAAAAAGGGCAGCAGAAGAAGAGCGAGACGAGGAATTCCTGGCACATCCACAGAGCCGTAAACAGATATAACAAGTTCCCTCCATCGTAAGATGAGAGAATGTCAATGGGGTCTGACACAGAGACACCCGACCGCCGATTAATCGATAGCTGACATTACACCTCAGCTTGTCAAGCCTCTTCAGCTGAGAGTATTAAAGTTTTGCATTACAAATGAGGTCTTGCTGCTGCTCTGGTGCTCCTGGATTTCCCCCCTCCTCACTCCTCCGCCTCCCCTGATAAGTCATGTTTACCAGTGCTGCTTATATTTTGAAGAGTGATTATCCAGTCACATCAAACCTTAATGAACCTCATTTCAATAGCAGCGAGCATAATTAAGAGGTTTTTCTAATATATATACATATATATATATATATATATATATATATATATATATATATATATATATGTATGTATATATATATATATATATATATATATATATATATGTGTATATATATATATATATATATATGTATATATATATATATATATATATATATATATATATTTAGCAAGTGAAATCTAATTTTCTGACAATTCAAGGAAAACTGGGGCTAATTACACTGGTTCTGCTGCCGTGTTCGAGCCACAAAAAGCCAATTTATATGGGGAACATGCGCTATTCTGCAAGATGGAGATGGCTGGTCATGGCTTTTGGACGTGTCATGTCGTATTTAAGTCGACAGTGTCCTCCTCCTTAAGGTTTTCTAAGCGTTGACAGATTTTCCAACTGGGCAAATTACCCAGCTTTGATACCTCGCTCATCTTCTAAAGCCAATCAGAACATGTTTACCAGAGAAGGAAAGAAGTTTTGTCATCTGTGTGTGTGTGTGTTTTAAAAATCTCGCCTGTGATGTGGCCCCGTCGCTACAAGAAAAAGGGGAGGGGGCGGCACCCTTGTGCCTTTAATGAAGCGCTGAGCAATTATCAAACCTTCCCCCACCTACTGATCGCCGCTGTCGTGCGGGGTCGGCCAGCAAGATGCAGGCTTTTTAAGTCACATTTTTACGCTCTGGTTCATTATGGGGACCAGGCACCATGAAAGCACTTGTCAGGATGTCACCCCTCGGCCTGAGCTGGTTTGCTGTAAACGTGGCCTTAAAGGTCCAAATATCTTTATCATGAATATAGAAACGTGAGGAATGAGGGAAAAATTTGGAGCTTCCATCTGCAGATGTATGGCATTCATTTCTTTGAATTTTGCTTCCAAGTGGCGTTGAGCAATAGTTCTCCAGGCTTTCTGAAGGTCATCAGGAGGTTTTCTTTGGACATCAACTGCTTTTTCAGTCATTTTCGTTCAGAGGAATGCTTATTGTGTTTGTTGGGCCATTTAACACTGACCTGTGAATGATTCAAGCATAAAAAAGACTCCCAACTCAAGGGATGAACAGGTGCTGTGTCTACATATAGCAGAAAACTTAGCAAAGAACCAATTTGTTCCCAATTCTTTAGTTAAATCTACAAAAATAAAGCCAAAGACAGAAGTTTGACAGACATAAAAAAGTATTTTTTCATCAACTAAGAGCTGTTAGCTGAGAACTTTGAATATCTCAGCATGGTGTGCAGTGTGTCCTTAAAAAAATCTGAGGAAACCGGACAAGTAGAGGGCAAAAAAGAAGTAGCAGAGATTTTCAAAAAAGTTTGATTTCTGATTAGAAAATGGCCTTTTTCTACAGAATTTCAACCACTGTATGACTTATAGAGGTTTCACGTTGAACACAAGTATGTTAAAATTCTAATCTAAAATCTTTTTCACAGCGTCCTCCTTTCAAGTAAAACTGGATAATTATACAGTTAGATGTGGGCTGCTGTAGCTGTACAGCGCTGTGCAGGTAAAGGGATTACTGTTTTAGTTCTTTGCGTCAGACTTTCATTTGGTGCTAATTTATTCACAAACATTTCAAGCATTTGATAAATGAAGGCTGCTTTACCCTTGGCTCTCCCATTCAGGCATGCTGATAAAGTCTGTGGGTGTATATCACAGACATTAGGTGAGAGGTGGGGCATGCCCGATTTACCGTCACATTAATACCTTGATGTGACGAGTCTAATGACTCGCAATTTAACTTGTGGAGCAGTTCTCTGGACAGGTTCAACCCCAGAATCTTCTTGCTGTGATGAAACTGATGCACCAATGTTCTAGCCGGCTATTTATTTTACTGGCTAATTCATGTAACTAATCTCACGACACCATCGAGTTAGTCATTCAACAGTCAGCACTTCTGTGAACGAAAAGCACACAGATGAAAGTGTCTAATCTCGAGTGACTGGCAGTGGTTCCTGGACGTTTCCGGCTCTTGCTGGGTGAAATCGGTTGGAAAGAAGGTGCTGCACCAAAAAGCTCCGACTGGTTGCCTGTTGTTTCTCATGTTTGTCTGCAAATACTCACCAACTACTAAAAAAAAGGGTGACACAAATTCATCATCACTTCTATCTAAAAACTAGTCATGAATTTTTCTCCTGAATTTTTGAGGATCCAGCTTGAACAGCGACAAAAAACATTTTCTGTTGAGATATTATTCTTTGTGTGTCTTTCTTCAGATGACAGAAGAACTGGAAATTTAGCAGCTGAAGGACCATATCCATATTCATCATCTGGCTTTAGAGCTTTACTGCTAACAAGACGAATGCACAAAAAGCAACACCCATTTCAGAGTTTAAGGTTTGAGTAAGTTAAAGTCATACAGGGCTGTGACATGGGTTTGGGTTCAGATGTGTGCGCTTCGGGAGTGTGTAATGACGGCTTGAACCTACTGAAGGAAATCCATCTGTGCGCTGGTGTCTGTGAGGGTGAGAAGTTTGTTTGGGTCTGAACGGCATGAGCCACACATCAAGGCAAGTGGAGGGTGATCGAGTTGCAGAGTCGGAGACGGTGTGCGTGCATTCGGCGGGATCCCACACACACATTCATCCCGCTGGAAATGTTTAAATCTGCGGACGTGGAGGAGAAAAAAGGAAACTTGTTGAAACGGTGAAATCCATCCAGGATACTCGAGCCGTTCCCTCGGTGTGTGGACTTCTCCTTCACGGCCTGACCGAGGCAATAAAACTCTGACTCAATCTCGTGAAATATGCAGCAGTGCCGCTGTGGTCCGCTGCTCCACTTCCAAACACATCAGCCCCGTATTGTTACAGCTCTCTGTTTACCTTCAGGCCCCGACGCTCTTCATTTTTGCATCGCCACCTGTCACCGAGCTCTCATTTATAACACGAGCGGGCTCCTTGGCCTTCCAAACAATGCCAGAACTGTGAAACTTTCTGTTATATTTATACCAAAAAGAAATATAAATATTTGAACTAGCCTTTAATGGGGGGTTTTGTGCATTCCATCATATCGTACACAACCTCAATTGTTACCTTGGACGAATGGTCGGGTTGTATTTACTTTGGGGTCTTGTGAGTGATATCTGCATCGATGCTGTTTGCCATATTAGTGAGCTAAGACCTGAGGCTCTCCAGCTGAACTATTGCGGCTGTGTACACAATTTAGACAAAAACCCTGTTTATACTGCAAAAGAGGTGTATTTTGTAAGCCCTGCTGTATATTTAATTGTGAAATATTTCCTGTGACCAGCCGGTGTGTCCTGATGGCCTAATATAACCCAGAATGCACCTTCAGCTGTGGGAATCGCAGCATTTGGTATCATTTAGTTAAGTTTGTAAGCACTTCTTTTTATATTATTAATAGGTCCTACCAGTATAGGATTTGTAAGACTGATACCGATGTCGATATTTGTTATAACCAGCAGTTATATAGTGTATCTGTTTTATAACATTGGCCAATACATTTTATTGTAGTGCCCCAACAAATCGTGGATTACTTGTTTACGTGCGGCCCAACTTTGAGCGGATTTGCTGGTTTTTGTCTTCCTAACATGCGTTGGCAGCAGAGAAGTTGCAGAGTGCCCCCTGGAGGACAAACTATCCAATATCAACACTCATGACATGATTAAAGAGTGTTTCTCCCATCTGTGTTTTGCTTTTTAAATTTGAATTTATCATGCCGATACACCAGCAAACAGCCAATCTTGATATACATTCATAATATATCTGTAGACACGCTTCTAGGGTATTTTGGTATCTTGAATGTCTTTGAGAGATGATTCTGCACAAAACAAATCACTTTGAAAAAGTATTTGTGCCAAAATACTTAAAACTTTTTGTCATATCTTCTCATGCCTTGGTTTGGGTTAGGAAAATATCGTCTTTATGACCCCCAGAATCCATTTGTCTGAGTCATGTTACTCATAGACATCATAGTAGCAAAAGTAGCATTTTTGCTACTTTTGTGTTGTTTATTTTAAAAATAATTGCATGAGTGGGTAACATGTTAAGTTATCAACTAAGAGTAGCTGTTTTGGGTCTGAGTTGCAGGGGCAGAGAGGCCCAGATCTCCTTCTACAGTTGTAGATTCTGGGGGTGACACTATTCACCCCATTGCCTGTCCAAAGGCAGCTGAGAGCAACTGAGAGACATAGCATGTGCTCCATGCATTATAGCATGTTATCCCAGTTGGACATGACAGAAACAACTCACCAAGCAGGCATCCAGAAGGCATCCAGAAGGCATCGAAGGCACATCCTGGACTCTGAGCTCTGCACCCTATCTCTGAGTGAGACTCCATACACCCATCAGAGGAAGCTTGTTTCTGCTGCTTGTGTCTGCAATCTCTTGGCCGTAGCTGAGGGTGCCAGTAAATCCACAGCTTTACTTTCACACTCAGCCACACTCTCTTTACCACAGCAGACTGGTGCAACATCCTCATCACAGCAGATGCTGCAAACATCTGTCTGTTATCATACCCGTGGTAACTGACCTGCAGATACTGTCCAAAAAGACGAGATTGGTTAAAGTAGCAGCGCCTGTAACAAAAAAATGTTACAGTTATCATCAAGGTGAAATCCATCCATAAAGACCAAAGATGGAGTTTATACAGTTGCTTGCTGATAAAGCCTATTCATATCTGACCGCTTATATAAATAGGACTATATGGAAGCCTTAAAGCTGCATACAAAATGAATGCTGATTGTATTAATTGTTGAGTTGCAGACTCATCCAGGTCCTGCAGAGATAAGAACTAGGATGAGTCCTGGGCCTGATCAAGGTCATACCCAGGCTACCTGGATGGTGCTGGCACTGAAGGGGATGGAGATTTTAAACTTATCAACAAATATCTTTAAAAAACTATTTTGTGCATGAAACAGCGTCAACAGTCCCCTCGTAGGCTGCTTTCTAACACAAAGTTAAACTTCTACAAGTCCGATATTGATCATTTTACAGCTTTTAATCTGCTTAAGAAACATCTTGTTAACATTGAGAGTCTTTAACAGTATGAATTGGTTTTGATGCTGACTGGCGTTGCAGTTCAGAGCTTCCAGCATCACTGTCCACGTGATGCTGCGGCCGTGACTCCGTACTGTATCCCAGGCTGGATTTAGAGATCTTTGAAAAGAGGCAATTTCAGATTATCGTGGCCTGATCTGTGTGGATGTGTCGGCCCTGTCAGCTGCGCGTGGATACGAGCAGGACACACATGGTTTAGGAATGCACAGATGCCTCGCGTTGTCGTTAATCTCCCCGAGTGGCTCGCATCTCGATGGCATCCATATGCAACTTTAATTTCAGCACTTCAAGCTGCACGGGAGGGGATAAAGATAGCTTTTGAAGATTGCTTTTCATGTTCATCTGAGCGTTTAAGTGTTGCAGAGAAGATCTGGACTGCTTTTTTTTTTCTTTTTTCCTCTTTTGTGAGGCAGGAGTTCGGCTTCTGCGAGACAGCTTGAAGCATCTGAAAATGGCAGCTTTAGCGGCAATTTCCTGGTATTGTCTCCACGCTAACGAGATAAACACTGTGTGTCAATCAGAGCGACTTCCAAAAGGTGTCGTATTTCAAGGTTTAGCTACATTTCGTGTGGTAACAGTGAGCAGTGGATGGTAATTTTGTGGAGAGAACTTGACTGAGCTGCCAGCTGTTTTTGGACATTTTTATTTTGGAGCGTGTTCTTTACCCTCCAATAAAATGCCCAACTTCAGTATTCCTCTCTCACATGAATATGCTTCGAACAAACAGCCCTAACATCCATGTTATACGATCCCCATTGTTAAATGTTCTCTTTTAACTTCCATCCAAATCAGCTCGCAGAGGGCGAGTGCTAAAAAGGATATGGAGCTTTCAGATGGCACCTAAGTGCTGTATCGCGTAACCGCCGAGCCTTTTTATGGATTAACAGTTTATTCCTTTTGCTGGAGCCACACCAAAGCGCCCTGGCCCTGTGTAAAATACACTGCTTTTGGTGAATTATGAGTGTGGCCTTCGTCCAAGTGCCTGCGGCCTTCCTGTTTATTTGTACGGCGGCGCAGGTCGGCGGCGAGGTGGGGTCCAATGGATCCAGCTGAGCATGTGTAAACACTCATCCTGGGAGCTGCGGTGAAAGTGGCTATTTTCCTCCAGCGAGGGGATTTTTTTTACTGCCCATTGTTTTTAACAGTGAATCGACCTCTTAAAAACATTGGACGCTCTCTCATGGCTCTCCTGTGGCCCAGAGAGTGCTTTGTATATGCCTATTGACAAAATATTTCTGTGTTATGGCATGTGTGTACTGCGACTCGTATAAACTAGAAAAGGAACACAAGTGCGCTGACGGGAACATCTCGCTCATTTTATGCAAGCGTTCCCTGGAAAATTCTGCGGACAACGAGCTTTTTAGAAAAAAAAACAAAAAAAAGACCTGTGTCTTGTTTCACCGGAAGCTCTCTGGCATGCTGATAAACCCCCTAACCTCGAGATATCATAATATGTCGAATCCTGGCAATCACGGGAATAAAAATAAACATTTTCATTGACAAATGTGTGAAAATTGTTACTTTTTTCTCCCAGAAAAGTCAGGTTTGCCTGACTTTTCTCCAGAACACAGGGTTACTGGTCCTCACTGATAATGATTTACACTCCCACAGCATTACCCTGTGGGAGGCAGGCAGGGCGCATCTGCAGTGTTTTTGCAACATTTCAGTAAAACTAATGCAAAAAGTCACAAGATTTCACAGATTACCACACCATTTGAATCACAAAAACTTGAAAAAAAGTAGGTAGCTCAATATTATTGAATTATACAGGACACTGAACAAAGAAACCCAAACTGTTTTCAAGACATTTCTAGAATTGTCTTAAAATGCTTTGGACATGAACTGAAATAATTTGATTTTACTGCCAGATTTTGTCTCCTGATGTAATTAAATCAACTTCAAGGAGTCATTAAGTGTTATATTTTAAGGTAAATATCCTACAATAATAGAGAGAAACCTCCCAAAACAGATGACTCCCTATGAACAAATGCTTCATGACAGTGGGAAGGAAGAACTCTCTTTTTACAGGAAGAAATCTCTGTCAGAACCCGGCTCAGGGAGAGGCAGCTATCTCCCATTACCAGTGGATGGGGTGGAAGAAGGAGACAGGACAGAAGAAACAGTGTAGAAGAGAGCCACAGGCTAACCAATACGATCTGCTATGTGCAGCACTTGGTGACTGTGGGAAGGAAGAACCACCTTTTTTACAGGAAGAATGTTGTTAAAAGGGGGATGACAACATAGAGAAGAGAAAAAAAGAGTTAAAGACATGCAGTACTGTCATATAAATGCATGGGATGTAAAAGAGGGGAGTAGAGAAGAAATGCTCAGTGCATCATGGGTAGTCTACCAGCAGTCTCAGCCAATTGGTCGCCTGGGTCACCTGATCCAGCACTAACTACAAGCTTGATCAAACAGCTGTGTTGTGTGTAGTAACTGTGGCTGTGTCCCATTTCAGGGTCTGCACTCTTGAAGTACGCATTTTAAGTGCGGTTACGTCACCGCCACACGACGACGGCTGTCCCAATTCGAAGTGTACTTGAAATGCACACTCCAAATGCGCCATCGATTTCCCCAAATATCAAGCGTGGTCCGGTGCACGCTTCGTGGTCCCATATATCCCACAATTCATAGTGCGGCGGTGGGTGTGGATAATTTTGCCGCAAGAAGGGAGCGGCCGAAGAGTGAACTGTCAAAAGTAAGTACTGAATATGACGTCACTTATTTATGTGCGAATGTTTAATAACAAAGAACATTAAAACATTGCTGTTGGCCACATGCCGGCAAAGTTGTGTGACATTAGTGATGTTTGTACTTTCAGCATTAACTTGGTTTTAAAGCCTCTACTTCTAAATATATATATAGTCGACCTTAATCTTACAGAGAATCTGATGATTTTATGGATAATTAAAGTCAGTCATAGATAGATAGATAGATAGATAAATAGATAATAATCTGACAATACTATAATATTGGCCATATGATATTTACATTACCATAGTGAGATGACTTTAGTCTCATGAACAACATTAACTAATTATTATTTACTTAAATGATTGTTCAGTACAGAAATGAAGCCCAACAATCATGTTTTACAGTCCTGTGGTCTCAGCCTCAGATACTCAACTAATCAAAGTGATGTCATGACAAAAACTGAATGACCAACAAAACATTTTTCTCCTTCATTTATGTCAAACAAAGCTGTATGTAACGTGTCTCGTGGTTAGTATCATGGTTGCTAGGCAACCTGAACAGCGCGACGAAGCATATACTGTCCCATTTCACAAGCCTCTCACTTCCGCACTTCTCGTACTTATAGTACGCACCGTACGTAGTACGCGTAGTGCGCGTACTTCAAGCGTGCAGACCCTGAAATGGGACACAGCTTAAGACTCCTCCACATTGAAATGGAGCCCGTTGAGGTGACTCAAACACCTCACCCAGGAGGCCTCCTGGGTGAGGTGTTTCATTCAGCTGGGAGGAGACCCAGAACATGCCAGAAAGATTACGTCTCTCAGCTAGCTGAGAGGATGTGGCCAGGATGGATGGATGGATGAATAGTTTTAAGCTTAATCATGACATTTATTTTGTGCTGTAACTGAACACAAACTGTGTGTTGAGCGATGATGTTAGTGTGGGTTTTGTGAATCCATAGACACTTCCTCATTATGTTCTTTGACTCTGTTCTTTTACTGAAGGCAGAGTCAGTTCAACTACTATAAAGCTGAATTTTAAATCCTCACCTCTTACCTTTTTGTTTTTTGGACACAAAAATCAATCAGGAAATCTTTTATTACTAACTAATTGTTCTGGATGTGACTGTAAAGTGCAAAAATGAAGAGATTCATGCATTTTTCGGTTTCTTTTGCATAGACGCTGGGTTTTTCCAATGAGAAACTGTCATCTTATGTAACCAGCTCTGCCCATAAAACACGTCATCATCACTTACAAATACATAAAATAAGTCTTGGCCTGGATATCTGTTCTCATTGGCTACGTCAGAGGCCCCAAAGCATTGGACGTTGCTTCTTAGTCGTCAGATATTAGCTGATTTGCCCCAGATTTGGGTCTATTTTGATCATATTTGCACAAATAATAAAATTAAAGGACAAAATTAAAGACAAAACTGGTCTTTCGTAGTGTATCTGAGAGAAAGCTTTCACCATTTGTACAAAAAGACCTGCTGAGCTAAAACATGACCCATCATAAACCGAAGGATAAACGTACTTCAACCCCAAGCGTTCGTGGTACACAGTTGGACAGATGGGGGACAAACACACTCGATCGTTGTCTGCATGTCAGTTTGAGCCCCGAGCATGATTGTGGGGACGTTTTTCAGGGTAACTTGTTTGTCTGTGAGGTGCAGCCGCCGCTGTTGTTTTTGTCAACATGATCCGGGTCATCCAAAGGCAAAAAAAACGTCAGTGGCATCAGAGGCTTCACCGCAGCTCTGACTCAACAGCCCGCACTCGCTGCGACATAACCGACATGACAACAACGATGATGACGGTTGTTACGGGGACCGAATTCGGGGACAAGCTGGAGAAAAACACATCTGTAGGGTGGCGTTTGGGAGGAGGAGGAAGAGGAGGAGGTGGAGGGACGGACGGGCGGCTGTTTGAGTGTTGCCACTATGTGAAAGCTTCTCCGGGCTGCCCGTGCACTTTGACACCGGTATCCGAGTCCCGGAGGCCGTCAGGGAAAAGTGTGTTTGTTGCTGCTGAAGGGGTCTGGGAGCAGGATCCAAGCCAGGGGTCAGAGGGTTAGCTACATGTCCTAAAAGCAAACTGTAACCTACTTTCACCCCCCCCCACACACGCACACCGCACACAGAGCTCACCAATCAGACATCCTGCCACGGATCCCACTCTTCATGTTCTGCATGTTTTGCAAAGTCAAAAGGCCACAAGACACAAGAGGTAGTTCAGCAAACTTTAGGGCATCTGCCAAAGTGCCCGTGAGTTCCCACAGTGCCGTTCACTTTCAGTGTGGGTGGCTCAAATCCCTCAGCCCTGCAGTGTTGGTGTGATTTGCATAAATGCTGCTAAAGTATACATTTTACGCACAGAGAGGTGTCTCCATGCCGTGGAGCTGATTTAAAGTTTAATGCAGACTTTTAAGGGAAAAAAATTAGATCCCAAAACTGATCACAGACCAAAAAGATTCAAAAAAGCACCAGAAAAACAGAACTATAGTTTGGTATGAACAGAAATCTGTTCAAACAAATCTAGGATTGATTGTTTAGGCTCGTTTTCTTGTATAAATCATACTCATATGCTGCTAGATTACAGTAGCAGCAACATTTTGGTTCATCTTTTGATTGTTTAACCTTTTGCCAAGGACATCATTGTAAATAAAAATGTGTTCTAACTTTGACTCGCTGCACCATCTTGTAGACTTGCGTTTCGTTTTGCTTTATCAAAGCACTTTTTGATGTTTATCTCCAAAGCTGCTATAGAAGTACAACCTGACTCTACTCCAGCTTCTGTTGATATGTCTTCAATACTACATACAGATGTTATGGACATGAGTGCACAGCAGTTGGGTCTTTATTTTCAGATTCTGTTGAAGGTCACAATTAGGCCCTGCCTTTTCTCTAATTCACCTGGGCTGGACTGAACAATCTGGTGCACTGGTCCTGGCCCATGTTTCTACTCTACCTGAGCACTCAAAGCACTTTTAAAGACAATCATTTGGTTTTAAATTTGATTTATGGTCCAACATTGGCAGAAGAGAAGGATTAAAAGATTTAAGTGAATTCAGAGCAGGGTTTTAATAGTTTTGCAATTTTCATTAGTTTTTATTTTTATTTAGTTTTGACTTCAGATTTTCAATTTTATATCAGTTTTAATTAGTTTTTACCAATTGTTTGCTAGTTTAGTTTAGTTTTTATTTTTTGAAAATCCTTAGTTTCAGTTTAGTTTTGATTAGTTTCAGTTATAGTTTTAGTTGTGTTTGCAATAATTAAGTGTAACAAAATCCCAGTTTCATCATATCAGTCATTCTCTTCTGCTTATCCTTGGGTATGTTGCTATTCCAGCTACCATACTGCACCCTAGACAGGTCGCCTGTCTGTCGCAGGGCTAACATGCAGAGACAGACAACTCACATTCCCACCTATGGGTTCTTTAAATAAATAAATAAATGAAAGATGAACAACCATTGATACCAGGCAACTATAAAATGTATATCTTGGCCCCAATGAGACTATTAACTCTCGCAGCACCGGGTGTTCGTAATTTTGGTTCAAGTGAATTGATAAACTTTTTGAAGGTAATTGACTCACACAGTTGTGTAGATATCCTCGTCCTGTTGTCTCGGGATGCATCACGCTGCCTTGCCTGGGGTTAGCTTCTGTTTTCTGGGGATGAGGGTTGAGTGTGCTCCCTTACCTTCTCAAGCTAAGCTAGGTTAGCCTTCTTGTGTGAGCTTTTCAAGTGCACTTTAAGGTTTGTGGGATTTTATTCCCTTTAAAAATGTCCCTCATAATTTGTCTCTTTCCACTACAAGACACTTGCTTTATCCAAAACACAGTCATATTCAAAGTAATCCCAAATTGGACTCTGGCTCCCGACTTTTCCTGACATGATTCTGCGCGTGGACGGAGCAGCGACACAGAGGACTCGACTAACGTACTGCCACCTGCTGGCATAATGAGACACAGCAAGAAAAAAATCTGGAAACTAAACTTCATTTTCACCCTTGACTATTGTATGACACGCACACATCAATGAAAACTAAACACATTTTTGCTATAAATTCAGTTAATTTTAGTTAGTTTTGTGAACACTCATTCCAGTTTTAGTTAGTTTTCCTTTTTTTGTTTTTATTTTTATTTCCATTAACGAAAATGTTTTTTCACTTCTAGTTTTCGTTATTTCGTTAGTTTTCGTTAACGATAATAACCTTGATTCAGAGATGCCCGTTGAATGCTGATTGGCAATGAAGGTCACCAGAGAGATAAAAAAGTGTGACAAAAATTTAATCAGATATCCAAAGTAAAGTTTACCACAGAGAAGAAGAGGCATAAAAACTCAATTAAAAATCAAAAAACCACAGAAAATGGCCAAAACCTTTTTCATTGTGTTTAACACTCAGTCATCAGTTTACCCCACAGGACAGGTTTGTATCAATTACTCCACTTTACATTAAAATCTTTAAAAGTAATGTGCATGTAATGACTGAATACGCCAAAGCCGAGATATGGCAAAATTATGACCCTTTTTCTTAACCTCTAAGTGATGTTTCTTCAAAAATGATGTCCCCCTTATATAGTATCTATATATAGCCCCAAATCAGAACAACAGTCAAGGTGCTTTATATTGTATGGTAAAGACCCTAGAACACCACAAAACCCCAACACTCAGACAGAACCCTATGAGGAAGCACATGGCAACAGTGGGAAGGAAAAACTGATTTTTAACCGGAAGAAAACTCTGGCAGAACCAGACTCGGGAAAGGGAGCTCCCCTTCATCTGCCATGACTGCTAGTAACTTCTAATGAGTTTGGCACCCCTGCGACTTTTCGACATTGCGATGTTTCCTAAGTTGTTGTGGTTTAAATGTATGCCTGGGATAGGCTTTACTTCTCTTTCTCCTTGCCTCACTGAAGGTTGAACAGAGCTCCTGCAGGTCAACAACATCTTCTACTTGTGTGTTATGAGGTGTCTTGGAAGCAGCATTGATTTTTCTTCCACTACAGAGGAGCAGCTGTCAGACATAGTGGTCAGTTTCACTGCTGCACCCCAACATTTACTACACTGGTGTGGGAGGTCAGATTGCCAGGTTTTTAGGTATCTCTTTTCTCTAAATCAAATTATCGGTACAAAAAAAGGATTTCTATAGAGGAGATGAGGATGTTCAGCTTTTCCTCTACATGCCGCTCTGTTGCCCTGCAGGCTCCCACCCCCACCCCCCGACCGCGCTGACCTCTCTACCATCTTTTAAGTCATTGCAAACATACCAGCATGAACTCACAAGCAGAGACACGGCTGGCCTGTAGCACCAAGAACGAGATCTGCTCTGCTCAGGATCATCTTGCTCTTCTCCCTCTCAATGACTTGCTGCCAGTTTGAAGTTTGACTCTAAGGCGCGTTAGAGATCTTATAGGGTTTGAAGTCGAGAGCCACGGCACCGACAAGTACCCGCTTCTCCTTTCACCTCGAAGCGTTTCTTCTCCCCACCCCGAAACAAAGCAGCAAAATTGTCAAGTATCTCACAGATCAGGCAGAAAAAGAAAGAGGAAGGAAAAAGAAGAAGCAGCGACTGTGAGGGAGGCGGACGTGGTTTCTTCTTGTGTTCGGGGAGGGTCAGTGATCACATTAAGGATGATGCTGTTAAAAATCTCCCTCAGACCTGATCTCACTCGTTTCCTTCTGCCTTCGAGCTCTTCTCTACCGGTGAAAACATGTCAGCACTGATAAAAAAAAAGGAAAAGATGACAAGCAGAACATATTAAGAAAGTGAGGAGCTGTTTGCTGCAGAGCGCCAGAGAGCTAGAAATGCAGAGCGGAGATATGGACTTTTACTGTGAACTGCATCCTGCAAACGTGGATTTTTGATTAAAAAGAATCTCAGGCAGTGAAATGGGTGTATTTGTACTTCGCATCCACTTTTGATTCACAAGAATTTCTGTGAAGTTATTTAATTCACTCTTTTTTTATATATTTATACTATATTTAAAATTAGATTGTTTGAACTTTTTGTACCTATCCCCAGATTTACAAGAATTTTTTTGAACAATAAAATTACTGATGGTTTGTGTTTAGCACATATTTACTGGAGTAAATCATTGAAAATCATAATCATTGACTTAACTACAAACTGCCTGAAATACAGTGTGGACACAGGGTAACAGCCGCAAGTATTTCCTGTGCAGAAACGTGTGTTTAATGTGCAGTTTGAACATTTTTCCTATCGTCTGTGTTAAAAAGTGCATGTTTTTCCTTCATTATCTATTTAGCTCAGGAGCAGTCCCTTTTCCAGAACCATGACTAGTTAAGTCAAAAGTAGGAAAGAGGGGCACTATGTTTGTCCAACATGATGGTATGTATTACTTTCTGGTCTCCGACATTTAAAGTTTCAACATTAGAAGTGACCACATTCAGCTTAGGCCTGAATTATGCTTCAGTGGGAAATCTATGTTATAGCTTATATGATATAACTGGAGCCTCCTCTTAACCCTGCGCCGTAACCTCATGTCGACCCGACGTGCAGTTACATTTATCAGGAGGTGCAAGTCTGGTTACATGCATTTTGTTGGATATTCAAAATGTGTATTTTGCAACCAGTTGGCAAATGGTTGCTGACGTTTGCAAGCACGAAACTGGTTGCAAATAGGTTTACTGCACAGTGCTGTACTGGAAATCTGTTTGTGATTGTGAGCACATTGCTGTAGTTGCAGATAGTTTGCAAGGAAGATGGCTACTTGTCTGCAAGCGCTTGCAAACTACTCGCCAAGAGTGATGCAAACCAAAAACCAAAATTGGTTGCTTTCAAAGTAAAGATTGTGACTTTGGTGGTTGCAGCAGTAAGGGACGGCTTTTACTTGGTGAAAGTTTATGTTGCACTTTCTGAAGTTTTCACTATTGCACTCATTCCACGGGGAGCTTCTCAGCCAATCAAATCATTTAGTAAGAGTAATTTTGCGAATGTGAAAATGCAGGGTGAAGTTGTTGACGTTTTCTGAAAAGCTTTTTATTTTTGAAGACAAGACTTATTTTACTTGAAATGAAAAAATAAGATATGAGATATTATTGTTTTATTATTAATAATAAATAATAACAATAAAAATAGGTGAAATATTTAATTGAGTTGAATAGTTTTTTTTTTCCGTTCTTTTACTTGACAACTGTTAGGACCTTTATGATAACTGGAACCTTCTTTAATTTGATTGTAGTGTAGCCTGATCGTGATGGATAAATAGGAAAATATGTGTATTTGATTTGAGGCTGATGATGTTTATTTTCATCTTGGAAACAGACATTATATTGAATATGCAAAGTTTTTATTTTACACTGAAGCAAAACTGTTTGTGTGAGATCTGACATCTTTGTTTTAGGGTCAAATTGAGGTCAAAAGAGAAGTGAGCGAAGGCAAAGTGCAACAACCGTGTTCTTTGTTCTGCTATGAGGTTCTGGAAACTTTGCTCACTCTCAAACTAACCGATAAACTTGGAGGTGATATGGGTCGACTCGGCTTGGAGCCGCCCGATCGGGCCTTGCCTTTAGGTATTTGTTGTTTTTTTACACCGAATGCTTTCATTGCGATTTGTAAATAAAGTGGCTTCAGCTCATCCCACAGCCGCCTCCGTGTGGATTGGCATCGCATCAAAGAGTTATGCATCTCCACGATGTGGATTAGTTTTGTATTTTTTTATTTTTTACAAAGACGAGAAGGAATAGTTTGAAAGTTGAACATTGTTTTATTCATGTAGCTTCCAGACGCAGACAGGAGGCTACTGGAGGCTACCGGAGGCTCTGTGGCATGGCGGGAAGTCAAGCGAGGAGAGATAAGGGCTGTATGGAGCAGCGGGAGAGCATCAGTTGGTGGAGAAATAGTTGAACAGTAACCGCAGGACACACCGCCGGAGACAAATATTCCATCAGAAAAGTTCCCCGATGCAGGCGGGAGGAAACTGAGTGCTTGTGAACGCGCCCCGTGCTCAGTTTGTCTTTGCCTTGCCTTGACACGGCGAGCTGGCAAATATGTGTTTTCCTCCGCGGTGATTGGAGATGACTTTCACCGCCTCGAATAAATCATGGCAGCATCTGAAAAGCAAATATCTGTTGCTCAGCTTATTGACAATGCAGAGACACTGGAGACTAAATAAAGAGAAAAACAGGGAGGAAACGAAGGCGGCCGCCCAATCATGACGCCTGCTTAAGACCTCATTGCTTCCGAGTGCTACTTTACTGTTGCAGTATTTTGACTGAAATCTTAATGCAATGAGGATTAAAAGGATTACAACATAATCTTGAATAATCCAAAGTGCCACGGACGGAGGAGCGCTTGTAATAACGCCGTAAAGCCCGTCCAGAGGTCTGACAACATTGTCAGTCACAGCGGGGATTAAATATTTGCGGGAAAAACTTTCGACTAATGCCCGCAAACCATCGCCGGTGGAGAAAAGCGCTGGGGCCAGAAGGCAATTTAGTAATTTAAGAGACATATAGCACCTCGATAAGTGCTGGCCAGCCCGCTGCCAGGACAAAGCCCAGGCAGACGAGGGGGAGACAGGCTTTTTAAGCAGATTTACTCCCCCAATTTTTGTTTTTGATCAATGCTCGGGCAGGTTCATTACACATGTAAAGCACGGGAGAGCGAGGAGGAGGGGCTGAGGTTTGAGGAATGAAAATGTTCTCACAACCACGAATCAATTCTTATTAGGTTTACCGAAATGCCATCAACATGTCCATTAGCTTTTCCATTAATTTATATTTTTCTCCTCAGGAGCAGGGCTTCCTTGTATATTTTAAGGATTATGTAAAGCATCACCAGAAATTATCTTTTTGAGCTGAATAACCCACATTCATCGATGTGAACCTGCCTTTAATTACAACCCTTCACTCAATAACGCTAAAATCTGTTTGGGAGGCACATTAGTGGGATTTGATGCAGAACTTGCCTGGATGCGCCCTGAAATTCATGCCGGTTGATTGAAGTCGTATTGACGCTTAACTCCTCTCCAACAAACCCTTAATTTAACTGAATGAATATAAATTGAGTGCAAGAAAAGCTTTTGGAAACAGAATCTACATTAAGTGTGGAGGAATCTGTCTCGGTGAAGAAGAAGAAGATGCAGAGACACTGAAATAGTGACAGCACAAGAAAAGAGACCGGACAACAAAAAAGGCCGACTGTCCATCACTTTATGGTATACTGTGTATGATTAATCTGCTTTATACAGAGTTGTGTGCAGGCAGCAGCAAACTGTGGATGCTGCTGCTGAAGTGGATGATGAGGAGGAGGAACTGTGCATCCAATCTGTCATTTTGTGTTGGTCCTGTCTAGTGGATGAAAATGAAAAGAAATTTAAAAAAATAATGAAAAAGTATTCAGGCTTGCATTTTGAAGGGAAACATCTGGATACATTTGACTTTTTCATACATGATCAGACCACATGTGACTGATAGTATTGCCTTAAAGGACCTTTTATTTGGAAAAATACCAAAAATCAATGTAAATTTAAAAAATAATAATAATAGAAAACTGCAAAGTATTAGCTCATTTTGAATTTAATGGCAGCAATGTTGGGATAGGACCATGTTTACCACTGTGCAGACCCCTCTTCTTTTAACAAGCACTCTTCTTTATAGAATTGCTTTAATTCAGTCAGAAAATTGGTTTGCAATCCCTTCATAACAACTTTCTACATGACAATTTAAAAATATACACATACCAATTTAGATTATATTTAGGTGTTATTAGTTAATTTCTGGTGGTTGGTGTCTTTAGCCAGTCTGCTGTTTCAAGTGACTGAACTGGACCACTTGACCGTGGTTGCACAGTTGGTGCCTTTTGGATCACGTCATTGGAATTATCTGATGACTAATGTGGCTTGATATGAAGTTAATTATCTTAACAGAGAGTAGAAAAAGACTAAACTTCAGTTTTTGGGGTTGTTAGTTGATCTTTACAGCACTGTGCGTTTTTACAGTTTATGGATTTTGCTTGCTAACAATGCAAGCTACTGTTAGCTAATAGCATAGCGCACCACCTGTTAAAATATTATCACTTTTGGCTCCAAAAGACCAACATGTCGGCTAAAATGCCAAATTAGAGTGATTGCTTTTAAATTTCCAAACTGAAAAATTCGTTTTTGTAGATGAATTTTATGCTTAACTATTTTTCTGATGTTCAGAGAATTCCAATGTGCCGGCTCAAGTTTGGGTTTAAAAACCTGAATTCGGTTTATTGTTTGCCTAATAAAAAATAAGAAATTTGTTAATCACTGTAACACAAATAAATGACAAAGTAATGCACTATAACATGCTAACAATTTGTATAATTCCTATTATAATTAACAATTATCTTCATTATAAAAAAAGGAAGATTTTTTATGGAACAAGTTTATTTATGGAACTTTTTTTTTTTTACAGATTTAGTCACAAAGAGCTGTGCAACAAAGTAAATAAAACTAGGAATAATTACAGCTAAATATAATGAATTCTGTTAATAGCAGTATGAAACCATATGTAAATGTTGCAGTAAAAACTTTGAGTGACTGGAGTCAGAAAAAAGGCTCGTGGAGGTATTGGTTTTAACTCTCTTAACACTTTTATTCTCTCTTTTTCTTAACTAAATGCTCCACATTCACTCTGTATTATTCCACAAGGTCAAGACAAAGGCTCCCTGCTTTAATACACAACATAAAATTAGCAGTATGTTCATTTAAAAAATTCAAGTATGTGATAAAAAAACGCTTCTTTTTGTGTTTTTTAAAGTTAAATACGAGTCGATCTCTTTGTGTAGTAACTTTAGAAATGAGAGGTCATGGCGAGAGTCAACCACGCTTCTCCAAACAGCCGCAAGTTTAAATATTTCACTTGTGAAATTCAAAGCTGCTGTCAGTCAGCCGCACGTCTTGGCCTTTCTAGTGTTTATCCGGAACGTTTTGTTCTTCATGTCAATGAGGACATAGTCCTCGGCTCAACCCACTGCTGCCCAGCTGCCCTTGGGCAAGACACTTGACCCTCAGACTGTTGTATGTCCGACCAGTGGAGGACTGGCCAGCTTCCAGTTTGAATATACTGTATGAGATGAAAATTCCAATGCACTTTCTCTGCCCTCAGATGATTTGATGCCTTCAAAAAAAGACCACTGTACTTTCCTCACTTTTTAATGTATTAGTGCCTCACACTTAATTTTATATGCTGAACTCTTTGGTCTTTTCTGGCTCTTTTACTTAGACATGTACATGTCTAAGTACATGTACATATAGTGTTTTACTTATTGATTACAGCTGCCTGTTCACCCTTTTTGTGTTCGACTAAACTCTAGTTTATCATTTAATCTTTTACATGAGAGAAAACTCAGGATGACACCTCTACAATCTTTGTACGAGGGACTGATTTTAGTTTGTGGGCCACATACACCTGAACTGGAACCACTGCACAATAACTTACCGTTCCTCTAATGTTAAGTAGAAATAAATGACTGTGAGAGTGCTTATTTCCTTTTTGAAGATCACAGCTGTGGCTTTGAAGAAATTTCTTAAAGGTTATTGGCAGCAACTTCAAAAGAGTTTGTGAAGGTCACACTGCAGTGAGACACATTTAAACAGGTTCCATATAAAATTGCTTAAATCTCCAAAACGTTTCTACTTGACCTCCTCAGAATCAGCTGATCTTTTCTGCACAGTAAGTTTAGCATATTTGATGAAGTCGTGTGGTTTTAGTATTTGCCCCCTTCCTGATTTCTTCGTTTTTTGCATATTGTTCACACTTACATGTTTCAGCCCATCAAACAAATTTTAACATTAGGACATTCAAAGCTCTTCTACGGATGTTGGCCGCATTTTGTTCTGTTCTCTGTCAAGATGATGCCACACTGCTTCCTGACACTTCTTCCTTTGTCCTCCACTTGTCCAGTTTTCTCAGATTTTTAAGGACACCCTGCACAGCAGGCTGAGATATCACAAGTTTCCGGTAATAGCTCTTTGAGAATCACCTTGCTGGTACATAAATACTATTTTATGTCTGTCAAACTTTTATTTCTTTATATTTTCCTGCATTACATTTCCTTCATACAAGAAATTGGAACAAAAGATGTGTTTTGTGATAGGCAGCTAGTACCTAAGTGCCTATATACAATTTTAAATGAATTCTTTGCTAAGTTGTCTGTTATGTGTAGTCACAACATTGATTCATCCCTTGAGTCTTTTTTAAATGCTTAAATGACTCATAGGTCAGTGTTAAGTGGCGTGACAAACTAACATTCCTCTGGAAATGGTCAGGTACACAGACTGGACTAAAAATGAGTGAAAAGCAGCCAGTGTTCAAAGAAAAACGTCAAAAGACCTTCAGAAAGCCTGGAGAACTTACTCAAGAGCACTTTAATAATTAAAACAAAGTCTGCCTCCTTGGAAACAAAATATAAAGAAATGACAGGTGGCTCAACACTTTTGCACAGTACTTCATATATGTCAATTAGTTTATACCATTATCCTCCACAGGCCAATGTCTAGATGTATTGTATTAGTGTTACTATAGTTGCTATAGGTTGGATATAATGTTTGTACTCTGTGCACATTATTTGATGTCTGGGTCTTATTTATGAGCTCTGAATATCATTTGAGGATAAGATAGTTAAGTCTATTGGAAAACACCTTAAAAAAATCCTACCTGTTTACTGCTACTTTGTGGTGTGTTATGAACCATTTGCTATATGCTTTTTTTTAATTGAATTTAATCGTTTGAAATAGAAGAAGTAGGGTTGCATGTAGTGCTTTTGCATTGTGCCTCTTTTAAATGGTTTATCACAAGCTAAATGAGTCCAGAGTCGTCCTCCTCTAATCTCACCCACAGTGCTGCCACCCAGTGCAGACAGCAGGAGAAGCAGCCAGTCACTTTCTGCCACGGAAACAGATAACAGCCTGGACATGTGTTTTAGTTAGCAACAAGAAGACTGTTTTATAAGCAGGCACTTTACACCAGCTCCTCATTTCTCTGTGAAAAGGAGGGGAAAAAGCTGCCAGGTGGTACAGACAGTTTATTTTTTTTTCTGCCTATAAGCCATAATGAGGTTGTGCCCCAGGGAATCAGTCGAGCGGAATGTTATTAATGCCTCAAAAGAGGAGGAAAAAATCCTCGGCACCTTCTGCGGCCGTGGCATAAAGGCAGGAAAAGACTGTCAAACAATTAAAGTGAAGTGAATTCCCTGACATGGAAGGGGAAAGGAGAGAGAGAGAGGGAGAGAGAAACAAGTGGACGAGAGGAGAAAACAGCTTCCTCCAGGATGTGGAGGAGAAACGATGAGCTCAGCTTTGGTTTAATCAGTAGTGTGAAAACTATCTACTGACCTGAATGTTTTTTCCACAGCGAGTGCACAAGTGGCGAGTTCACATCAAACAGGCCGAGGGATCATTACTGTACATTTAACTTTGCATTCAGCTGTCTCTAATCAGCCAGCCTCGATATCTGACTCATAACACACCTCCTACTGAGAGGCAAGTTTTTACTGATGTTAGCTGAAACACAATTAAGATGAGCTCCAGCCAACAAAATGGTGAACATGGATTTATATTCCGCTGCACAATTTGGACGCATCTTCAACAGTTAATGGTTAAGTTTTCTTTCCTCTTTATGTTTAAGAATTACCAGAAACATGAATAAATGTCAGCTCTTTCTCTCTACCCGGGCTTCCTGTGTGCTTCTTTACTATTAAACAAGGGTCGAGTCCCACAAAAATAAAGTTGAAAGGGACAGATAGTCATGAGTCAAAAGAACCAAACCACAAACAAAACTGAATACATCAAAAATGTTATGACTTCATTTGCTATGATCTATAGGTTGCTGATTAACAGATAATGTAATATAATGTATTGTTACTCTTTAATATTTTAGATTTAGTTACAGCTGGAAAGAGCTGGATGTTGAAGGTGGGTTGCAAAGTGGCTTGCAGAAACAGCAATTGTAGACTGGTTGAAGTAGCTTAAGTTTAACATGCTATATGTTAGATTTACCAAAAGGTAGATGTGATGTCATATTCACATTACACAAATGTTGTCCACCACTGGACACAAAATAGCGGTTAGTTGTTAGGGAAACATGTATTCCCCGACTGGCTAGCAGTGGTTCCTGGAGGTTTTTGACTGTTGCTGAGGGAAATTGGTAGCTTTGGTGCTAGCAGGTTGCCAGGATTGCCTGTAGTTTAGTGTTTAATGTATTTCACACTAACTACTAGTGAATAACTTAAAAAGAGTGCAACATATACCAGAAATCGAGAAGTTTCACCTTCAAAATAAAAGTTGTGCCTCAGCACTGCAGCCAACATTTTTCAAAGGTTGCAACTTTTATTCTGAAGGCGAACTGTCTCCATTTCCGTTTGTGTTGCACTTTTCATGATTTCACTATAGCTCAGAGAGAAGGTGGACCATGTCTGAAGAAAAGGCCAGCACTTCCATTCAAGCTACGACTGCAACAACATGCTAATGACAAAAGGAATCACGAGAATGTTTTTACCAATACACATTTTTAACTAGCAACAGGTGGTTGCCAAGTAAGTGATTGGTCCATAGGCCTGGTTCATGGAAGTCACTTTTTCAGTTTGTGGTTGGTTGTGGAATACTTTTTCTTTTCCTCCAAAACCAGTGATTACTAGTTGGTCTTGTATCGGTCTCTAGGGCTGTGTGACTGAGGCCTCATTCAATACACTGTCAACATGATTCTCACATCTCCAAGATGGTTGACAAGGTAACGTTGATTGCTTATTGATCACATGTCAGTAAATCTTCAATTCCATAATTAAATGGTAACATTTAGCCAGTATTAAAATGGAAGTCTACCATTGTCTTATGCTCTACAATGCATCTGCCCAGTTGTATGTAAAGCAATTAAAATCATCCCGTCTGCAACATTAAACTGATAAACTAGTAAATATTACAAAAAATATGACCTATCGTTCTGCATATTGCATATGCATATACTTTAAGAGTAATTTAATGCTTAGATTTTTGTACTATAATCAATAGGAGTGTGACTTTCAGTTGACTGAGCTCTTTAAAAAACAGTTATCTGATACACATGTCCAGCTCCTTTCCAGTGTTCCCTCTTCTATGCTACATTTTTTTAACGTTAGTTTTTTGGGGGACATTTTTGCATTTATTGGATAGTGAAGCCGTGAAGATTGACATAAAAGTGGGCAGGCTCAAACCTGGACTGCTGCACTCCAGCCAAGTGGTTAATGATCACGTGTTCAAAACACAGAAGATGCAAAAACTACTATCAAACAATAGCAACTATTACATCGCTTGGCTCCAAAATTATCATTCCCACGGCTAATATGAAAAAAGAAATAAAGTAATTCTGGGAGTTTTGCTAACTTTTCACCTCTCCTCTTGTTAAAACTCTGCATTAATGCTGTTTAAAATGACAGGACAGGCAGCTGATGTCTTGCTCAGCGGCACCAAGGACATATTTCATTTCCCCTTCAATGAAATGCTGGCTTTTGAAATCCAATCTTCTCTCGAGTCCCCGTAGGCCGTGTTGGTGCCACAGAGCTACAATACAGAGGTGTGTGACACACTTTCATCTTCATTCAAAGAAGCCCTCATGGCCCTGATTTAATTTGCTTAGTTACATCCTCCATTGTTTCTCCTGATGTGTCATCCTCGGCGGAAGGCGCTGTCACCGTCAAAGCTCGCCGCCCCGGTGGGTCGGGACCTAGCGAACGCTGCACCTCATTGTCTGTCCTCACCTTTGTGTCTTTGTGTAGCGTCGATCTGGTGGGTCGCTCAGATGTGACCCGCTCTGGCTCATCAGGGGAAACACTGCTCAACAAACGCAGTTCCCACAGGAAGTGGAGAAGGGACAAAAAAGATAGAGGGGAAGCATGTCAAACAAGGAGAGGTGAGCGCCTGTGACATTTCCAGCAGCACGATGAAGTGCAGCTGGTGGTGGATTTATAAGAACTCTTCCACATGTTCATATCATGTTGAATTTGATATGATGTGTCTGTTATCGCTTTATCCTGCTTATTTTCAGAGTTCAGGAGTACGTTTCACATTTGGAAGCTGAGTGATATCTTCTGTCAGTGTAGGCTAAAAAGAGGGACCGCCTCATTGTGACGTCCCTTTTCAGATTGTTTCAATCAAAACAAACACTGTAAATGGTTTTTTGGGCCATCGTCATCGGGGGCCGGGGACACAAAGAGGGTTCAAGGTGTTGATGATCAGTGTGTCCTACAGTTCACATTAGTCCTCACAGCTAGCTCAGTCCTTCATCTGTGCACAAGCCAAGTGATTCACAACTAAGAGGAGATTTTGATATTTATCTGCTCAAACATGGCTTTCTGGCAAACTACTCTTCATTTAAAGGCTATCCATAAGACTTTGGTGTGACAGCACTATCAGTATTTCATATTTTCTATTTAATAGAGCACCTTTGTTAGTTTAATATCTTTTGTGTATAATTTTTAAATGTGTTTTTGTTAGTTTTTATTTTTTATTTACTACATTCATCACTTATTTTCACTTATTTTATTAGATTTTTAAATTTTTACCATGTTATTTTTCATGTTTTGGTTGATGTAATAGTCATTTCCCAACCTGGGAATAGATAAAGGTTAGTATAAAAAAAAAAGTACTCCTTATCTTATAGCCAAGTTACTGCTAGCTGCTATCCAGTTGTGTTGTCTCATATCTCTTGGCCAGATTTACAGACAGTGATTAAACTGCTACATGATTTATTGTTAAATAAATCAATAATAATTTGTATAATAAGTTACATTTGCAAATATACAGTATATACAATATACACCCTACTTTTCAGTTATTTATTTGTAAAAAATGTTTGGAATCACGTATGATTTTCATCCACTTCTCACGTGTACGCCACTTTGTATTGGTCTTTCACGTGGAATTCTAATAACATTGATTCATGTTTGTGGCTGTAATAAGACAAAATGTGGAAAAGTTCAAGGGGGCCGAATACTTTTGCAAGCCACTGTAGTAGTTTGGTAAACTATTTGATTTTTTGCTAGAACATTAGCTAACAAGAAAGCTACTTAGCTAGTTAACAGTTGATAAGTATCGACAAGTTTTTGTTATTTTCCCTATCTTTTTATCTTACTTTAAATATTTCTCATTGTTAGCTGACAAAGTAATTTGAAAACACTTTTCGATTTTATCATGCATAACTGATAATTTGAACAGAAAGTGGTCAAATTGGGACATTACAAATTAGCAGCAGTTACCAGCGTTTATAGCTCAACAAGTGAACTGCTTATTTCTTCCTAGACTACATTTTAGTAGATGCTGCCAAACAGAGCTAGCTTTTGCGGGAAAATAACCAAACTAACATTAGCTGTATATTTAATCCTAACATTTTTGTGCAGTACTTTAAAAGTTACATTTTAACCGAGTGAAAAGCAGGATATATTACTGGTATTTATCATCCATAAAATCACCATAATCTTTATTTGTGTCAGTGACACACATTTCTAAGCTAAAATTAACTTGTTAGCATTGCTCGCCACTGGTGGTGCAGGGAAGCCAAACATTGTCAATTAAAAACAAAACTAAATATATAAAAAGTCAATATAAAAGATTTTTAAATACTAAATAATTCCAACAACTTTGAAACCACTGAGGAGAAAAGCTGTGGATGTGGTTGCTATGATCTTTATGAGGAGTAACCTTTTTACAGTGATGGAAAGACTGAAAAATTATTAGCTTGACAGGCGTTTCAGCAAAAAATAAAATGAAATTAAATACTGGTTGCATTTACATGCGATGCCATGTTTGTTCCACCAGCACAGCCAACATAGATTTAGAGATGGTTATTAGCATCAATTAGAATGCTTCCAATCAGACGTAAATTCCCAGACAATGCGACCAGATAAAGATCACATATTGGCGTCTAATTGTGGCACAGATAATGTGGGGCTGCTTTAAATAAAAAAATGTGTTGTCTTTGCTAATTGGGCCACAGAGGACAATGAGCTCATTTAGAATTAAGATTGAAGTGAAGGTGGGGAATTATGTATATGTGCCACACCAGAAGACAACTATAGACACAGACAGACCATGAGATGAAGCCAAAAGAAGAAAGCTACGTTGTGTAGTGCGACTTGGGGACCATATATTTTTGGGGCTTCCAGTGTAGTGAGTGGTTATCAAGGGCAAGACTTCCCGTCCCATGGACTGGTTTAAAACTGCTGATTTATTATAAACTACTACACTTTCTCACAATAGTTTTTAAACATAAATAGACATAAAATTCTCTAATTTCCCAACACTGACATCCCATCAGTGTGCTCTCACATCCACGATATTAATATTTTCCATTTTCAAAAAGCAAAAGAGGTCTGCATTAGGAGGTTGGAGCGTAGTGGTAGAGCCTTTCACACATTTCACAAGTCATTCATATCAAAGATTTAAAAAAAATCACTGGTAGAAGTTTTAAAAGGGTAATTAAGTATAAATACATTGAACAAATAAATTTAGTTGGTTACGTTTACGCATTAAAACCGCATTAAGTTTATCCACTGGGACTTGATTATGTTTAGGCGTTACATTTACACATTAAAACAACTTGGTTACATTTGCACATTAAAATGAGTTTGGGTTGTAAACCACTCTTCACAGATATGTCATTATCTTGATTGTCCACTTCAAAAACAGACTGTGGATCATTTTACCTCAAATCCACAAAACTTTGAACAAGATCCAAATCACAGCCGAAGAAATAAATCCAGTCTGAGTGGTGCTTTAGTCTTTGTTAAATTCTTCAAATGATTTCCAGTACTTTGTACAGTTGTAGACTTGAATAAGAAGAACATAGTCTAACTTGCAGTTTGGTAGGATTTTTGTGACCTAAGCAAAGTCTCTTTGTCTCTTTTTGAATAGATTCAGGTGGTGAAGCGTTGCTCTGCAAACTGAAGTTAACAAGTGCAGCTCAAACTAGGCCAAAGACAACAGCCACTCTCCAGTGAAGTGGGTTTTGTCCTGAGCGTTCTTGTTTTCAGGATCTGTACTGGGGCCTCGATCTTCACACCCATCAGCTCTGATATGCTGACAATCCCCTCATTAATTTGAACGGTGCAGCCGGGTTTGAAAGGCGAGAACCCTTCAGCCATTTCCCTAATGGTCTGCGAGCCGGCTGACCGGGGCACAGCCGAGTGCTTGCCTTTGCGGCGGCAGCGGTTGTGATGGTTGGGTTGCAGCTGGGATGGTGTTAGAGGTCCTTTCAGTGTGAGCTGAGCAGCCATGATGGCTAACCACCACACCAGAGGCCTCCTTTGTTTCTCTTTCCCCCCTCCTCACCCCAACACTTTACAAACAGCTAAGCCTGTCACAATCCGACATCAGGGTTCAGTGGTCTGTCAACATTTACCAGCAGATAAAGACAGAGAGGGGAAATTCTCAGCCCTGGAGAGAGCATCGCACCGTCCACCCAGTGTGTGTTTCAGGGAGAAAGAGTGTGTGAAAAGATTCAGAGCGAGTACTTATTTGCCCTTTTTTTTCCCAGTGACAGCAGCCAAACAGAAAACACTCATGCGGGGAAGAAAACGGCATGAGTACATTAGAGAAACCCGCCGCCTCCCCGCCAACCCCATTTGATGAATAGTGACGATGGAAAGCTCTGACAAATAGGACTCGATCCAGCTTCCCCTGGGCTCTCACCGAGCTGCAGGCTCGCTCGCCGGCCCGTGGGCCTGTTGCTCCGTTTGGAGGAAAAGGAGGGCTATCACGAACCTCACCGAGCTTAGATGTGTGTGAGACGAGAAGCCAGGGCAAAGATTTGGGATTTGGTGCTGCGGCGCCCGTCGAGGATGCCCAGACTAATAAACAACGTGGGGATTTGACAGCACAAAACAAACAGCTGCTCTTTGAAACACTCGGGGTGTGAGGGCTCAGCATCGAGGGGTATTTTCATTCATTTCCAGCTAATGATCCACCTACAAGAATATGTTTTTCCTCTTTTGACTGTTTGCTGGAATATTGCTTTGCTAATTGGGCCACAGATGACAAAGACCTCTAAAAAGTTTCTCTGAAGTTTGTCAAGCAAAATACAAATATCTGTTTCAAACAGTGCACTTTACACCGATGCCCCACTGTCAGGGCTTTAAGAATAATTCAAGGGGAACTGGTCGTAATTAGGTTGCGCTGAATGAAGGTAGAGCATTAAAATGTGACATTTCACTGATCGCTATAAGGAACTTTCTCCTTAGAGGCTGGAGTTGGCTTGAAGGTGCCTGATTTGAAAACTTTACCTTAGAAACCAAAAGAAAACATAACAAACAAGTCTCATTATAAAAAAGGAAGCCTTCATCTTTTGCTCCAACATGTATAAAAAACACACAAAACAAAGACTGTAGGAACAGGAAAACATGTCTAAAAGTATGGACACCCATACTCCGTACACCCTTTGTGTTTTTTTGCTTTTATAGATAGGGAATTTTATGTTCCTTGGAATCCAAAGTAACTAAATTAAGATGAGAGACAAAAATATGTGGCCACAGCTATCTTTTTACATCTGAATGTGACAGAAACAGTCTTCCAGTTTGATGCAGAACAGTTTACTGCTCTGTAAAGACGTGTAAAGCTCATGGTGTCACCCACAGATTTGTGGACGTAGCCAGGGTGGCTCACAGTGACAGAAATGGGTTTCCAACATGATTTAGAGCAACTTGATTGGTCTGTATATATAAGCGATGACATCACCATTAAGATGTCCACATTGATTGGTGGACATCTTGAAGCCTCAGCTTTATGTTGGTGGACGCCATCATACTAAGTACTCCCCATTGCCTCAAATACAATTAAACAAAGTTTATTGCTAGAGTTTGGAAGGTAAGGCCCAAGACTGGGGTTTGGCAGGTCCAGATCCTCTTGGTACCAAATAGACCTAAAAAGCTTAAGGGAGGAAACAAAGAGCAATGTACAAACTGTCCTCTTTATCTTCAGTTAAGGAACAACATCCCCTTTCATATTATGGTCTCGTGTTTTGAAGCCCCGTCTTTGTGGATGGAACTAGAAGTGACCATATTTAGATGAACAATTGAAGTATGTTATAACAATCCAGGTTTTTTATAGTAGTTGTAATGGGGGGAACTATCCATAAAGACCAAAACCTTTTACTGTAACAGCCTGAAAACATGTTTGTTTCTGCTGGAAATTTGGACATTTTAAAATGGGAGTCTAGTGGCAATTAATCAGTTTTGGAGGCAGCCTCAAGTGGCCACTAGAGGAACTGCAGCTGATGAACTGGAAGGTCAAACGTCAAGCACACAGCTATAACCTTTGATTATCAGTGTAATTATGAATGAGAAATATTTCAAAATAGTCATTACTATAATTGACTCTCAAGCTATCCCTCTGACAGATATGCAGTGAGTGGAAAAACAAATAATGAGATTCACCTACAACAGAAACATTGATTAAATCCTTCAGTACCAGCAAGTTCCCTCTGGCAGCCAATCAGATGTAAGTGGGTCAGAAGTTGGACCCTGCCTCCTGTAGGGCAGCAAAAGACGCAAACAGAGAGAAAAACTTATTTTATTGTTTTGAAAGACCAAAAAAAATTCTGGAAAACAAGATAAATGTTTGATTTTAAAGCACTTGCTAAGGTCAGTATCAATAAAGCTGAGCTGAATTTGAATAAAAGCAATCAGAGACACATTTACCAAACAAGAATAGAGTCTCAGGTATGTTATCATACAGACTATGCAGTATATTCTATAATATACATGCTTAATATCACATGGAGCCTACTGTCAGTCTGAGACTGAATTGCTTAAATATTTAACTTCAGCTTTGAAGTGAGCATTTTTTCATTTGTAATAACTGCTGTTTTCTTTAATCCATTATTACCAGCAGCAAAAGCTATTCTGCTGCATTTTTAAATAAATATAACAAATCTAAAAACATCTGACAGCATCTCAGAGAAATATGAAATGAACAAAAGAAGCGTCCAACGCTGCTGCATAGGCAGGCAAAGTGACAGTTTTAATAATAGAGTGACGTTTGCATTTTACATCAGAGACAGGGCTTCGTCTAATGGTTCTGCTTTTGATGTGACGCACTAAAGAACACGCTGGTCACCCGCTCGTTCTCTAGTTTCAGGACAGATTAGAAGTTCAGCTGTTGCTTCAGGAGGAGCCTCCTTAAACTATAGGCGTTAGGAACGCGATGTTGGTCTGTTACCAGAAGAAGAATGGGAACACTTGATTATCACAGTGTAACACAAAACCAGTTAAACTTTAGAGATATCAATGCGTCACGTTAGGAAACAGAAACCACTCCGAGTCCATTTCACCTGCTTTGGTGCGAAAGAAAAGGGCAGCAGGTGCACTGAAGACGCAACAACGAGTCGAGGGAACGGTGCAGCGGTTGCTCTTACAGGTAAATAAATTTAAATGTCCCTGTGCATACTGTACTCCAGCAAAATATATACATACATGAATACCTAAATATCCAATAATAGCATACTGGAAGCATCAGGAAAAGGTTTAAAATTAGCTTAAAAAACTTTACCCTGATGGAAACATTTCGAACTAAAGGACACAGACGGTCCTGATTATGACTGCGTATTTCCCCCAAGATAATGGATGAATATGGCCTATTTTACCATAGTGACACAGTCCAAAGGAAGAAAGCGGGTGGAACAAAGACAGCAGCCGAGCTGTAAGTAAAGACATTCTGTTGGTGGTGAAAGGAGGACAATGTTTGCCCTTTAACGTGTAGATTATTGCTGATTTTAAGGGCACCGTTTCATTTCCTAAATGTCATGTCAAGTGTCAGAGTGGAGCTCCTCACGCACTTACACTGCTCAGAGGAGGCATGTGAGGTGCAGGTCCCGTGATCCAAGTCGTCTTCGCCATCATCTCCTGGTTTCCACATATGTGTCACCTGTCGGTCCAATTACAGTCGTCCGCGGGGCGGGCGATCCGTCCTGACTGCAGAAGACAAAAAGGCATCAGTCATCGGCTATTTGCCGCGGTGTCACGGTCGCTTCGATGTCACGGAGCTGACGTGACTGAGGCCTGGTTCCTCTACCCTGCAGCCAGAAGGAGACAGAGAGTATCAGCGGTGGGTTAATGGTTTACTCAAACATACAGGTTGATCTGACCGCTGGTGAGAGCGTGGCAACAGTGCTTCAGTTACAGAGCTTTGCTACATCAGGTGTCCATCAGTTATTCAATTCTACAAGAAGAACGGTGATGAGCAAACATTTCATGATCACTTAGAAAGGAAATTATGTTGATTAAGTCAGGCAGAGTGTGAGATGGAAAGAAAAACTGTCTCGCTCCACAACTCAAAAGATCTGCTAATAAAATTCTCCAGAGGACTACCCTAGGATGCTTATAGTCCTGTATTAAATTCAGAATCATTTTCAGTTGTAGCTTTAATGTTTCAGATAGATTCTGATGAATGAAGAATATCTGTAATCTTTCAGCTACCTGCATTCCTGGGTTCTTTCAGCTACTAATCTATAAAACTGTGGTCTTAGCATCTCAGGCTTTAATACATGTGACCCACTTCCTCGCCATCTCCACCTCATACTGGCTTTATAGAGATACTCATCCACCAGCTTCACGTCTGCCACCACCGGAGTCTAGACGTCAGTGGCTCCTGTCCTACTACCCACCGGAGATTTATGTAGCTTAAGATTTATGTAGCTTCATTAAAGTCTGATGATAGCTGTGGCCAAACAGTTTATTAATCTAACACTATATTTCGGGTTAGTTTTAGTTAGTTAGGGGAACAGGTCGCTCTCAAAAGTTGACATAGATGTAACTCTGTCCCTGAGTGCTTAAAGTTAAAGTTTTAGAACATGTTTATCTCCATTTTGTGACAGTTTAGAACTTGATGTCACCGGGTTGGTTGGTTGGTTGGTTGGCTACTGCTAAAAGACTTACATTAGTTTATGTTAGCTAACTTGTGACAGAACCTGTAACTAGGTGGAAATCAAAGAAACTGTACTGCCCCCTGGCTACAACAATGAATTTTACAAAACACACATACAGTCCACTTTCAAGCTCTCTCTCTGTAGCTTAAGTATTTTGTTAGCTAGCTCCATTTAAATAGGAAATCCACCTGTAATATTAGTCATTTTAGGGCTTTTAAAGTACTTTATAAATGCGGACAGTGTGGAGGAGAGCCTGTTTGAGTCAGGTTCACCCATGATTCACTGTTCCAACACTGTTTGCTTTTTCCTTGTCGACTCTGGCGTAACCAAGCAGCGCAGTCAGTCGATCTACACAACATGCAATGCAATAAAATGGTGTTTCTCTTTCTCACCATTTGGGCTTCGCTTTTCTTTACTTTTAGTATGAAGTAATCCAGCCAGTGAGATAAGAATTTCTCAACCAAAACCTGGAAATAAGGTCTCAATAAAGTTTGGCATTGCTTCTTCAGAGGTTCCACGTTCCCCGACAGGCATGCTGATGGATCTTAGGATCATATTTCGGTTCACCTAACAGAAGACTTAACAGGCTAATGTTATTAGCTTGTTATTAGCTTGTCAAGCTAATGTTATTAGCTTGTTAAGTCCTCAGTTTTGACTGTTTACTGACTTTCTGGCTAATCTTGTGTGACTTTTTTCTCCACACGTATAGATGCATTTATCCAGAACAGAGTTTGGTGACATTCATAGATAATTTGTGATCCAGTGAGTAACAGAAGCATAGCTTCCACTGGAGAAAAAATAATCCCAGTTTAGAAAACTAACCAAGGCATGAATTCATCCTGCTGATGTATTATGCACACAAACTGATACTGTTTGCAAAGCCAGAGTAATTTCTACTTCCATTCAATTCAGTGTTATTTATATAGCATTAACTTACAACAGTAGTCGCCTCAAGGCGCTTTACATTGTAAGGTAAAGACCTTACAGTGAAGTAAGTGTGTAAGACTTGTTCCTATAGTTACCAGGCATTACATACAAGGCTAGTGGTAGTGCAGGGTAAAGAAACTGTTGTATTCCTGCAAAAATACAGAGATTTGTGCAGCGCTAATGCAGTGTCAGCCGTGCTGTCACACTGAGTGTACGGTCCACGGTATAATTTACTGCTGGAGGCCGAGTGTGTCCTCCCCAGCCGCTGTCTGAGCAGCTCAGTCAGCTGAACTCTGCTGGAATGTGATGGAGGAACCAGGTTGGGTTTCACGAGCAGGTGTCTGTTGT
Organism: Neolamprologus multifasciatus; assembly: GCF_963576455.1. Lineage (NCBI taxonomy): Eukaryota > Metazoa > Chordata > Actinopteri > Cichliformes > Cichlidae > Neolamprologus > Neolamprologus multifasciatus. The sequence goes on from NC_140460.1 coordinate 25,230,644, forward strand.
TTTTCTCCCTCGCGTTTCTCACACTGTTTCACCACCTGTTCTCATCTACACTCCTTCCCAGGTTTTTTTCCCCCCTCTGTGAATGCTTCAGAAAACAGATCAGGGTGTGCACATATTTACTGCACGACTCAAAATGTGATTAAAATTATAAAATAAAAAAACTTGGCTGTTACCATTAAGCTTTTGGCTGATATTAAGAAAAAATAAAACTTTATTTTTGCCTTCACACCCTTGTGTTTATTATAGGATGATGTTGCTATTATAAGGGTAAATAATAAAAATAAAAATAATAAATGTCACAGCTTTGTGAAATGAATCCACATCGAGAATATTGTGGTTTATGTCAAGCCTGTATGATCACTCCCACTTATAATAAAAAAATATTTAATAAAAAAATATATATCTACATGGCCATGAGGAGCCAAGGGTCATACTAATTATTGGGGCCCCTGCTCACCCCCTTCTTGCCACTCTCATTAATTTAATTTAGCTTGTACTAATATAACTAATCCCTGGACATTTTAGGAATCTGCAAAATACAAACAAAATGTCAACTGAAACAATCATTTAACTTTGATTTCGGCCATTAACTGGAGCTGAAGCCAGCGCTCAACTAACAAAATAGAGACCACATTATTTCCACTGCGTGCAATGACCTTGGGAACCCATTGAATTATGAAATTGTTGCTTGGAAGACAGGTAGAAGGTCTGAAACCTCAATCTCATTCACCTGCTGTCTTCAAAGAGAACTTTCGTGCATTAAAATGTCGCTAATTGGCAATAAGATCAAATTGGCAATTATATGCAATTTCCTGCTGTAATATTAAAATAACTGAGGAAAATTTGCCAAAAAAAGACAAATCTGTTGCTGTTTATTGTAAATATGTTGCTGTCTGCATACACATAAAATTCATATTAAATGTAAAGTAAACAGAAATTCAAGTCAAAAATAGTGACATAGTTGGTGAATGATAGCAATTTAAGGACAAAAACATTGGAGGTCAAAGATTTGTGCCCATTGGCGCACACAGAGTCAGATGGATTGCAACATATTAGCAGTCTGTGTGCATTTATAAATTACACAAGCATTTTTTTGATTTTTCTTACTCACAAGAAGGTTGGTGTCCTATTTTTACTCTTAGCCAGCAATAGTATGCCATAGTAAAAAGAGCTTCCCATTGTCTAGCACTGGCAACTTAGCTATAGGTTGTGTGTCTGCCTTTGCTGACAAAGATAGCTGCTAATTAATTAAAAAGAAAAATGTCAATTGGATTTTTAGTAACTGGGCTGGACTGTAGGAGTAATCATGTTTATTTCTACTGTAAAGTTAAACTTTTAACATGGAATTCTATGGGCATTGACTCATTGTTGAAGTCAGCCTCAAGTGGCCGGCAGAGGAACTGCAGTTTCTATAATTATAATTCATTATACGTCCTAACAGCCACTCTGTATCACTGTACTATATTAAGATATGCTATATTATATTATACTATGCTTATATTAAAACAGTTCTTAAAGGGCACTAAGAGAAGCACAAATTCTACAGTCAGGTATTTATTACCATACAATAAATTACTTTAGATGCAGCTAGTGATGCCTTTGGGTAAGGAATACGTCTGCTATTGTATGTATGTCTTGGAGATGCAGTGTGTTAGTTTAGGATAAAAGATGGAGAGGGGTGAAGCGGGTGAAATTGGAAGGTGGAATTAAAAAAAAAAAAAGAACTGGTGATCGTCGGCGTGTCTGCCAGTGTTCCCCCTCTTTGCCCTGACACCCTTTTTCCATGTTGCGGGCGCAGCGTTACACTTGTCAATGTATTTGTTCAAGCAACTCGGCCGCAGGTCCCTGCGAGGGCTGTGCACCGCTGCCTCCTCTCTTCCCCGCGTCTCTTTTTTAAAAAGCGGTGGCTCCTGCTTGAATGCTCTCTGTGTCCATGCCCAGTGCCCTAATCCAGGGCCTGCTCTTCCTCTAAGCAGGGAGTTAACTTAATCCCTCTCATTTAGGCAGCTGCACTGCCGGGGAACTATGGGAGAAAAAAAAAGTTATAACTCTGTGACAGACACTTTCAGCTGTTGTGACGGCACCTCCCCGATTCAGCTGCCTTAACATGCAACTCTCACTCTCGGCCCGGTATTTTAATGTGGCTGTGAATAATGCATGGAGGGCGGCGAGCATGGCGAGCAGAGAGTGAGGTATGCATGGCTGGGGTGATAGCTGTGTGACTGAAGACAGAGTCGCTGTGTAAAGCAGAGCAAGCTATAAAACTCTGACTGGCATCTTTGTGCAGAATGAGCCGACTGCCAGCAGTAAATACGCTGTGAATGTAAATGGTCATTCCCAGTGACACCAGCGGGCAAAGATGGTTAAAGTGACGAGTCCGGATGCCAAAAACGTTAAGCAAGTAATGGTTTTATTGCAAAAAAAAAATTAAGACTTTTCATTAGAGTAAATTAAAAACTTAACTATTAGGAAAAGCTTTCATTTTTTTAAAATAAACTGCATGATCGAGTTTAAAAATGTCAAGCTAATAATCTAAAAGACAAATATATTTAAAAAGGGAAAAACGAAAAGAACTACAATCAGAAGTTTAGAAGCTAGAATCTGAGGATGTTTGGTGTTTTGGACTTTGTAAATGACCAAAATGATACATAAACAGCTCCAACGTCTAGTAAATGCTTCATTTCTGTAGTATTTGTATTTTCTGTAAGAAAAACCATATTTAATGCTAATGCAATGCACATATTTCCATTTAACTGCACAGATGTCGGGGTGGGTTCAAACATGCCACGTTTGTAAACAATAAGTTAGAGCTGCATGCAGTACTTTATTATAAATAGGGCAACTGTGTCGAGGGAGTATAAATGTTGAACCCAAGTAGGAGTAATTATGACAGGAGGTTTTAAAGTGGACCTGCTTATTTCCAACTCTTTGTTGTGGTTCTTGGACTCTACTAGAGTAGCTTTGCATGATTGAAAGTTTAAACTAATCCTTGTTCACCTTACACTGAATGGGCCTGTGAGCTCTCCAGTGTGTACCCCACATTTTGCCTGCTCTGTACTGGGATAGGCTGCAGGCCCGGTACAGATAAGCAGTCTGTCTCTGTCTGAAACATGGACAGTGCAAAACGTAAACATAGCTACATGGGTTTTGGAAGTATAGTTGTGACCAGTAGTTTCGATCCACTCTTCATGGGCATGGGTGTGCTGATAATTTGCACAGCACACATCTTTGTTCAATGCATCAGCACCACTAGCAGCAAAACAGCATGATGCTACCACCACCATGCTTAACAGCTGGTACAGTGCTCTTAGATTTAAAAGCCTCATCTTCATACATCTTCACCTTGTAATTATGGCAAAACAGCTCAATCTTTGCCTCGTCTGACCTTAAAACCTTTCTCCAGTAGACATTTTGTTTCTCCATGTAGCAAGCTGTATCCATAAGTTACACGGGTGCATCACACAGACATCGTTTGAAACTTTCATCTTGGTCAATTATCGTGCATAGTTGTAACAGAACTCTAAAGAAAGCAATCGTTTCTGCAGGCTAAATCTCTCAGTGGTTTATATGAATGAGGTTCACTGCGATACGGTGCTCCCTCCTAAACAGCAGCGGTGTGTCTGCAAAGAGAAAGTATCCAAAGCTGCCACCCGTTTTGCTCTGTGTTATGATGCATGGATAACACTTCATTAATAGAGTGCAGCTCTTCTGCTGGTGAACCTGAGGAGGTATGTGGTGGAGAGGTGCTTATTTTTCTCATGTGTCCAGCACTTATGGGAGGTCAAGGTCTCTGCGGGGATTCATTATAATGCTAGTGTGATAAATTAAGATATTCCTCTTCATCTTCCAAATACTACAGAGTCTCAGTCTTAGGTGAAATATGAGTGTTAGTGTTTGTGAGGTGCAGTTTGGAGGATATATATATATATCTTTATAATTTCTTTTGCCTCATGTTGTTTCGTGAAGCTCATTTTCTCTCGTGCATGAACCTTTGCAGGGCTCGTCCTCACTGAAGCGCTGAACTTTTTCTCTTCACACCTCTGCACTTCCCTCTGCAAAAAAAGAACTCTCATTAAAGTGGCCAGCCGAGGTCAGAAAACACAATTTACAATTTCTGCAAACATCTGAGCTACTTATCCGTGAAATTTCCTACCTCACTAAACATTTCAGAGGGTGTCGACACCGGTCAGCACGACTTGCTGCCTTCCTTTATCCTTCGCCCACATCTGGCACTTCCAGCCTGCTGAACATTTGTAATGGGCCATGATTAGAGCGTAGGACAGATACAGTAATAAGCCCAGGAACCTTGTCAAGAGAGGTCAAATCAGAAGACAGATAAATAGGAAATTGCTCCCTGTGAGCCTTCTCACTGTCACCCTGTGCTTGTTACCTTGAGTGCTAAAAAGGTATTTATCTGACTCCCTCCTCGCTGTTTAAACAGGCGTCAGCGCTGCTTAATTGCGCTTTGGCCTCAGGAGTTCACTTGGTGAGGTGCAGGTGCGGCGTCCAAGAAAAATAATTGAAGAAACAATTATAATGTGTGTTCCCACACTGACGATTAGAAGCAGAGCAGCTACGGGCTTTTGTGCTGTTTAGCTTCCCTCCAGCACGGTGCACAACACTGCAGGAGTGTTGAAATGCTGCAAAGATCTATGGCGGGCTTGTGTGTATTCTGGCAGCGAGCATCTTGACAGTCCCGTCCCTCCGCCCTGGGAAAGAATCCTTTGCCGGTGTCTTTCTGTCCAGAAAAACAAAGGCAGGGTTCTCGCCCCTTCGCACCTCACTCACCGAAACGAGCGCCACCTCAGGACATCAACACGTCTCGGGCCTCAGAGCCGCATCTGCGGAAAAAAGATTCCCCAAACCCCGGTGGCCCCTTTGGAGGAGTTGCTCGTCACTCCTCGGAGTGCTTTTTTTTCTCCGCTTGTCCCATTGTTCCCCAGGCAAGAAAATGTTTTCATTAGATGACAAACAGTACGTCTTCCCTGTCACTGGATTATTTTTACAGGGCAGCTTCAGCTGGAAAGAGCTCGTGGAAAATGTCGGGCTCGGAGAAAACATCACAAAATCACAGCAGATGTTTTTTTTTTGTTCTCAGTGAATTTGGGAAGAGCAAACGTCCATATTCTCAATATAAAGAAGAGGCACAAGGCCATATGTTGCAGATCAGTACTTAGAGTTCCTGACAAGAGAGTCAAGACTACCCTGGGTACATGAACAGCAGGGCTGTTCTGCTGCAGTTATGCCTGCAGGAATAACAGCGCAGGCAATGAGGAGCTGTCACTTACAACATATAAAAACACATAGGAAACAGACAGAGTTCAATTAAGTCATGCAGCTAACTGTTACTTAGTGCTAAGTAATAGACTAATATACTATTGAAATTCCACTTGCCACATGTGAAGAACAAATGTCTTGGATGCTTTGTCCCTCACAGTCACTGCAACATTAATTCCATTAAGATACTTCGAAAGGCAACAAGAGCACCAACATGGTTGCTTTTGAGGTCCAGTTAAATGACTTAAATTAGCAGAGGTGAGGTCTGATGGACAGTCAGCCACACCCCAAACTCCAGTAACCCATGCTATTGTGTTCATATGTATTGGGACAAAAGCTGGGTTTTCTACCAGGTGCTAAACATTTTTATTTCACTGTATTTCAAATGTTTTAAGTGGGCGTTAGAGGAGCTGAGTTCCTCTAAGGTTACGTTTTGTTATCGTTTCGATGGTTACTCTCACATCTGTTGGAATTATTTAATTCATGTTCTGGTAGTTATTACTTTAACTGTCTCCTTTTATCTTGTTGTCAAGTCTTCATCTCCGTGTTAGGAGTGTCTGTTTTGTTTTGGTGTCTCATTGTCATTGATTTATTTTACCTGGTTTCTTCAGTTGTGTCTCATTTTTTTAATGAGATGATGGAACCAAAGAGTAGAGATTGCCAACAGCTAGCAAGTTTGAAGTGTTGATCGTTGGCACAGCCATTCAACAGCTATACTGGTTTGCACACAGAAGCTCTGTCAGAGAGGAGATGGGGAATTAGCATTAGCAATTAGAGTCCAAGAGTAGAATATGGCTGACGTGGGATATCCTGACAGATTAACAGCCTTAGCTGAGTTAAGATTGAATAGAGGCTTGGAAGTAGTTCGTAGGCAGCTGGTAGTTATCCAAGAGTTTGTGGAGGTGGTTGATGGAGAGTGGGGAGGCAGGTGAGCGGGTAAGTCCTTCCTTTGGAAGGTAAGTAGAGCTGAATGTTTCCATAAGCAACAGGTAAGCGAGGTTTGTGTGGGTGCATGTAGCAGGCAAGTAAAAGAAGTGAGATTACAAGCAGGCGATTACAAGTAACAGGTAAAAGAGGTGGTCTAATTTATTTAGTTTTTTTATTCAACCTTTATTTATACATGTAGTCCCATTGAGACTCATTTCCAAGAGAGACCTGTTTGACCTAATGTTCACCACAATGGTGATGATGATATGGCAGAGAAATATTGCAACCTCCAGCCTTCAATAATTTCTTGGCATCCGTGACTAAAAAATTCGACTCACTCAAACTTCTGAGTAAACCAGGATTCCTCAAGTTTTTTAAAAAAGAGCTAACAACCTAAAACTTTGACTTGGGTGTTGAAAAATGTTTTTCAGTGGCAGAAACAAACTTCTGTACTTCCTCTGTGTCACTAGTCTGCTTTGGTACCTATTTGCCTTCTGACTGAGGATGTTTGTGTATTTCTGGCCTTTAAATCAAACAAAAAAAGGCTCACTTTTTTATTAGTCTGCCGCAGTCTTCATGTGAGTCCTCTTTGGATTACAAGACAAAAACATGCTTGTTCTGCATTTAAATGGTAAATGTCCTGTATTTATATAGCGCGTTACTAGTCCCTAAGGACCCCAAAGCGCTTTACATATCCAGTCATCCACCCATTCACACACACATTCACACACTTTTAAACATTATGCGTTGTATTAAACATGAGCTGGAAGCTACCTGAAGGCCTAGAAGCGCTACGCTTAGTGTGACTGTGACATCCGAGATCTTTCCCACGTGAAACTCTTGCAAGTTTTAGAAAACTTGTATGCGAGCGAAGAAGACTCACTTTTAAACATTTCTGAGGCTCCAAGCCCTCGGGGGGGTTTAACTTGTCAAACAGCAAAAAAAACATTTTTGACGCCACATTTTTTTCATTCTTTCTGCCACGTTTCGAGGATGGAACACCAGGTTATGCATTCAAAATGTTTTGGAAGCCAAAACCCTCCGAATAAATCTACAAGTTTGGTGTTTGCTCGATCAATCTGATTTCTTCTTCGCCATCCTCCCCGAGGAATTCTTCTTCTTCTTCTTCCGTGCAGGAGGAGGAGGACTTCAACCATGGCTGTTGTTGTCTTTTTTTCAGCTCTCCATCTTCCTCTCCTCCTCTCGTTCCCCTTTCTCTGTTCTTCCAGAGATGCGTAGTTGTTGGCAGTGCTTATGTAATAACAGATGGAAGATAGAAATTAACACGTCTTGCCTCTCTCGTTATTCTCCTCTCTCCATTTATTTTTAATGCTCGCTCATTCTCTCTCTCTCGTTGTGTGCGTGTGTATGTGTGTGTTTGTGTGTGTGTGACCCCGGCAGGCCAGCAGCACCTGTCAGGAGTGTATCCACCGTGGTTGCGTGCCTAATTAGCACACAAGGAATTTGGTGGCACGAAGCGCGCAGCATCGGTGGGAAGAAAAGAGTGTGGGGTGCAATTAGGATTTGTTGGCATGTACAGAACACAAGAAGAAGAAGAAACGAGGAGGAGGAGGAGGAGGAGGAGAGGTTGGGTTTGTTGGTGTGGGAGTGGAAGGTTGTACTTCTTTCTTTACTTGAAAAGATAGGAAGGAAGCTTTTTTTTTTTAAATAATGCTTTATATTTGAATTTTTGGTTTAGAAATATCGATGTGAATCGTAAAATGTAAAAAAGAGAGACAATATAACTGCAATCAAGCCGAATAGTAGCATGAAATTTATGTTAATACGTGTTATATGTCTTTTACTATGACTTATCTGGATCTTCAAGACCGGACTGGCCGGATCAATTGTAAAAACTTCCTCCAGTGAAAAAAGACTCTTCTTTATTACAGGTTAAAGTCGGGGTGTTTTCAGGTGGTTTTTTAGCATTAATTTTTTGTTTAATGTGGTTATTTTTTTATTTCCATTGTTCAGAAAACTACTGAACCTGAGCAGGGTGCTTCTAATGTTTTAGTGGTGTGACTTGAGGAATATTGACTCTCAGAGTAGAATGATCGATGCTGGAAACTCTAAACTACACTATACTGCCAAAGGTATTCACTCAGCCATCCAAATTATTGAATGCAGGTGTTCCCATCACTTTCACTGCCACATGTATATAAAATCTATAAAATCCGAGCATCTAGGCTCCTTCTACAAACATCTGTGAAACAATAGCTTGCTTGCAGGAGCTCAGTGAATCCCAGCATGGTACCATGCCTCCTTTGCAACAAGTCCAGTCATGAAATTTCCTTACTACTAAATATTCCACAGCTGTTAGTGGTTTAAAACAAAGTGGAAGTGATTTGGAATTACAGGAAGTGTATGGTGAGGAGCAGAGGTCGCCAACTTTCAGCAGAGTCAACTGCTACAGACCTCCAAACTTCATGTGGCCTTTAGATTAGCTCAAGAACAGCGCAGAGAGAGAGCTTTATGGAAAGTGTTTCCATTGCCGAGCAGCTGCATCCAAAGCTTGGATCACCAGGTGCAAGGCGAAGGCAAACACTTCCTGGCTACTTTCTTCCTAGAATGATGAACGAATGAATGATTGATAACCTGCCATCCACCAAACAGATGCACTGGAAAACACTCTTATGTTTGCATTTGCATTAGCGGCCCTCAGTCATACAACAGCTCCCAAAACTGGAACTTGATCACCAAACCTTCCTCGTTCTAGATGCAAGTCGTATCACTCAGTCTTTAACCCACAATACAAAAAGACTATAAAATTTGTGAAAAATTAGGGAATTGTTAAGGAAAAAATTACTTAATAAAATAAACAAATGGAGCCGGAATCCTGATAGACTCCCATGTTAAAATGTCCAAGTTTACAGGGGAAATAAACTCTCTTCCAGCCTGCTACATGAACAGTTTTGGTCTCATGTGAGTTTTTTTTTTAAGTAAATCACTTGTAAAAGCCTCTTTTTCTCCCCCCCGAAGGTCCCATCTTTATAGTTGCAGAAGTCTCCCACAGATATTAATGCAGGATCCTTTTCAGTGCCGTGCAGACCTGTTGTTATAAAAGAAGCAAAAAAATCCAGCATATTCACATTCAGCCTTCTGTATGTCGTACTTTCTTTCTTCTTCTCGAAACGCAGAGCATCATGTCACCCTAACACACCGGCACAGCAGCACCAGGGCCACTTGAAGGTCTCTCTCATGTTCTCTGACGCTCTGCTGCCTGTCAGCCTTCTCCCGAAGGCGCGCCATCTTTACGTGTCACCGAAATGCCACGCACAAGGTTTTGGCATAAAACCCCCCATGCAGCTCGTGTGGATCTGACCCTGTCACTGCATTTTCTAACTCTTTTCAGACTTAAAAAAAAAAGTTTTAGAGGGGAGTTGAGTTGATGCCAGCGGCTCCAAATAGTAGTGGCTTGCACATTTGCCTACCATGGTTCAAGCCCGAGAGGAGACACAAAACCCTTAGGAAGGTTGCATCAGGAGGGCGCCCGGCCCAAGTCGATGCCACCTGATTCCATCAATCTTGTTGGACTTTGTTCGGGTGGGGATTGGCGATTTCAAAGCAGGAACAACTGAGCGCCTGAGGAGGACGAAATAGATGAAGAAGGCGCCTGCTGGAAGTGATTGCGAACGAGGTTTGACTTTGTGTCCACTGAATGATTTATTTATCAAGTCGACGGGAGTTTCATGGCTAGATTGGGGGCGGCGGGGGGGCTGGCGGGGAAGTTAAAAAAGACAGCCACGACCTCAGTTTGACGAGAAGGAATCAAAAAGATCACGATAGCTCTTGTGCCCACAACACTGAAAGGGAACAAATGGCTCTTTAATATTTCCATGCATAGCAAAAGAAGGAGGGGATTGGGGGGGGGGGGATCACGAGGACGGTGATGAATAAAACAAAAAGAAGCAACAAGAAAGAGTCGCAGCGGCGGCATCTTTGTGAGGCAGAGAGGAAATATGCGCCACGTCAAAAGCTGTCGTCTTTTTATCTAATGGGCGCGGCGGCTGTAATGCATCCATGTGGCCCTCACTTTAATAATTGAACAGACATCGGGGCGGCACCTGCTGGGAGCCTGAATCATTGTCGCGGCTTTGAACAAACCGCTGTGACATTACGGGATCAGGCTCGGCCAAAAAAACACAGACAGAGGGGAAAAAAGAGGAGAAGAAGAAGAAAAAGAAGGAGGAGGAGGAAAAAAAGGATGCATTCAAGGCGGTGAACATGGCCTTGGGCTACAGAGTAATGAGCACATCTCCGTGGAGGCTCCACAGATTCGCTATTTGAAAATTGTTTCGTGTCTTAATAAATCCTAAATGTGTAATTTACTTGTGAAAAGGGAAGAAGAAAGCAGCTGACATCCCCCTCTTCGTCGCGTTCTTCCCCCGTCGAAAAGCGACAGAAATCACACCGACCGAGGCGTGTCAACGTTTCCTCAGGTGTAGACGCGGCACCCTCAGATCTCCTCGCCCTCCCCTTCCTCACTCTTTTCTTGCTCCCCAAATCGCAAAGTCATTGAAATTCCTGGTGTGCCTCTGCAGGAATTATAAAACCTTCTGAATCAATTACAACATCAATCGTCCTGAAATCTGTGCCCAATGAATATGTATAAAAGTACACACGCGTCCGGCTAATTAAACAAGACCGTCAGAAATCACTTCAGACAGGTCCGGCAAACGCACAGCGAGCATACATTACCCAGCAGGAAGTTCAGGCTCAGAGACAGCTGATGGAAGGACTGAATGCTGAAGTTATATTAATTTCTGCTGCACCTTCTCCACGTTTCCCAGACCCATTTGAAGCTGATGTTTGCCAGATCAGCATCAAATAAGTCACTGGCAAACCGTGAACTGGTTACAGCAGGAGCAAGGTTTTGTTACCTTTCAAATAAAGTGTCATACATTCATTTCTGTCTAAAGCTATTACACTTGGGTGTCCCAAACCCGAGAAAATTCTGAGATGCACCTGATGGGGTGAATGCCTCTTATCCAATGTCTGCTTCAAGCCCAGACTTTTCAAACTTTATCTTTTATAAAACACTCCAATGATGTGTGTCTCTGACAAAGTTTGAGGGCACAAGTCAGCTTTGCAGCAGGTGCTGTCTCCGAGTTCCCGTCCTGACACACTGTATGGCTCTTTAGTTTCAGTTCAGTTTTATTTATATAACCCAAATCTCAACAATGGTCACTTCGAGGTGCTTTGTATCTTAACTGTAAGAACCTACAGTAATACAGAGAGAGCCCCAACAATCAGTTGAGCATGCACTTAGTAACAGTGGGAAGGAAAAACTTCCTTTTAACAGGAAGAAGCCTCTGGTTGAAGCAGGCTCAGGAATGGTGGAGCCATTTGCCATGACCGGTTGGAGGTGCTTTTAAATCTCCTTTGTTTCACATATTCAGACTTTCCAGTTTGGTCCAAACCAACATTCCAGGTTTGAGAACCTCAGTAATTGAAATTAAGTGGAATCGTCACATAAAATACGACAAATTAAAGTAAGGAATCACAAACTGTCTAAGTCAAGTTCTGGGAAAGCTCTTGGAAAGGCCATAAAGACCTTTCCCTAATAAAAGATCCAGTTTTTGATTCAGATAATTGTCTAAAACATTGGTTAGCTGTTTGATTAGGATGGGGTCACAATACATTTGGAGTTGCAACCTCAAAACTGGTGATAGGTTGTAGGACAGTGATCCAGGAGGCCGGGGTTAGAGTCCCTGCTTGAATGTTTAATTTTTCACATTGTCTCACTCTTTATTTTTACTTTCACACACTAGTTGGGTGTAGACATTGAAAACTATTAAAAAACTTTGTTAGCTTCACGAGGAACAGGAAAAAACTATTTGAGAGTAATTGATTAGTCCCACTTTGTTACAACCATGGACACAGCGTGCATACCAGCATTAATTTATGGAATGAGATCAGGATAGGATATCTGGAATGCCTGTTGAGGATTGTTGGAGCAACCCGTCACTGCACAAGTCCAGGTTTTTACCTTTAATTCGTTTCTTGGTTTATCTAACGGCTTCTCCTCGTCTCTAACAGGAATACCCACTCCTCTCAGTTTTTACATAAACATGCTGCCTCTTCTACTTTCATCTCATTCTCCTGCTGGAAAAAAGCCTTAAAATGTACAAATTTCCTCTGAACAAAATCAGCTTGGATTAAAATCATCTGATTACTGCCCCCTCTCTTCCTTCCTCTCGTCTTCATCTCACTTGGCACAAAGTTACCCGAGCATCTCAAACAGAGGAGGAGTTTCATGCTTTTAATTTTTCATCTTCTCCTCCTCGGCCAGTTGTCCCCAGGCCGTTGCTGTCTCTGCCCATGTCTCCCGTCCCGAGATGAGCCGCTCGCGGAGCGGAGGGAGAGGAAGGCGAAAGGGGAGGAAGGGGAGCCCAGCCAAGAGGCCCCGGGGCCGTGGCCCTCTCTGGACCCCCAACCCCGGGTCACTGAGCACCTCAGGTCAGCCGGGCCCGCTCAGCCTCCTTGTGAGCGAATCGCCCAACAACCGGATCGAGGAGGAGGCATCAGGAGAAGGAGGAGTCTCCCCCCTGGTGTCTTGTGTAATCAACATTTAGAGAACAGCTGGAAGGAGGAGGAGGAGTGTGTGCTCATTGTGTACATGTGTTTTCTCACGTTCAGACAGATTCGATCTGTCGTATGTGTGTGTGTGTTTGTGTTTCCTCGGCATTATTGGAGGATCTTGTGTGCGTCTGCGTGTGGTCGGCGTGTATCCCCTGCTGGCCCTCAGCGCTCAGAGCGGGTTCAGAGTCGGGGTCTTTGCCTGCGAATAAAAACTCCTCCTCTGGGTGCCAGAACGCTCGTCTTAGGGTGGAACTGTCAGAATGAGGAGCCTCAGACTCACAGGAGAGCAAATGCACAAGACGGATGGACACTTTCAAAAAATAGCAAAGATAAACTGACAGTCGAATCAGAGTAAATGAAAGAATCTCATATATTTACTTATAGAATTAAAAATATATTAGATTTCTGATCTGCAAAGCCTTTCCGTCTCTCTGAAATCACAGCAGAAACACCTTTCTTTCCTACATTTTGAGCACAAATCGCACAGTTCAAACTAATCCTGCATCAAACACCGAAAATATTATTATTGGCTGACACAAGCATCCTTGGCTCGACCTGGTTTTACCCTTTTCAGTGTTTCATTTTGCTGACGTGAGCTGTGTCCACTATTAAAGCTCCTGAATATGGTGGATCTATTACCCTGTAATACTGTTACTGAGAGGTGTAACAATGGATTTTTGCTTTTCCTGATTACATAAAAGGTCTTTGTGATGTTGTGAAATGATGGCAAGTTCTCACGAGTTGACAGTTAAGCAGAAGAATTATCCTCATGTTGCGTCATGAAGACCCATCACCTGGGATTCTCCTGACACCTCTGGCAATCAGAAGCGGAGGAAGAGTTGGAGCTGTACGGTTCAGCTTTGCTTCAGCGGCAAAAAATAAATGAGAAGTTGGAGAAAAGTGAGCGACTTCTTGGTGAGTTGGTGAAAATATGTCACTGCAGCTTACTCTCACTTCTTCTCTCCATCTCCTTGACCATAAGAGGCAAATATTAGTGAGTGTCACATGTGTGCTAGTTTTTAGTTTGAGGGCAAACCGCAGTGTTTTAGTAAAGTTGCTTCTGTTGAATGGTGGCTTCCTTGCTTGGATCTTTTTGGACCTCATACTGGGAGATCCAGTGAACAGCTCCTTCGAAGCCACAACCAGAAGCTCCTTTGCTCTGCCTCTGTCTTTAAGAGCTCTTTTCATTTTAGGGTCTGCAATGCTGAGGGGTTTTTTGGAGCTGTGCGGATGTTCCAGTGAAATCCAGGCACCCGATTTCCACCGGGAATATGAAAGCTCCACTCAACTTGCGAGCATGCAGCAACCAGGTCTGCATACCTGATTAATTTGTCATTAAATGAAGAAGAAGCGAGAGAGAAGAGAAGCTGGTTGGGAAACATTTGTTAGTCAATTGTCTGACCACTTCTGAGCCTCTAAAATGTGGGAGTGTGTATAAAAATGGCTGTATTTCCTCAGCATTTAATGCAATGCTTTTGTTAAACCTCTTGAATTATAGCTGAAGGTCAGGACTCACATCTGGATTGTTGGATTTTAAATCCATTGCACACAGTGCCAAAAGTTTCTCCGACCAAAAACCTAAAGATCTAACTGTAAATATACTTTTTTTAAAAGTCAGTACAGGATTTAAGTTGATTGTATGCCAGATTAATACGGAAAAATCAAAGTTTTCTATCAGAAAGTTCTCATTTTGAGCACAAATCCAGTCTTGTGTTAAATTAATCTGCCAAATCTACCCAAGTTGACTGATTTTACGACCTTCCCAGCACCTTGTTTGTCATATTTCAATTCAGCGTGTCCTTTCACTTACTGCCTCTGAGTAAGTCTGACCCCCTCCCTGGCTTTAAGGAGCTGTATTACAGCATGAGACACAAACCTGAGGCTTGTGTCAAGAAGAAAAGCAGACCTGATTCCAGACGATTGTGGCAGGTTCTCCGACACCTGCAAGCGTTTCATTTCAAACAAAGCATGAGAAATTGCCGCTGTGGTCCTTTAAATATTTTAAAGGAGGACACGACAGGCGAAAGCCGAGCGCTCTCTTCTTTATAAATAACCATGAAGATGAGCCAGTGAACATTTTGCCATACGTATTGTTTGTTTTGGATCTCTAAACACTGTAATTGTCTCGGGTACGGTGCTAATGCAACATGTAGCTCAGTGTCGCACAACATTTGAATCCACCATCTGACTAATTGCGGCAGTGTTACGATCAAATCGGGCTCCGGAGAACCTGTGGAGACCCCCGAACGCGGCCTTTCCGGTCAGGAAGAGGAAGCAGCCTGATTGTCGATGCCAGAAATAATAATTTCAATAATTTTCTGTAATTTCCAGCATCTAAACAGAGCAAAACCAAGTCAGGAAACAAAGCAGCGGCCCGCCAGGCTCCGCCTCCCTCCTGAGAAAGCGCACTCAGAGGCCTGCGAGAGCCTCCCCGCAGAAAGAGAGCCATCTAAAAACAGCCTCTGCAGCTGGCGGCGGCAGCAAGAGGCGTGCTTTCAACGCTCGCGCCCGCAGTCGCCGTTTACTCCGGCTAAATGTATGGAATCAGACACTCGCTAAAAACTACAATTACAGGTGATATACAGATTGAAATCATAGGGGCTGTTTTTTGTTGTTTTTTTTTGTTGAGGAAAATTGTCCTAATGAGTAGTTTGGCGATTTGTGGGGTGGAAGGGAGGGAAGGGTTGGTGCCGCTGTTGGAGGAGACCGCGAAAGTCTTTTCTCCTCCAGTGTGTGTGTGTGTGTTGGGGAGGTGTTGGTGTAGTAGGGAGGTGTAGCGATGGTGGTGGTGGTGGGGGCATAAACAGCTGCACCTGCTGCTGCGGCGTGCACTGCCACAGTTAATGATATCGGATGATATCATTAGGCAAAGTGCTCATAAACAGATGTTGGAGGCGCTGCCTAAACAGTGTCAGCTGAGCCGGTTTGCATCTCCGTGAACGTATTATTTATATAGGGCATTTAAGTTTGTTGTGTTAATAACCCCTCTGTTAGCATGCAGGATGTGGCACAGGAAGAAAACAGAGATGAAGCCGGTGCGTGGAGGTGGAGGGGGGGAGTAGGGGGGAGAGTTAAACTGCACCACCACTGCACATCTGAGGTGTGAGGAGCTGAACAGCAGGCTGGGGACAAGAGCCGAATCCTAGATCGACCTCGCCGCAAAACTGTTATTAGTGTGGTCGTTTTTAAGGTGTTGCTGGATTAATACAACAGAATTTTACTCTGCGCAGGCACGACACTCAAGGATGCGCACGACTACAAGGGTGTCTCAAGCCGGCATTCTTTCAATCAACACCAGGGGGCGACTCGTGCTGTTTCAAAAAGAAGTCAAATTATATGGAATTATTGGAAAAGGGGCCCCCTTTTTATGCACTTGATCTATAACTGCAGTTATCACTTTTTTGAGTTTATGGTCTGAATTTCTAGTTTCAGGTCTTACTTATTAAGAAAAGGAAACTCACAAAGCATTCAGGGAACATTCAGGGACGTCTCTCCTTCTAACACCTTCTAACTTCTAACATCAAGTTACAATTTAGAAATCCCTGATTATCACATTTTATGAGCAAATTTGCCAGTAGTGCTGTGTGATACCACAGATGTTTGTTATTGATCCAATACCAATAAAGATAGGGCCAGTATTGCCGATACTGATACAGATACCAATACTTTTTGCCCATAAAGGCAGCTTATGTAGGGGGTCATGCTTTGTGAGATGAATCATCATCATTTTGCCAGTTCTGGTGGTTATTAAAACACATTTTAATGACCACTAAATCACCCCCCCCCCCCCCCACACACACACACGATAATTAGTTAGTATCAGTACTATTGTGGTAGTATTAGTCCAATACCAATACCAGCATTGGTTTCGATATTATCGATACTCGGATCGATTCGTCCACCTCGACTGGCTGGTGCTGTTAAATTTCTATTTTAACACAAATAAATGCTGTATTCATGAAAAGCGAAGTAAAAGCTGTCATTTTAGGTGTAAAACAACAGCTTCATTTATTGCTAATTATTGAGGACTGCCTCGTGAGCACCCCCTGTTGCTCTCCAAACTAAATTGCAACCATTTTTTGTTCAATGAGACCAACAGTAAGTGGAATGGCTCCACTTGGAGTTTAAAATGAACAGACGAAGAAGAAAAGCAAAGCATGGAGACATCACCAGCTGATGGATTAACTTCAGTGAATTCCTGCAGGTGCATTTGGCAGCGTGACTCAAACTCAAACAATCGAGGTAAGGAACACCTATCCTTCTGCCGCTTCTTTACAGCAGGTCCCCAAACACCGACACAGAAATATCACTGAAAACAAACCCTGAGTACTCAGTGAAAGCAGGTGATGTGCTTTGTGGAGGCAGGAAGAACCGCCAAGCAGCACCTGAGCCCTGTTAACTCACCTGTGTACACATCCTGCTTTTAATCAGCAGGTTAATACACAAACACACAGGGTTTGTTTCCTTTCAGTGTAAAATCACTGGAAAGTAACAGCTCATTTTCATAGTCACAAAATCAAGCTGGCAGTGTGGTGGTCCAGGAAAATTATTCAGACAGAGATAGAGAGAGACTATAAGAGAGTTTGTACTGGAAATATTTTATCTATCTATCTATCTATATATATATATATAAATAATAGTTGTAACTGTATTTTTCGGACCATAAGGCGCACTGTCGATGAATCAGTCTGTTTTCATACAAAAGGATTATAAGGGGCACTAAGCGAAACAAAACAGTCAGATAAGCCAAGCTTTACTCAACTCATTCTTCTTGCTTCCTCCACTTCCGTACTATTGATTCATTGTTGAATTCTCTCGCAGCCGCTCTATTCCCATGTTGTTGCCGTATGTTAATGACTAACCTCGTATTGTGGATGGATTATCTCAGTTGTTCTCCTGACTGAAGTTTGGTCCGTTTACAGCATCCTGCCATGCGATTGCATTTGTCCCTAACCATCAGGAACCGTCACGTTAACTTTTATAGAGTGGAAAAAGTTAGCATTCATCCTCCACCATTCACTGTTTATATTATGCTGACATAGCTGTGTCGCTAGCGATCACGTACCATATCATTATATACCAGCTAGCCCAACTTCAGCAACCCTAAAAAAGTCACTGCTGTTCAGTTTTCTGTCTTCATTTATGTTGGAAGTGATAGCAGAGCTGTATGTTTTAATTTTTCAGAAATCTCTCAGTCAGAACATGCTATATCATGTTTAGGCGTAAACTAGCGAGCTAACTTCCTGCTAACTTCTAACTCCGTTAAATTTAATAAATTCTGTTTTCATGGATGCATGGATGTTAAACTTAATTGTTACACCTGGTAAAGCAGCAACGCTGATCTTTTTATTAAAGATGAAGGAATTTAGACAGTTTTCAACTCTCAGTGATGCTGCATTGTTCGTTTGACTTTGGGACCTGAAGCGGATGGACTTTTGGACCCAGATTAATCCGAGTCCGCGAGGCTCCCAATTACGGTAGCCTTAATTCTCCGACAATCCATCAAGCCGTGCAGCTTCGTAGCTTACCAAAGTCATACTAAAACAATTTTGGCAGATTTCTGAGTGCCGTGTACCACATAAAATCGGTTCAAGGTCAGTAAGCACAACCAGAATTCATACATAAGGTGCACAACCTTTATGCTTTTACTGCACTGGCAGTGTGTTAGTGTGTTTACGGCAGGACAACACACATTTCTGTTGGACCTGCCTTCTTCTCGGTTCCCCGTGTGCCACTCCATTCAAAATAAATCCTGTAAACATGCCTGCCCACAGATGCTTTCAACTGATTCAAGGTAAGTCTTTATAAAACAACAATAACAAGAAAAATTGTTACCTCCAAACTTTCGTAAGAGTTCCTCACCCTTAGCTTGAGGGCCTTTAAAAGTGATGTCTGTAGGAGGTGGAGATTGTTGAGGTAAATCGGGGAACTTAATGGGTTTCCGTCTGTCTTGCAGGAAAGATGATGTTCCATCTGCAAAATGAAAATCTTAAAAAGCTCATTCCATCATAAAGCACCAGAAGGGGAAAAAAATGGAGTTGTGCTACCTTGTAGCAGCGTAGCATCAAGCCTCACTTTTACAGCACTCATACACGTGTTAACAGATTTATGTAAAAGGTTAACTTGCTGGTGTTATTCTGCTCAGGCACTGCCATTTCACCCCCACTCTGCCTCCTCCTCCCCACCTCCCTGGCTGGGAAAAAAAGGGGGAACAGGCGCCCATTTCCCTGCCACCATTATGCTCATTTGTCCTGTCAAGAGAATGACAGGCCGGTTGACTCTTCCCCAGATACGACCATTAGGTAACGCTCTGTCATCTGACAGCGAGGCATTCTGCCGCTCCCTAAAAACCCCCTAATTATTTCCTTCGCCAGAGACAGGCGGTGGCGGGTAGGTAATTTTTAACCTTTCACGTGCACCTGGGGAACCCTCCTCCGGGGAGCCAAGGTGCCTGTGTGGCATTCAGTCATCAAAACATGACCTTTTATGGCCGTTCGGAGAGCAGTTGGCACCGGGTGCCATGCGTCGGCTAATGCTAATGTTGATGACTAATTTATGCATCAGCCGACCGCATCTGCAGCAAGTTTAGGGTAGCAACAATGTGTGATAGAGCGGTGAGAGGGGAGAGGAGAGGAGAGGAGGGGGCATAGCTGCAGAGCAAGCAGAGGTGAAAGGCATTTTGGGGGAAGGGGTGGGGCTTTTGAGACACCGGGTAGCCTGGCACGACAGGGAATTGAGGGGGCTAATTATGTTGCAGGGAATACATTCAGCGTGACCAGCGAGCCTTTTTAGAATTTGTCGAGCGCAATCTGACTAACGTGGCTGACCTTTACTTTTTTTTTTTTAGACCAAATTGCGGAAGACCACAGAGCATGCAAGATGTGTGCATATTCTATGACCTAATTGCCTTTTTTCTTGTAAGGCCAAAAGCTCCCAAGTACCACCACCATCAAAAATAAGCATGGATGTCACAATAACTCATCACTAGTGCACACCTGCAGAACATTTACAGTAAACTTACCATGAAGTTACAGTAAATGTAAAACATTCACAATACACGTACAGTAGATATAGATAGTTTACAGTGTACAGCAGATACAGAATGTTTTCATTAAACTTGTACAGTAGCTATAGAACATTTACAGTAAACATACCTAAATGTACAGAAGATATTAAAAGTTTGCAGAAGACTTACCGTAAATGTATAATTCTATTCAATTTTACAATTTTATTTATATAGCACCAAATCAAAACAACAGTCGCCTCAAAGGCACTTTATTTTGTAAGGTAAACCCTACAATATTACATACAGAGAAAAATCCAACAATCATATGACCTCCTATGAGCAAGCACTTCTTCTATAGTCTTAAAATGTTTCAAAATACAGGTCACAAAGTGCTTCACTTAAAACACAGTGAATACACTTTGCTAAATAAGCTAGCAAATCAGTATTAGCTTTAGCTACCCATTTTGGTTAAAAAATAAACAAGATTATGACCACCAAAAGAGTTATGTAGCTCATTTTATGGTGGTTACATTCTTATACACATTGTATTTCTAAGCCTGCTTTTTGCTAGCCATAATGTAGCATTCTAGCTTAAAACAGGGTGTATACAACTGACTAATGAAGCTAGCTAGCCAGAATTTGATTTGGCTGCTGTTTAGTTAAAAAACAGGCAAGATGACAATCACCGAAATGTAAAACTTGATCCATCAAGATGTAAATGAGTCAGATTATGGTGGTTACATATACCTCATACATATTATCTGTAGTTTACTTGGTTTCCTTTCTTTAGCCTAAGCTAACTGCCTACTTGCTATAACGTAGCTGTGCCAACAGAGTGGTATCAGACTTCTCAAAAATGAAAAAAAAAAACAAGAATTTTTTGCTTTAAACAAAGATGTGTCTTCAACTCCTATTCTAAACATGCAGGACAGTTATAGTCATCTGTGTCTGGGTTAGAAATATGCCTGCGTATTTTTCACTTTTTTCATCAGCGTAACAGAGGATATAAATGGGTGCAAAGGAGCAAACGCCTCCTGCACTGTCAGCCCGCCTGAGAGCGATGGCGAAGGTGATGACAGAGACATTTATGAGATGGCGGGACCTCGGGCTCTACAAAAAAAGGCGAGGGGAAAAAAAATGCTCATAATATTCCCCAAAACTCCTGAAATGTCCATAATTTCTTCTTATCGTGAAGATGGATTTCAGGGGGAAAGTAATCGGATCAAAAGTAAGTGATGGCGCTATTCTGCTTGAAAAACATAATCTGTACGAATCAGGCCTTGTGCGCATTTGCAAACACGTCCTCCACTCTCTGCTTCCTGCGCATTCACTGTCAGCCGGGGAACAAGATGAACTCTTTGTTTAGACAAAGCGTGAAAATTGTTTCCCCTGCAAAGTGTGACACTAGTTTTTCCTCTTTTCTCACATTCTTGCAGGGTTGGGGAGGGAGAGAAAGGTCACGGCGAAGTGTTTCCCTCGGAGCGTCGTGGCGCAATAAAACACAAGTAAACACAAAGCAAGACGGATTCAAGCCGCCGTACGTCCACGCAGCCATTAGTGATTTATACTCTGTTTCTAATCCCTTGCTCGGGCCGCCCCACTGCCATTAAGCTTCAAAATTACACGTTCTATCACAAGCAGCCGCTCTCACCTGAGTATTGGATTACTGAAATAAAATATGAATAATTAATACTGAGAAATAGGTTCCTGGCAACAGGAATGGCTGCAATTTAATAATGAGCATTATGTTTCTTGTGCTTTTTTTCCTCCCCTCCTTCTCATCCTCTGGTGTCGTTTGATCTTCTCGGGTATCTCCACCAAGGGAGTCGCTGCCTCCTCTTCTTTGGGCAGCGTTGGGGCAAGAGACCTGCCTTCCTCCTGTGTTCTTTATTCTCCGTCCTCCTCTTCTTCATCTTGGTTTTCTTTTTCTTCTTCTTTAATAAGCTGCCGTTAAATAAATTAGAAAATACCCACCCAGGGGTGATCAGACGGCCACAAACCCCTGTCATCTGTCTCCTGGCGCTGCCAGGCAAAAGAGAGCAAGGGAGGGGAAGGAGAAGAAGGGAGAGGAGAACAGCCAGGATTTCTTCTTCTTCTTCTTCACCCTCTTCATCTTCTTTTCCTTTCCTTCCCCTGGCTTGGTATTCTGTCAGAGGTGAGCGAGAAGAAGAACAGACCACCGAAGGCGATTAAAAAAAAAAATAAAATCCATGCATCCATATTTATTTAATGCGGCGAGAGGATACAGAAGGAGGAGAGGAAGGAAGGAAAGGAGACAGACAGACAGAGAGAGAGGAGGAAAAAAACTTTGCTACATATGGAGTGCTTCTTACAACTAATCAGCAGACTGTTGGTGATTGGGGCCGCGGGCGCCAGGTTGGCTCGAGCCAGAGTTAGCACAGTGCCCAGGTCTTTGCTGCAGGCTGCACAGGTTGGCCTCAACTCTGCTGGGGAGCAGATGGCGAGCCAAAGCTTGTAGTCACACTTACCTTCCCCACTAAATCCCTAATCCCTCCGTGGACGCTCCTCCAAGGCAGGTTTTTGGAGGCAGAAATAGGGGTTACAATCTGGACCGGTGCGGTGCCTGCCAAAACACTCACAACACAGAAATGCAAATTAACTTATTTGTGTTGTCCGCCGGCCAAGGCGCCGCTTCTTTTGCGGGTAATTAAGATACCTTGAAAAATATTTGTAAAAGATCAATAATCAGAAATGGACAAATAACAATGCAGAGGAAAAGAGCAGGAGAGAGAGAGAGAGATGGGGATGTGGAAGCTGCACGGACGCTGCGTTATGTGATTTTTCTTTTCTTTTCTTTTGATTCTCCAGCATCAAACCAGCCTCGTTATCACCTGAAGATATGCTCCTCAGGTGTTTCTGCCAACAAATACAACATTTCTGCAGCATGTTCCTTTAAAGGCAGTAGTTTGAGGCCACACACGCACACACACACACATAAAAAACCCAAGCGCCTCCTGAATCAGTAACTGTTAGAGGAGGCGTAGGAGCCTCGGTGACACCTTTCAGCTGTGCTTGTTGGCTGGTGCTTAAGCCACACACACACACACACACACACACACACACACTGTTATTAGCCTTGTGTCAGCAGCACTAAATGGGCTGCAGATGTTAATGCACTGTTTTAGATACAGTGGCAGGAAAAAGGAGGCAGAGACGAACCCATTCAGACACAGAATAACTAAATACACAGAGAGAGAAACACATTCATTAGCGAGGAGTGCGCGGCGGGCAATAATTCAGAGGTGATGCATTGTAAACGCTGCAGTTTAAACACAATGGGCCTGTTTAAAAATCTTTGGAAACAGACAATATTTAGGTTTCACTGCACGATTGCTGGTTTAAGTTTCTGTGTTTAAAACATCTTGTAAGAGCACATTTCGTGGTTTAAAACAACACCACAGTTTCTTCTGTTAGCTTCTTATCTTGCTAATGGATTCATGTAAGTCTGCCACATGTATCGTGTGCTAATTAACCCTGGAATCTATTTATTTTAGCGTACACTTTTCACTACAAGAAATGTAATCTCACCTAACTAGCAAGCAGTTTCATGGCCAGGTGAGGCCTGCTGCCTCATTATTTCAAGACAAATTCAGCTGATGGAAGATTTGATTCCAAATGTTTTCACTCGAACGCTCAATATGATGTCCAAATAGATGTCAGTGCAAGTAAAGAAAGCTGTTCTTATTATTAGGCTGGGAAAACGAACGACATCTTTAAAAAGAAGGAATGTTTTGAGTAGCTCAGGAACGCCAAAAGCTCTGAAAAACCACAAGACGACTAAAGTTGATGATCACAGAATTATTTCCATGGTTAGGAAAAATTACTTCACCACATCTAACCAAACCAAAAACACTCCAGAGGAGGTAGGAGGGTCATTATCAGATTTTTATTAGAATCAGGGGGTTTACAACAAGCTGCAAACCACATGATACACTCAGGAGCAAGAAGGCCGGAGTAGACTTTGTCAGGAAACATCTAAACGAGCCCGGAGAGTTTCACAGATAAAACCAGGATGAAGCATAGCGTATTATCTGCCACACATGCTGGAGGCGGTGTTATGGGACGGGCACGTATGGCTGCCAGTGGAATCAGGTCACTGGTGTTTATTGATGATAGGAGCAGCAGGATGAACTGTGGAGTGTACAGGGCTATAATCTCTGCACAGATTAAGACAAATGCTGCAAAACTGATCAGACAACACTTGATTGTGCACATGGATAATGACCCAAAGCATGCAAAAGCAACCCAAGAGTTTCTCAAAGCAAAGAAATGGGATCATTTTCACTGGACAGGTCGGCCACCTGATCTGAACTGAACAGAGCGTGCTTTTCAGGTTACTGAAGACAAAACTAAAAGCAGAGGGACCCACAAAGGCAGCAGTAAAGGTCTAACAGGCCACGTCAGAGGAGGAAACAGAGTATTTGGTGAAGTTCACAAGCTCTAGAATTTAAAATCCTAATGTTAAGAACAATCCTTACATTTAAAAATGATGCTGGCTGACCGTGTATAAAAACGACTGCAATTCATGCTTTAATCACATCTTGACTATTTGATTTTAAACCCACTGTGTTGGAGTGAAGAGGAATAAAGTTATTGTCCACAATCGTTTGGACCTGAAGTCATTACGGAGAGCAATGTGCAATCACAATCACCAAAAGAGTGACACGCTGGAAACTGATGCAGCCAGAGCTTTTTCTATGTTCGTGTTCAGTGCAAGTGTCCTGACACACACATCTGCTGTTGTCTACTTCCTGTGGGGCTTCCCTGTGTCTGTCTGTCTGTCTGTCTGTCTCCTCCTCTCCTGCTCCTTCTTCTCCTTTCAAAATATACACAACTGCATTATAGCAATTATGTCATTATATATGTACTTTTTCTGGCAATCAAAACATCAGGCTTTAAATTTAAAGAGTCAAATCTTCTTTTCCATATGCCGCTTCAACAAGCCTCCTCAGTGTTTACGCTTGGGTCAGTGCCCAGGCTGCCCATTGGCTAATCTGGCCTTGTGGACTGTGCATGCAGATATTTTAATTTATTGAAAGCAAACAAAGGTAAATATCAAAAAAGGGTCAAATTTAAATGATTCAGCATATTTCCTGCTTGCTGTTTGTAATAAGCATGGTGCTTATGTGTTCGACACAGTTTTGACATTGACATTTTTAAACAAATTCAACCCAAATGAATACTTAAATACTCCTAAAACGTAGCAAGATAATAATAATAATAATGTAATAATGCTTAAAAATTGAACCGTTTATCTGACATAAACATGTCTGTTAAATAATTATAAATGAAAATATTGATTTGCAACCTGTTTTAAGCAAGTTTATTCAGCTAGCTCTGTTTATTCTCTGAAGGACGTTTTCTGTTTCAGTCACTAACTCAGTACAGTGCTCAAAAATCTGCCAGTAAAAGCTGCTTCTTTCTCTTACTGATAGCAAACTGTTCTGCTGTGCGGCTGTCATACGCCCCTCGAGCAGCGCTCAGTGCTGTACTGTAAGTCTGAGAGGGTCTGAAAGGCCTCTGGGAGCAGGCAGGCGGATCAAACGACCTCCCCAGTATCCGACCAGATGTCCTTACTGGGACGGGTTCAGATGGTCCCAGCGAGCAGCGAGGGAAAGGTCAGAGTCACACAGTGGGTTAAACTGGACCCATCATGAAACTGGCCCCGGCTGCAGGCTTGTGCAGCACCGCCCCGCTCATCGGCAGGGATTATTTCAATTAAGGCTCACGCTGGCTGAACGCGGGATTACAACAGGGTTTAGAGTGGCAGGACACATCTGAACACAGCACATGGTCAGCCAGTCAGCCGCTCCCAGGGATTACATGGCTGAAATATGACAGACAGGCAGCCATAATTAGCACTAGTATGGGCAAAATGAGAAGTGGCTGTAAATAAATGGGCAATTCTATGAAGAAAAGAAAAATAAATACAAATACTGTGTGGCTCACAGGCTAAGTACAATGTAACTTAGTTACATTTTTAGAATTCCTTATTGTAATAAAGAGTAGTTTTAAAAATGAGGCATTAAATTAAAAATATATTAAAAAAATGTTTTCGCAGCAATATTTAAATGTAGGTTTTTCAGCCTCGTTACTTTTATTATAACTACTTTAATTTATTCGTGATTGGTTTTTCAGGTTAATTTCAAGTAAATAAGACTACTACTATTTTGGCACTCCCACATGCTATAATTTAACTATCTGTTTAATAAAAATAAAAAATGACTGAATATGATCTCTGACCTGAAATATTCCGTATTTCCAGCTCTTCCTACTGTATTTGATTTTGACAATAAAAACCCCGACTCATTCCTGACTAGGGCTGCTTGATTATGGCAAAAATGATAATCACGATTATTTTCACTGAAATTGAGATCTCGATTATTTGACGATATTTATTTAACAATAACAATGTATTGAATAATGACTTTAAAGATTGTCAAAAAATAATATAAAATAGTGTGCAAATACTGATAACAGTGCAAATGTTTGCAATATAAAAAATAAATGAAAAATGTAAACATCTGTTTAGTGAACTTTGCAGTGTTGCTCTGTGGTGCAGCTACGACACTGTAGCAAAGTTTACACACTATGTCTACTTGATCCACGTCTGACTCAGCGAACCCATAATGTTTCCACACCACTGAAGTTTTTTTTACCTCTCTTTTCAACCAACTGCAGTCACTCTCCTCTCCAAATAACTTCTGCTTAGCTTTCCGAGCTTCCCTCTGTTAGCTCATCTTAATTGTTGTGACACGTGTTCGAAATGCAGAGAGGTGCGCTCGATTTGCCACACGGAGCAGCGCGAGAGTAAAGCACGAGGGAGGTGCTAATAATCGGCTCAGTCATTTTTAATGATCGTTGAAAGCCCAGATCGTAATCGAGATTAGAATTCGATTAATTGAGCAGCCCCATTCCTGACTCATTGTTTCGTATATAAACTCTTTGTCACTCAGTCTAGCTAAAGTTTGACTACATGTTACTTCTTTCCCTGAGTTAAATAAACACTTTAGAACAATTTAAGACCTTTTAATAAGTAAATAACTGTCAAAGGCTATAAATATGGCTTACCTGTTGAGCTACAACAATTAGCTTATAGCACGAGCACTTTATCAGTTATATTATTGTCAGTTTTGATTTAGCTACTTAGTAGCAGCAGCATTCATTCAGCTTATGAAAAAAGTAGATTCAGTAAGCAGGATAAACATGTTTCCAAATTATGTTTGGCTAGCAGAGAGTCAAAGACCGTGAAGATCTGTTAGTCTAGGAGGAGTTAAGACATTCACACATATGCTATGATCATTATAGCAAGATAATAATTTAACAACTTTTAAGGCCAGATGTGTAGTTACTGCTTTTTTTACTATAGTATATTTTTATGTTTAGGGTGAACCTCTGGTGTAGAAAAAGAGCTTGTCCAAAAAACATATTCAAAGTACACTATGATATTAAGTCACATCTAACCTCCCAATGGCTGATATATATTTGAAAAGAATGTCTCTAGGTAAATCAATAAACATATAAATATTATCAGAGGAATATCCTGTCACTCAGTGTGCATTACATCTTCAAATGTGTATAACCAGATAAGGAAGGGGTGCTCTCAGAGGGATAATTACACCACCATTTCTTCTTCTTTGCTATTCATAGACATGCTGCCTCTATTATTGGCAGAGAAGGTAAAGAGCGGTATCACATGCTGAGTGGAGAACCTGTTTCAGATCAGTCATTGATGTTTAGTGGCAGCCGCAGGATCAGGAAAGGTAAAACCAGGCAATGAGCGTCTATTAGCCTCTGCCCCCCTCTGCTGAATGCATGGGGTGATTTGGACATGAATTGCCGCCTAACCTGCCTTTAGCATTCACGACAGCCACCGACGACTCTGTCTGGCATTTCACCTGCAGACGGTCTGGACTAATTGAAATGCCGGTACACACGCGGCAAAGACTCACCTAATTGCCCCGGAGTCGGCCCTAATTCCTGTTTCTCAGGAAGGTCCACATTTCAAAGCAGCACCCAGATCAATTAATGGACCGGTAATGTGTCTCATTTTCATACAAGGCGAGAGTCTTAGGTTGGGAAAAATCAGATATTGGCTACCTTCAACTGAGCAAGGCAGGCATCAGTTCAAGTTATGTGGAGGAGAATTCGATATGATCCTCAGCTGTTCAGAGCAAAAGGGATTTTTTTTCTGTCTAGTTCAGATATTCTTTTTTTTTTTTTTTTTTTAACTCTTAATGATTGAGATCTTTCATCTGTAGCACTTCAAGAAGTCTTTGGTTGAGAATAAAGGGAAAGTTTTGAGGCAAGCTTCAGAGTTTTACTGGATGAGTGTTTTTCATGGCCAGTATTTTGGCTTTAGCGACATGTAGTAATTTGAATTGGCCCACAACATATAAAAGTTATTCCTTGATGTTAACACTATAATACTGATAAGTACAAGTTAGCATTAATGCTAACTTGTACTTATCCTAATCTGTGTAAATTGTCGCTAATAAACTAAAATTAGCTCTTTAGCAGGGAATTTCTATATGTTAGTATCCAACAAATACACAACATTCACATAAGCCTAATCTCATAAAGTATCTGCTAACAAATTAGCATTACTCTAAAATGTGATTTACTGCTCAAAGCTAATGCTAGCATTTGCATAATCTGTGGGAACTGTTGCTAACAAGCTATTAGCCTAAAACTTTACATCTTAATTTACAGCTTTATTCTAACGCCTGAGTACTAACTACAGTCAAAATTGACCAAATCTGTGTAAACTGCTGCTAGCAAGCTAGTTTTAGAGTGTGTGTAATTTACTGCTTGATGCTGGAGTACTAACGGACATGCATTAGTCAGAATTAGCATAATGTGCTGCTAACAACCAGTATTGTGGTTTGTTGGTATACGAAGAGGCTATAGCAAACTAAAACATCAAAAGACTCCAAGCTGTTCACTTTTTAACCAACATTTAAAAGCATGGTCATGTCTTACCAATACAGAGGCTAGACCATTTTAGACATGTTGTAAGCACATTTGTTTGGTGCTTTATTGTTATTTGTCTTTTTTTCTATTCTTAAATGTAGAGTTTGTTTGCAATATATTATTTCTGTCACCCAGTTAAGACATGACTTTCACATGGCTGGCCATTTGCAATGCTAGCCTTGCGAATGGCTATGGACTATAGAGTTGCTTGGTCATCATTGTGAATGGAGACATCAAGCATCATAAAAAAGCATACTGAACTAAGTATTCAGTACAAGTGAATGATTTATCCCTTAACAGATATCTTGCATGAGCATTTGTATAATCTTTCCTTGATTTACTGGAGGTTATTTTTCAGATAGCTCTTCTTTTCCCCACTCGTCCTCCATGATGGGGGCAGATTTGTGAGAAAATCCCTGCTCCAAAAAAAAAGAAAAATCCAAACAGTCAGAGACTCGCTAACAGCGTTTCTCTGCACTGGCTCTGACAGCTGTAACCGCGCAGCACTTGAAGGTAGAGCAAGGTACAACTGTGCTATTTTCTCAACAGCAGACTGCTTGAAATATGAATGAGCAGCCAGTCTATACATCATGTTAGCTGACATGTCATATTAAAATTTATGAACAACTTCATCAGAAAGCCCTTTCTGCCACACAGATCTGCCCTGACACTGGAGTTACATGGCTGGTTGGAGAGTCGGATAAATAGGTGTGTGTATGTGCACGTTAATGGCTTAGGGTAAAATTCTGTGAGCTGGAAGCTTGTAATTTGTACTTTAATTTAGGGAATTCACAGCCTGATTAAATCTGATTTAATCCTGTGCATACTGACATATGTAGGCCTGTATGCTGCAAAAAACCCAAGAAAAACGTGTAACATGTATTGTCGGGTTGAAGTATGTGTATCTATCTGTGAAGCATGAAGTGTTTAAATAAATCATGTATCAAGAGAAAAAAGAGAAAGTTTAATCCAAAATTGATGCTTCCTGAGCTAAAAACTAATAACAGTACCAATGACCAAACTGAACAGGAAGCATGTCAACAACTAGTTAATGATTCAAAGTGACAGCAAAAGTGTGTGTTGCGTGTGTGTGTGTGTGTCTGCCACCAACAACCCCTCTTCAGTCTTTGGGTTATGAAATAATACCTGTCATCTGCCGACTGCTGAACCCTGAAAAGAGGGCAGGTTTTCCAGGTCAGCCTGCCATCTGTCAGCGCAGCCCCTCTCCTGTTTTTGCACATTAGCACCTGATTGGTTGGAACCAAGTCAGAGTGGGCAGGTCCACCAGGGTGACAGTCGTGGACAGAGACAACATGGACACGTGCGCACAGTGTGCACGCCTACAAGCAAAAATTACCACGTGAGCAAATTAACTTGACCTAACTTTTAATTATCCGCCACAGCGTTAACATAAAGTTTTTGCTGTTGCTTTGGGGTCACTGGTTCAAAATAAAGAGAATAAGTAGGTTTGTGTCTTATAAATCCTGTATTATCTGAGAAAAATGTTCAAGCTTTCATCAGTAAATCATGTGTCAAGACATATAAGATGATATATAAAACATGTGCTATTGGAAGGTTTATTGGGCTCTTCTTGATTTCATGTCTTTAGTAGCACACATGTGTAAAAGTGGAAATTATGTGACATTTTGGAAGTAGTTTTAGCAGCTAGTGGAACCAAGGGGTAAGGAGGGTTGGGTAATAAGAAGGCAGAGCCAAGTCATCATTTAAATAAAGAACTTATTATAAAACATTGTGCAAAATTAGCTCAAAACATTGCAAAATTTACTAAAGTTATTAGCAGAATGTGAAGTAATTACTGCTGCGACCTCATGTTAAAACGTGTGTGTTGTGTTGAAGTGATATCATCTTTCATTAGGGCCAGGCTGTACTTTCATGTAATACCAGTTTGTACCACAAGATGGTGTAGTGAGTCAGTTTGATCTGCTTTTAACCAGAAATGGTGCTACGGTCTATGGGAGCTTCTTTACGGCTCTGATTTATTTATTTGTTTTTCTGCCATACACAAGTCAGAATTTTGGGTTATCTCAAAATTTTGTTTGACTTTTGAGAAAATAAGGCCAAAAAATGTTGTTTTTTGTCACGGTTTGCGAGGCGAGCTATATGGAATTTTTAAAGGACCCAAGATGCGGCACAACTGAGGTGAGGAAGCTTTATCGATGGAGCGTGCTCAAACAACAAAGGCGAGGGTGGCGAAAAAGAAAAATGAGTAAAACCTAAACTGGGAAAACTAAGCATAGAAAACAAACCTGAAACCTAGAGAGACACACAGCAAGACAACAGAGGGAGACACACAGATGAACCAGCAATGCATGCGCGAAAACACAGGGTTTAAATACACACAGGGCAATCAGGGAATGGGAAACAGGAGGGAGACACGTCTGGGAGTAATTGGACATAACGAGACAAGGGGAAGCGAAACTAGAAACACTAACGAGAGACGCAGACCTGCAAAATAAAACAGGAACTCACACATGCAAAGACACAGACTAAGGAACACGGACTTTACACAGAAGAAAACAGAGACAGCAATGGCTCAACATTAAACTGAGGAAGAACAGAACCAAAATATATCACAACAATAGAAAACACAAAACGCTGGGTGAAAGACCCAGGATCATGACAGTTTTATTGTTGTTTTGTTTTGTCTCAGTGTTTCGTGGGTCAAAAGGGATACTGCTTGTTCTTTCTTTTCACAATAAAAGTCCAAATATATTCTGTTTTGGCACAACAACATTCTATATGGCTAATTTTGTGATACACGAACCAACGGTTTATTAAAATAACTAAGATAAAAAATATCATTTTTATTTAATGTTATTTTGTTGGTACTGCAAAAGTTACACCAATCATATTTTTATTAGTCTGTATCTCTGAAGAGACACTAATTAACAATAAAAAGTGTAGCTTTAATTCAACCTGATGGCAACCAAATCAAGGTTAGCACCACTTATATTTATATTTTAATTGACTGTGGTAAAGCAATTCCCCCACTGGGATTAATAATGGTTACAAGGTACGAAATATATATCAGCAACATTTTCCAGCTCCACCTCGGGGGTCCCAGGTCGGAAAAGATGTACAGTCCCTCTTCAGCAGAAAACCAAATGAGCGCTGTGGTGTCGATACATCAGCAATCAGCTTGCAGTTTGTCCCTCCAAGTCACGTGATCTGAAAAGAAACTCGCACTTCTACTATCAGAAGCTTTGAAACACCAAATGTGTGTAAAAAATACACAAGGGTTCAAATCCCATCCTCGTCAAAGGCTCCTTCCACTCATGTCAGTGCACTTTGATCAGAGTTTGTGGCTGAGTTCAGCAATCACTGGTTGCCACGGGGTCAGTAACCATTCTGCAGGGCTGATGTGTTTTTGCTGTCTACTTAGCAAGGGTAAAATGAAGCCAAAGCCATGAAGCAGAATCAGAAATGTCACAGTTTAAGATTTAAGCTCATTTGGACTCTTTAATCTTCATCTGTGAAACAGAAACTTGTAAAAGGATGTTTATGCCACTTACAAAACACACATAAACTTGTATGTTTGGGCCGCGCTGTTGATGAGTGTCCTACAGAGTTATCAAAGTGTATTTTTGAGGTCTGGTTAGAGGTGTTTGGTTCTCACAGCAGGTTAGTAGTGCGCGATTTTTGAGAAATCCAGACCTGTGGACTTCTTTTCCTCACTTTACTGTAAAGTTTTCATGTGACTTAAATATGTCAGGGTTAGCAGGTCTTGGGTCCTTCAGTCGAGGCATCTTCTGATTGACAGGTGCAGGTACACCTTCATCTACGATAGAAGCAGCATGCACAGATTATTATTTTCTCACGTCTAAAAAAAAAACAGAAGCTTTATCCATTTCCTGCCTTCTCTCCCTTCCTCCCCCCTTTCCCTTCGCTAGTTCAGCTGTCTGGTCAATGGGACCGGGGCAAGGAGCCAAGCATGTACAGCCAAACCTTCCCCCCCTTCCCTCTCCATCCTCTCCCATCCAGACGGCCTCCTGTTCAGCTGTGACGCTCGCCGCAGGTTCCAGCCAGGTCAGATGTTCAACACAGGCGACAACATGTTCACTCCTCACCGCTGTTTTGCCGCGCCTGCCTGTTAACGCCGCCGGCCCGGCGGTACGAGCTCGGGAAAGGTACAATAAAGGGAATGATTTCGGTATAACAGCCCCAAATCCATTCCACAGGAGCTCAAACTAATGAAGTCCTGCTAATTAAACAGTCATTCAGCGGAGATTTTAAAGACTTCCAGTGTAGCTGTAGTCGGTCATGATGAAAATGTGTGGCTATGCATTGCGTGTTTGAACATTTGTAACAGCTTTTTCTTAAAAAAAAAAAAATAGTGCATTAAATGTTTGTTTTACCAATTTTTCTTTTCCTTTCACTTGTTGAATTTGTAATTCCTGCTCACACAATGTCACAATCTCAACTATATATATTGCAAATGTGCATGTGTTCACTGGGAATCTAAACCTTCTGTATGATTTTGCCAGATTATTTGTGCTTGGGGAGCAATTTTTGAGGCCCTATAATCATGCACACCCACCTTAAATGACACCAAACGCACCGCCCAGCTAGTAAAAAGAAAGTGGGAAAACATGCTGGAAGGGTGCTGGCCAAGGTTTCCCCTTCCTTCGCAGCACATGTTGTCTGTCTCTCATGCGCCGTGGTGGCCTGTGCTCTCTAGTCAAAGGTGCAGCTATGCTAGCCGCCCAGGTGCAGAGCAGATAGGGTTGCAGCGCATAAACGGCTAATTCCAGCACGGCTGTGGGAACGCCAGCTGCCCCCGTATTTCTCAAAATCTGAAATTGTTTTGGATTCACGCGCCAACAGAAGGACTCGACATGCAAGAGTGAAAGCAGCTCGTTTCCTGTGTCTTCCCACGTCAATAAAATAACTGCTCGGTACCGTGGCAAAACCCAACTTCTGTTCTCCAGCCTCCTCACCCCTCCTCCTCCCCCTCCCCTCCCTGCGTTTGATAGATGATACCGAATGTATTTGAGGCTTTACCACAGCAGAAGGACTCGAGCAGAAACTATGCATATGTTTGACCATTAAAGCCTCTCACAATATTGACTGTACTGATCCAGGAAAGTCAAATGTTCTCGCTACATCTCTGCTTCGATGTATGCAACCTTTAAACCCTCCACACAGTTGTTTCTGCAAATGAGCGCGCTCGCCGCTAGAGCCGTAACGAGCTGCGCTTTTCCGAACAGTCCAGGCAACCTTTAAACCTTTCCAAACTTGTCTTTGTTCTGCTTCTGCAGATCCTGCTTTTAGAGCTCATTTCCAAAACATGGTGGTGCTTTGAGAAACCCAAATCATCATTAGGTTTATCAGACACAGCGGATCAGGGTTAAAGAGCTCTTTTGTTTTAGTTTTTTAAAAAAGTTGTGGAGGAAAAAAAAGTCAAAATGAATACAGTTTGTATTGTAGTATTAGCTTGCAAAAAATATGAGAAAAAAAACTGCATTTTAAAAAAACGAACAAGCGGTGTTTTTCCATATTTTGTTATATTGAACTTTTATTAATAAAACATATTCAGTTTGAATATATTAAATTTCTTCTTACATTTATATTATTATTTAACACCAATTACACATTTTATTCTTCTTTGTTATATTAATATTTTATTAATTTTACTAATTAATTATGACATTTTCAGAATTTATTTTCATGTATTCAAAATTATCAAAAAAAACAAAAACAAAAGAAATTACAGTTTCAACAACTATGTAACAAGTATGACAGGACACACTGTATTAAAACAGTATATTTATATATAATATATATATATATAATATGTAATATTGTAAACTGTATTGTAAACTGTATTTATACAATATAGCCCCTGTATTTATATAGTGAATCTTCTTTGATGTTTACAATGTATCTCTTTAAATTTACACAATGTATCTCATTGTATTCATACAAATTATACTCTTGTATTTATACACTGTATAAATACAGTGTATATTACACAACATTATTTTTTAATGAACCCCATTTGTTGTTGTTTAATCCCAGCAGATCACACAGAAGTGCAGCTAACTCAGCAGCACAACAGATCCGTCTACACTCTACGCTGTCAACGACACCGTGTGGCAGCAGGAACACAAACCGACTGTTGTCGTTTGTGTCTGCGGCAGCTTGTGAATTTTTGGTGGGCAGATGTTTTTTTTGTCACGCGGCCGTCAACCTGCAAGACGAGATGAAAAGGTTCAGACGCTGCTCAACCTGCAGAGGGGGGGACAAAAGGCTGCGAGGACAGACGGCTCGAACCAACCGGCCTTCGGGAAGATTTAAGCTATAGACGGATGGATGTGGACTGAGATCAGCAGAATGGCATCTGCTTTACACACCCACACAGACATTACACACACGCACGCAGCTGAGATATTAGCATTCAGAGCAGAGCTGCAACCGAGCAGCTTTCTGTGTGTTTGTTCTGTTTTTAGCAGCTAAAGCACTTAACTTAAATTCTCCTTAACCTTTTCAACTTCTTTGACCCTTCAATAGATCCATTACTGCAGTCTTAAACTGTGCAGCAAATCTCATACTTGAAAACCTTTATCTGCTGTTTTAATAAAATTATGCTGTTCCTAATCTCACCAAACAGTGCCTGAAAACAAAACTCTGGATTGGATTTGAACCTTAGTTCGAAGTCCGCCACCTTAAGCAGACTATTTTAGTCCTTTTGAACAGGAAGCACTTCTACATGTGGTAAATTTGTCCATGGAAAAATAATTATATAATATAATAAAATACTGCATCTTACTACTGTGAGGTTACGGTACCTTAGTCCTCGGGCACATAGGCCTGGTCAGTGGCTCCCCAGCAACCACAGGTTGCTAAGAAGAAACACGTATTCCCCAAAAAGTTTGCCGTCAGTAGGTAAAGCTGGTTGCTGAGTTTGCTAGCAGACTGCCTCGGTCACCCACTGATGTTGAGTTCCAGCTTTGATACAAACATTCACTAACTTCTTGGCAAGTTATAGGGAAACTGTAAAAAATGTGATAATAATCAGAGGTGGAGACGGCGTGCCTTCAAAGTAAAAGTCTGAATTAAGCAGCTAACAAGTGTTTGCAGACAAGCCAGTGGCTTCCGTGCAAACTGCGCGTGATTGCTGCAATCCCCATGGTATGTAGGCCTGTGTAAGTGTGGCCCAGACTGGCAGTTTTAAGATATTTTAGTACTATAAGCTCCTGCAATGGAACATAACTTTAACAGCTGATTTGAGGGTCTGCTGAGCAGTTGGGGAATTGACGACATTCACAGGACATTAAAGTATAAATTTGTGAGATCGAGGGCACTTCTAGAGGTAAGTTGAGTCAGCGGTGTTCACATCTGACTGTTCTACATCTACACATGGAGGGGGGGGGAGCACTTCAGGTGATAATTGCCCTTCCTTCCTCAACGTATAAATGAACTCTTCACTCCTTCTGCATTTTCTTTCCCACCAATTAGAGATGTCTGTGGTGGCAGAGCACCACATTGCACTCTTGGACCTTCGTCAACAGGGGGATGAGGCGATTCTGTGCTCGTGTGAAACGGTGCTGGCAGTATCTGCTGCTCGCATTCATTCCCATATAAACTCTTCTTCTTTTTTTTTTTTTTTTGCGGTTTCCTCCCCCAGCGATGCAGACAGCACAATGGTCTCACTGAGCGGTGACGATTAACACATAAAAGCGACACGGGGAATCTCGCTGCTAGATACTAGCGCACATGAGAGGGCAAAGCATTCATAGCATGCCAAGAAGTTCAGTGGGAGCCCCTTCTATCTGATTGGTGATCTTTTGTTTTGGCGTTGCCCTCGATTCGGGGGAACGTGCCCAATCAGATTATGGAGAGGGAGGCAGAGCGAGACGACAATCGCCGTTTTCTATTTACTCTGTCTATCTCCAAACGGCTTCACTTAAGGCGGCCGCAGATAAGTCAAAGCGTCTCCATCCTGGTGCTTCAACGACCTCCTCCCCTACTTCCCTCAGACACTGAGGCTGGATTAAACTCAAACTTGAGCACAAGCAGACGATCATGTTTTAACCCCAAACTCCTCCAAGCTGACAGGTAATCACAGGAAGCTGCTTAGTAAAGAACAAAAAATGAAGGCTCAGTGATTGAATCAACAAAATAAGAGCACATTTTGCGGGGGCTGGGAATGTGCACAAGCTGCTGCTTTTATTTTGGAGGAAGCTCACTCATATAAATGCATCTTTCAGTTCGTATTTGCTACTTTAGCACTTGAAAAATGTGTGATTTTAGATAAAAACAGCCCTACGGAGGCAATTTAGCAGGTAACATGCCGGAGATTAAGTCTGTGAAGTCGCCAGAGTGAAAGAAAGTTGAATTAATGTGAGTTACGAACGGAAAATTCAACAAAAGAGAGATTTCTGCAGAACTTTACTTCAATAAAATTCACTTTGCATCCTTTTTTTATTCCTTGTTAAAGGTTGAAAAGAACAAACTGTTGGAGGCATGATCTCCTTTCTTGAGAATTTATAACACACTGATACAATCTTGTTTGTTTGTTTTTTTACTCAAACTAAATACAACCAGAGTCTGCAGGGACCAAAATAATAAATTTAAACCACAAACCATCCTAAGACTGGTACTGAATCCTGGTGTAAGATGAAGTCAGAGATCTGTAAAACTGAGCTAACCCTCAGTAATTTATTTGACCTCGGGGGCAGCATGCAAAAAACCATCTACACTGTTTATAATGCAACTATAATGTCATGATTAGAGGTAAATATTAAATCTTTAAAACTAGATTTTTCCTTGATTTTACACGACTGAACTCCTAAACACAGTCTGCTGCTAATTGGTGAATTCTTGAAATGTATGTTATTTAATTTGTTTTTCACATACAATTGATTTCTAATTATGTGCTCGACCTAAACCCAGCAGCAAAACATCAATAAACGCTGTTTTCTCTGTTTTCTGGAATTTTCCGTATCAGCAGCAGTCGTGGCAACCTCTCCGTCCTGACCCCGTCTCCCGTCAACGTTTCAATCCGAGTCTCAGCCCTGGCGTAAGCCCGACATCAGGTAGGAGGCTAGTTTGAAAAAATAAAAATAAACTAGGAAAGCAAACACGCTGCAATCTCGCGTGAAAAAAAACAAAACATAAATGACGTTGCATAAACACAGGCAGACATATGAGTGCATACTCTACATATGTATGTTAATAGTGATATAATGTGTGCGTATTATGCATGCAGATGACTCATAATCCGATATGTTAATAAATTTGTGTCACTGATTTGAATATTAAATTATGTTTTTAAATATATATGTGCAATTAGATGTAGCTTTTATGGATTATGTGCTTATAGTTTTGAATATGATGCGTTTTTGGACCTAAAAGTACATTTAAAAAATAATAACTTGGAAATAAATATAACATTGGAAATAAATGTTTTGCTTTGTTTGACAGGTGGGTGTATAGTCCAAAGGTCTGAATGTGTATTTCCTCCATGTTTCCAGTTATGTTTTAGTCATTTTAGCTCATTGATTAGGTGTTTAAAGCCTCTGCTG
The DNA here is from genome assembly GCF_963576455.1 of Neolamprologus multifasciatus. Lineage (NCBI taxonomy): Eukaryota > Metazoa > Chordata > Actinopteri > Cichliformes > Cichlidae > Neolamprologus > Neolamprologus multifasciatus. Next base: position 25,268,978 of record NC_140460.1, read on the forward strand.
ATGAGTTAATGTACAATTAAGTTAAAGAGTGACAAAAATGGGCTAAAAGGTTCAAATCTGAGAAGACAATCCAGGTGGAAATACTCAGCACTTCCTTCAGAATATTTTAAGGTTGTATAAAGTGAAATATAATCTGTGTAGAAGCACTGATTATCCCTGCGCCACTGAACAGGCAAAACTGACACAAAGTACCTGCTTTAATCTGACATTTTACAAAACCTTTGATGCTTTTTATTACTTTATTACTTTTTATTTTTATTACTACTAAGGTCACAGCTCCCCTTCAAAAATAAATAAAAGCTCAAATATTCCACCACTGAAGGGTTTTGTGGTAATTAAAGCTGCTTCCTCTCCTGCACTGCTTTGTATTTTGATGGTCTAACTGTACAATTAAGGTTTTTTGGGGGAAATTCAGCTCAGAGCAGACTTGGCTGTCAGGAAGAGTCTGTGTGTGTGTGTGCGTGTGTGTGTGTGTGTGTGTGTGGAGGAGGGGGGCAGCTACCTCAAGTGGGATTTATGAGGCAAAGCCCCCTGGTTGACGCTGCCACTGCTGGGAGGAGATCCAGACCGTACAGACTGACCGGCACGAGTGCAAAGAGGCAGCGTTTGGGTTTCTTACACCTGAAACGTCAGAAGCGAGTCCCGTTGTTTCCCCAGAGGCAGCATTCATGCATCATATAACCCCAAATTGCACTCGTATGCACCTCTAATGAGTGCGCATAAAAGAAAATACGAGAAAAAATAACAATTAGTAGTTGTTTTATGGCTGCTTTTATTGTGCAATTCCCCTGTAAAGCATCATTTATCACAATATTATATAACCCAAAGCTAAAGTTGGTATTCCTCACTTTAAAAATTGTTGTATTTATTGATAACTGCACCTCAGAAGTGGTGTATACTTTCCATGAAAATCAGCGTAGAGCCACGTGGCTCTATCGTATGGGACGACAAACTTTTAGATAAAATAATATACATATCTCTGAGAAGGAAACACGTCTATATTAAACTCTATTACTGTAAATATCCTTATGTACACTTATGAATATGGAAACATGTTTGCAAGGCTGTGGATTTTCACTCAGATGATGACGAGAGTGAAATTTTGCGAGTCTGTGGTGGTGCATAATCGCTCTACCTCCTCCAACCAGTTCACGAGGCAGCAGCGAGGCTTCTTACTGGTTTTCAGCAGACGGCTTCGCATCACTACCACAATCCTCCTGGCTTCTCTCCATTGGCTCCCTGTATTGATTTGAACATTTCACTGATCACTTTTAAAGCACGTCCAGGTTTGGCTCCAAGCTACAGAGCAGCAATATTGACCCCAAGTGAACCAACTTGCAGCTTTAGAGCCTCAGGTGTGGCCCCAGGGGGCTTAAATCAGAAGGTGATCTCACCGAGGATGACCTCAACCTCCTTAAAATACATTTTTATAAGCTTCCGATGTTGTCTTTTAGCAGGTTTTACCTTTTATTTATGTTTATATGTCTTGTTTATCTTTTGTTTTATTACCACTATTGCTTTTATTCTTCCTTGTTGTTGCTTTAACACAATCTTACCTTTTTGCCAATTTTAAAAAATTCTTATAGACTTGCGTTTAGGTCACATGTCTTATGTTAGCAGCTTTTTTCCCCTCAAATGTCGTTTTACTTTTTACTGTTCTGTTGTTTCGCTTCTTCGAATGCTGCTATTACTTTTATTTATTTATTGTTGTTTCTTTAAAAAAATAGCTTTTTGTCTTTATTTATCTTTTCTTTAGCTTTGTTTTTAATTTGCAGAATTTTAGTTTTTTTTCCTTGCAAGTCTTTTTTTTCCCTCCTTTAACTGTTTTTCTTATTTTTTATTTGTACCTGTGCTGCATACTTTTACCCTCGGCCATCATAAAACAAATTTAGACATGTTTTGCTTGATGTTGTGTTTTAGGATCGAGTTTTTATAGTTTTAGTGTTTTTTTTTAAAGGTCTCTGACTGTTACTGTGACTTGTGTTGACATTTTCTTTTCCACTGATGTTATTGTTTTCTTGGCATTGCTTTAACTTAATCTTACCTCTTGCCTTTTTTTTAACATGTTTTTATCTTTTAACATCTTCTTACTGTTTTTTTCTTTCTCAGTTGTCTTTTTTATTTTTTACTGTCACTATCATTTTGATTTTTTTTAATCAATATTGATATTTATTTCATGTTTTCCCTCAACTTAATCTTCTCTTTTGCCATCAGCGGTCACTGAAGAACTCTGGAGGGTTGATGTCATTTCATTGTTACTGTAAAATGTGCAAAACAACAAAATCCACTCTACTGAGTGTGTCCAAATGTCTGACTGGCGCTGTGTTGTTGTTGTTGTTTTTAAAATTTTGACTGTTTTATTGCTTCTGTTATTTTATTGGTATTTAATGAACACATTGAGATTTTTTTTCTGGATGTTTTAATTTAATTTGCCATCTCAAAACTTTTGCAGACTTTCTGTGTGTCACTTTTCAATGCTTGTTATTTCTATTGTATTGGTATTTTTATTGACAGTTGTTTACATTTCGTCTAGTTTGTATTGATGACCTTATCCTTCTTCTGCTTGTCTCTCAAAGCACCTTAAAATTATTTCTAAGGTGCTCAACAGCATTAATAAAGTCATTATCATAGTATTTAGTTATTATTTAAAAATATAAAGATAATCCTTATAATAATAGATCTTAATGGTGATAAAAAACACATCTTTTAAGGTTGGTGTTAGTTCATTTTTAGTTCACATATTATGAGCTCTGTTAAATTTCATCAAAATATTCCAAGTATTCACTGTTTAGCCCAGTTTTTCTTCCTCATCAAGACAGAAAAAGCTTTGATATTTAATTTATACCATCGTCGGACACTAAAAATCCTCCACGGGTGAAATTATTTAAGAGTTGGAAGGACTGTAAAGCTACAGAATAACAGTGACGCTGTGTATTCAGTCATATCCGTGTTTAAGATCGAATCAAAAATCCCGGGTTTGTTATGTTTTTATCCCGCTGTGGTGCTCGAGGAGGCGCCTTTATGTGTGATTTTTTTTTTTATTATAGGGAGTCAACATGTGTCAGTTTAATCTTAAACAGCAGAGAGTGCGAGCAGCGTTTGGAGGCTGAGCAGCCACGGTGAGAGACGTTTTTTAAACTGTAGGGTGCAGCAGTCGTCTTTCAAACAGGACGAGCCAGAGCCGAGGAGAGAGCTGGAGGTTGGAGGAGGCAGAGCAGACCGAGGAGGCCCGAACACAAGATCCACAAACGCTCCGGAGTGAAGAAGAGGAGGAGGAGAGAAAGAAGGAGGGTCGGGGGGGGTGATGTGTAATTACAGACTACATACCAACACCCCGCTGTAATTTACATTACTTGATGTCATGGAAAAATATTAGATGAAGATTGTTGTTATCCACAGTCAGTAACAGGATGAAGGGAATTCTCACACACACACACAGAAACATACACATACATATCTCACAAGCCACTTGACCGCTTAAGTTGCAATGATTATGCCATTAACTGACATGAACCTTCAGCCAATTCTCAGCGTCACGCACAGGCAGCCAATCACGAGCGGGGAGACGGACAATTCTGAATGAAACCGGGACAAGAAATCCTGTTTTAATTTACCCATATCTGCAGTCAGCATCCATGTGAAGACTTTCAGCCATTCCTCGTGGTCTTATTACCATAAAATAAGCAAAAATAGGTGTTGGGATGTATGTAACCTCTTCATATGGCTTCAATTTTGCCTGTGTGCTCAGTAATTCCCCAGATCTGTCATTACATGAGGGTGGGGAAAGCGGGAAAAGTTTGACCACACTATCGCTGCGAATTCCTCAGAGCAGATTATTGAAATACTTCAGGGTTAAAGGTAGCGCAGCAGGAACTTTACTAGCACCAGTTTGCTTCACTGTTTAATTTATTAAATATCAAAAAAAAAAATGCAAAAAAAGGTGTAAAGTGATTTGTTTAAAATGCATGTTTCATAAGATTTGCAATTCATAGTGCAAAAAAACAGAATTATTCCTAAATAATCAACTAAAATAAACCAGAATCATTACATTTCTCATCTTTCCGTAAGTTAATTAAATCACTTAATCAATTAATCATTTCAGCACCAGTTAGATGCTATACAAAGAGTTCTCTTTCCTTTTGTCTTCAGTTTTTTCATATTCAAATTGATCTGAAGACTCTACATCAAGCATTTTTTTGGGGGTTTCTGTGAATTAATCAAACTTGCATTTCTAACCGATTGTTTTTCCGAGGAGAATAAACGAAAACTGTATGAAAGTAATCGCATTCCACGGCTCTGTCACTATTTCAGAGGATTACATGCCTGCTTACAATTACATGCAGGTAGTCGCTAATCTGTGCAGATTTGTTCAGAAAGAGGCGCACTCACGCAGCCAGGCAAGGCTCGCGAGGTGGAGAAGGTACAGGAGTCAGCCTTTCCAGTGAGGTAAACAATCGGTTCAAATTAGCAAAGGTGCAAAGTTTAAGTGGGCTCGAGGGAAAGTCTGTGTCAAATATTGGAGCTGAAGCTGTTCGAGCATCTGCTGCCGCACAGAGGTGAAGCGTCCAGATTGTTAAAGCTGAAAGCATGCAGGCGGAAATCTGCAACGCACAGACCATCCTCAGTGTTGTTGAAATGCAAAGTCACACTGACACTGATTCACACAGTTACCCCTGGCATGCTTCAGCCCATAAAACAACTCCTTTTTTGCTACCACCGACAGCCCTGTACGGAAGTCCAAAAGTGACGAGAGAAATTTGTTTGACAATTATTTAAACCTGATTTATAAAGAAAAAGCAACAACAACATTAAAGGCCTACTTTTTTAGGTTTTCTCACAAGGTTTATTTGGGGTTTTAAATTCCTCAAAAAGAGGTTTAATTTACATTTGATTAGTAGGAATCAAATGCTAATCAGTGAGTGAGCAATTTAACACTGAATGCTGGGTTATTTGACTCTATTGTTACATTTGGACTTTTTAAAAAATATAATTAAATACACTTTTTTTCTCTTTAAAAGATGCTATTGAAAATAGTGGGGTGCAATACTGCAAATTTTGGTATCGTACTGATACCTACACCGATACTTTTAACCTATAAAAGTCGCTTATGTAGGGGAGAGCAGTGTGTCGTGATTTATGAGATGAGACATCATCAATTTTCTAATTCTCAACACATTTTAATGACCACTAAATCACTGTGATTTTTACTTTACACAATAATTAGTTAACACAATAAAAACACACCTTTCACCTTTTCATGTATTTAGAAACTGAGTTTTTTGGGGAGCTGGAATGTAAATGTGTTTGTCTCTAAAACACTTTGAGTCAACTTCTGCTGCAAACGTGCTACAGGCAATAAACAAAATAGACCTGACAGAAGAAATAATGTATTTAACACAACTCAGTGTGCTACATACAGAACTTAGAGGATAGAAACAAAGTATTGACCCTATTGTGCTAAGTATTGATCCAAAGCCAATACTAGTGTTGGTATCGATACTATTGATATTTGGATCTACCCACCTTAAATTTAAAATATAGTTCTCTGGATTGTGTTTCTTGTTGTTGCTGTTATTGATAGAGTGTGGTCCAAAAAAAGGAAGAAGTAGCCACCACAGTGGGTAGCTCTACATGTTTGATTTGGCAGAGTGTTTACAGTGGATGGCTTCAAATAAAAGAAAGATAACGTGCAGCAATGGTGCCTAAGGTGCCTTGCTATAGACTCCAAACTGAAAATGCTTAAAAAACTTAAGTTAACGGTCGATCATCAAGTGTCACAACACAAAGTTTGTGAAATTTTAACTGCTAAAAGTATGAAACTCACAGCCCATGTAGGTTGCACAGGAAGTCGAGCTCTTCCAGGATGGGACATCCATCCAAGAAGGTTTGCTGTGTTTTCCAGCACAGTCACCAGAGCATGGAGGAGATACCAGGAGACCGGTAGTTACTGTAGGAAACCTGGACAGGGCGGTAGAAGGACATCAACCAATAATCAGAACCAGTATCTGCTCCTTTGTGCAAGGAGGAATAGGATGAGGACTGCCAGAGCTACAAAACAACCTGGTGTGAATGTCCCTGACCAAACAGACTTTGTGAAGGGGGCCTGCGGCCCTACGTCCTCTAGTGGACCTCGTGCTCACTGCCCAGCACTGGGGAGCTCATAAATATGAAGCCCATATATAGAAGTCCAGCAGTGACAAGAGAAGAAATTATATTGAAACTGCTAACACAAGTTGAATTTGGTTTGGTAAATTCCTAAAAGGTAATGACTTACATAAATGCAACAAGAAAATATATTATCTTTATGTATTAGCATTTGAATAGCTCAATTCAAATACATTTTGGCAGTTTGATGCAGAATTCTCTATTTATGGATTTTATTATTTATTATTATGTTTAAAAAAAATATGTACATCTTGGGATTGTTTTTTGGTTTTATAGATGGAGGACGGTGGAACGATGGAGAAAAGACATCTGGAAATGTATCCATATTTTGTAAATGTCATGTTTCCTTTAAGAGCAAAACAAGCTCCACTTGCAACCAGCACAGCTCATTATACATGCTTCTAATAATAGAAATGCAAATTAAGCTATATAAATAAATACTGCTTAAACTACCTACAGTTTCTGGCCCAAATAATGTTTATTTACATCACATTTTTCACCTTTTATCTGTTTTACTGCATTTTTAAAACCGGCACCTTCAATTTTAAAAAGCAGCAAAAAGATATACATTAAAGGAATAATGTCTACTTGCCATATATCACACATGCACATACGGGAAATGAAATTTCTATTTGATTGAACACTTTCAATTTAAAGCCACCCCTGACTTCCGTAGCCAAAGGCCAGCGCTGCATATGAGAGCATCCCAGTCGGCACTCACCTTTTCATCTCCTCCCTGCTGAGACAGCACCTGAGGGAGACAAAAGGTAGTCTCTTTAAGCACAGAAGCGCTAAATGACGCCGACACAGCGGCTGTCACATGAAAAAGACACATTAGTAAATAACAGTGGGTTGATAACGGTGAAAATGCACCATCAAATGTACTTCATAATGCTTTACAGCTGCCATTCGCTGACATTTATATATCACTTTTTAGTGGTGGTCCAATGAAACGGCGGCTTTGAAATAAAGTCAGCCATGATTCATGTCTCTGCTGTGTCAGTCTTACATTAATATTATGACCATATCCATCATGTCGGCCATCTATAATGAACAGATGCTGTAAAACACAATTTGGCACGACAAGAGGGAGAGGTGGAGGAAGAGTGTTTCACTCATGGCAGCGTGCTGCCTTTCAGACGGGCAGTGGAGCTCCGAGCGGCACAGATCTACAGCGAGGAGTCACTTTTTCCTCTTTTATGTGTCCAAAGCTGACTGCAAGGTGAGTTACAGAGGAGGTGAAGACGTAGGACAAGAGCATCAGTCCTACGTCTCAGTGTGCTACGCGCTGAGGCTTTGATGGCTTGTAGGTCAAATCACATCCAAGGAAAACTAGCTCAACTTGGCTGAACATCAGCGGGAACATAATCAGGTGGTTGCCAAACTTTGTGCGCTGCACTCATAATTTCGTCACCTCACCACAGGTTGTAGCTGTGAGCTGTTTTGTGCTTTTTTCATTTGAGGCTGGAAAGGTGGAAAATACTCAAAGAGAAATGCTCAGAGAAGGAAAAAGACAAATGAAGAAAATTAGCAGAAGAATGCACTGTTTGCTTGTGAGTCACGTCAAAATCATCAGTTTCAAAAGCAGCTGAATGACTTTATTTCCTGATGAAACAAGTCCTACCTACTCCACGTGTTTAATCAGGCTCGGTTTTGATCTGCAAATAACCAAAACCACGCTTTCTTTGAAGACAATGCATCCTGCATTCCTGTCTTTGGGTTTTTCTCCGTTTGCAAGATGCAGATATGAGGGAAAATAATCTCTTAGCTAAACAACCCGTAGCACCCCAGATGAATCCCAATCTAATGCTTGCAAGCACCTGGCGTAGGTTACATATAATTTATATAGAATCAGAAAAAAAGTCCAGTTTTATTTCAATGTGTCATTAAAACCATGCTTGTTGAAAGGGTGAGTTCAAATTTCAGTTCCTCAGATTTACCCTAAAAAAGCCTTGAGTAGGTATTGATCAAGGTACTGTGCTGCCTCCAAAAAGTGATGTTCAATGTCCAACTTTACAACAGAAGCCACTGCCAGACCCACGCCTCCTTAAGCGGTTAGGGTTACGTCAAGAAGGGCATCTGGCATAAAATCTTTTGCCAAATCAAACATGCAGATCATCAAGAACAAGTCATGGACGAGGTGTGAGGTAGAAATGACTACTGGGCTCAAGATGATGGTGGGATTAGATCAGAGGTTGTCTCTGAGCCCCTTCTTGATTGTAATGGTGATGGATAGGCTGACAGATGAGGTCGGGCAGTAGTCAGGCAGTAGTCTCTGTAGATTAATTATGTTTGCAGATGACATGGTGATCTGTAGTGAGCGTAGGGAACAGGTGGGGGAGAGCCTGGAGAGGTGTAGGCTTGCCTTGAATAGAAGACAAATGGAAGTCAGTAGAGACAGAATAAATGTGAATGTGTGAATGACAAGGTGACAGGTGTAGGTAGACGAGTTTAAATATCCGGGTCAACTATTGAAAGCAAAGGACAAAGCACAAGAGAGGTGAAGAAGAACGTGTAGGCAGGGTGGAGCGGGTGAAGATAAACCAGACTAGGGGGCAGAAGGAGGAGATGCTGGCTGTTAGTCAAACCCAACAGCGAAAGATAATTACTCATTTGGAACACTCTTAGTTACACCCACATGACAGAAAGAGCAACTAGTGCCATGATTAAATATTGTTTAGCAACTGATTCAAAAACTGCTGTTGCCAACGTGTGTCAATAGATTCACACCTCAAACTATGTAGTCCGTCATCAGTGACTTTCATTTTGTTTGCACTATGAAATGCTGCTGCTTGCAGACTGCATTTCCCGATAAAACAGTGCTCAGTAATATCATTATCCCCTTCAAATATCACTATTTTACCATTTCCCATTATCCTTATGCAATTTTCTATTAGCAGACTGTTCATTATGTCTGCACTCTAGTTTTCGTTATCTGTTTATTTATACAAGAATTAGCACTCATTAGCACTGTAGCTGTGTCCAAATTCAGAGGCTGTATCCTCCTGAGGCCGCATTTGTAGGCCGATTACGTAACAGCGACGCGACGAAGGCTTTCCAAATTCGTAGACTCCTCCAAATGTGTCCTCCTTTTCCCCAGATTTGAAGGATGGGCCGGGTGTATCCTTCGTGGGCCAACCTATCCCAGCAAATTCCAGTTTCAAACAATTGCGGCAGCTACTTAGTTTTAATATTACTCATATTACTCTTTCTGGGTCACAAAAGAAACTTTTAAGATATTTTCAGGCGGGAATGTAGCTCTGTAAACTTCAAATATCTGCTCGATTTATCAAGACATCACTTGTTTCCAAACGTGCTCGGATGTTTTCGGAGACGTCTGACGTAGCTTGCTAGTTAGCTTGCTAACTAAGCTAGCTAGCATTATCTGATAGCTTAGAACGCCAACATCTCATTCAAATATGAACACTTATGGCTCCAAAACAAGATGGTGCAGCCAAAATGTCCAATTTGAAACTGCAATTTGAAGAGTCCAAAGCCCAGTGGGTCGCTATGACCATCTTTTATATACAGTCTATGGTTCAGAAGTAAGACTGGAACAATTTGGTTACACGCAGCTTGACCACAGTGACTGTACCTCAGTGTAACATGAAACCATGCTACATATCTAAAAATGTTAATTTTATCTTGTATTTACAAGACCGATATGATTCACGCCACAACTGACACCAAAAACACTCCATATCCTGCACTATATTTGAGCAGCAGTGTGCGTTTCTGTGGCTGGACCACATGCAATGGACGTAGATGCCTGCTGTCATCTTACACTGCAGGCAGAGACAGAGAGAGATGCATTTTCATGTCTTCAACTGTGTGTAGTCAGTGCGGAAATATTTCTCTGTGCTGCTGCTCAAACAGATTCTTTTAGCATTTTGCCAGATTTCATGCCACGTCTCAGCTGTGATTTCTACACCAAGATCGTTCTCCTGCATCTGTTTGGTAGCCTTTGTAATAACGCAGGTGGTGGCAATCAGAGCAGAGTCCTAATATTTCAAAGAGACATGGCTGTTTGTGTACATTTGCGCTTCTGGGAATGGCCAATAAAGCTCAACTGGGCTTCTAAAAATGAAGTGTGAGTTAAAGCAGAGTCTGTTTCAGATGGCTGAGGGATGATTGGATGAGCCATTTTATTCTGCTGTAGGAAACTGAATGGTACCGACTGATGTGTGCACTTCTGAATTAATTATGAGCAGGGGCGTCTCCAGAATCTCTAAAATCAGGTGGCATAAGGGGGGGGGGGGGTGTAAAATAAGGTGGGGGAATGAAAATTGCTCTGTATCGGTAACTGTTCTACAGTGGTGATGCAAGTATTTAGACTCTTTGCTAAAACAAAAGTCACAGTCCTAATTCACTGAATTACAGTTGTAGCATTAGAAAATTAGTAGAAAAATTCCAATGTCTGGTCCAAATTCTCCTAAAAGTGTTAATGAGTTAAATAAATTTAATACAATTAATTGAATAAAATCAAGCACAAAAAATGGCTTTTAACTTGAAGTTAAACCAGAAAGGTTTCTCGTGTCTACTTTTAACCCGGAAAACAGTTTGCGTCTTAAAATTATTTCCTAAATGTTGTTTTCCCGGTTTTGTTCGCCGACGGTGAATATTTCTCCCCTCTTGCTCTTTTGCTTCCATTTCCCCCCGTTGAAAATTACACACAGCCTTGTTTGTATGCAAAGATACCCCCCCCCCCCCCCCCCACCTTTTCCTTTTTGCTTAGGGAAATTTTTTATTTGTACACCATCTTTCCCGCTAATGCAACAAATGAGAAACGGCGATCCGGGCCTCAGGAAATGCTCGGGCCCAGCAACTGGCACTGTTGATGTTTGAGCATAAGCCTCTCCTTTAAAAAAAGCGTGTTGATTCTCCATACCCCAATATTGACCAACCATCTCTGTTTGATGTATGCATGCGCCCCCCCCCACCCCAAACCCTCCTGCCACAAATACACAGACATTCATTAACACCCCCCCTCCCAACTCCGCTTCCATGCAAACCCAATGTTTGGGCTTAACTTGTTAGTTATGCTTCTGGAATAGCTGTCGATGCCCCGAGATATTAGTGCACAATATTCTGTTGTGATGGACCTGACTGACTGACTGACTGTCTGTCTGTCTGTATGTCTGAGGGTGATGGGTGCAATGCAGCATCTCGCAGCACAGACTCTGTCATGTTCACGTGTGTTTGCACAGGAAAACACCCAGACATTTTTCTCATGAAAAAGACAGATTGGATTTGTCGTTTATCAAGTGAAGACTTTAAATTAGAGCACACACACTCTGCTGAGCTTGGTTAATTTCACATTTGGATATGAATACTAAATCTCTGTTTGCCGTCCCTGAACTTTTTTTTTGGACACACACACAACACACACACACATATTGGGTTATGCAGTCAATCAGATTTCCTTAATTGGCTTTGATTTGACTGGCAAAAAGGTTGTTTCACCTAAATTAAATCAAAAAATACCTCAATTTCCTGTAATATAATATAAAACTGCTGTTAGCGACGGAAATAATGCTTTAAAAATCCAACCACATGCTCTTGTTTCTGAGAATAACCCGCACTTTTTTCCCTCTGATGTAACTCATGCACGGTTAGATATCACTACAGGCAACTATCAAATCAGATCGCAAGTTATCAGCCCACTGAATGACTGTTATCAAATCCACATTTAGAGGTTTGAATTGTGAATTAATCCATTCAGTTCTCGACTGTGTACACAAAGAGTTTGAGACAAATTTGTTATGTCTACTTTACTGCGGTTCTCTCATTTTCGCAAGATGTTTGGTTTGATCTAAGCACCAAAAACACTTACTGTAGGTCACAGGTTGGATGAAAATACACACGTTGACAACATGAGGCACATCTGGCTTACAACAACAATAACCCTCTGAGATTACACTGTGACACAGCTACATAATCGCTCTGTTTTTTGTTTCTCGGTGGTCATTTTCACACCTTTTTCAGACATGTGAGACCTGAAATCATTCTGATTGCCGTTAACCTGCCGGCTCCTTGAGATGGTTGCTTTGAAGATGGGGACCGTGTCTGCAACCACTCGGTCAGCTGCAATCTTCTGTCTGCTGAATGTGGTCAAGCTGACAGTTGCATGCCATTGCTAAATATTAGAAAATTGAAACCTTCCCCTATCAGAACTGAAGCACAAAGTTCTTAAATGGGCTGTACCACATAGTAGGCTCATAATAGGTCAGGAAATTTCAGTAATAACCAGTGTTGGGACTAACGCGTTATTAAGTAACGCGTTACAGTAACGTTATTATTGTGGTAACGAGCACGGTAACTAGTTATTATGCCAAAATCAGGAAGGCGTTAATCGTTACTGGGATTTAGATAGGCTCATTACTCATTACTTCCTGTGGTGGCTATCGCGGAGCTTCCACAGATTCAGTAACATTAGCAAGCATTGGAGGCCAGCAGGTGGATGAGGGAAAGCGGAGGCAGGAGGAGGAGCAGAGACCCAAGGCAGCCGCCAGTCCAAGTGTCAGGTGAACTGAACTTCAGGTAAGAAGTTATGACCTGCAGTCTATCTGGGTCAGATATAAACCAAGTTTAGGTGGAGTTTATTTTCGTTATGCTGACTTTTTCGTACTGGGTACTAGCATGACGGAGTTTCTATACAGCTGGGTGGGTGCTATAATGTTAATGATGTTGAACTTTAGTTTGTTCATAAGGTTAATTATTAGAGTTGCCAACGTCCCCTAAAAAATGGAATGGTCTCATATTCAGAGAAAATATTACGCATTTTTGTATTGAAGTGAAAAGGAACAGTTTGTCCCGGACTTCAGCTACAATGAAAAAGACACAAAGCTGGAGTTATTCTGTCTTTATGCTGCACAGCTGCCTCTTCTCTCACCCCCCACCCCTCTTCTGTTGCTACTTCAATCATGAAACTGATCAATGATCAGCTGATCGGCTTTTCTCTCTTGTTTGTTTATTGCCCACTTTGCGCCAGAAAGAAGAAACCAGCGGAGGTCGCGTTAAACAACAGCAGCACATTTAAGCTTGATCAGCTGTTTTTAGAATTCATTTTATATTACCTTCTAGTATCAGCTGATGTTTGTTGGACAAACGATTGATACATTGATGCATATATACCATCAAGACAGTGTACATCACTGTCACAACAGCGTTTGTTTTCATTCAAAGGCTTTATGATTTTTCCTATAATGGCCGGTCTCTAGTCAAAATGCCCGGGCCGATTTTTTTGTCCCAGTCCAGCCCTGTATGCAGCTCATCTGTAGTCTGGTGTTACCTACATCTTCCTACTCGGAAGGCAGAATTTTCGAGTTCTGAGTACAATTGAAAGCACCACGACTGCAGTTTTTGTGTTGGATGTAAAAAGCGCACATGACGCTGTGACGTAGGCTAGAATCATGGTGGCGGTCAACGATGGTCCAGGCGTGGGATTTCTCTCGTGGAAATATGCACATTATCTTTTCCTTTCTGTTGGTAGGTGGCACAGTGCACTTGTGGCAGGATAGTGCTAACATGTAAGCAAGCTAGAAGACTGGCAGTCTTGCTGGGTGTCCAGTTACGGAAGCAACACATTAACAAGAGAATTCTGAGTAAAACCAAAGTTACTTTCCCTAGTAACTAGTTACTTTGAAAGTAACAAGTAACTTGAAGTAACTGAGTTACTTTTGATAGAAGTAACTAGTAATGTAACTAAGTTACTAATTTAAAGTAACTTACCCAACACTGGTAATAACACTCCGAACGGTATCAATACCTCAAAAATGGTGCAGAGGTCCAGTTCAGGGGGTCTAATTAGGAGACATGAGGCCCATTGGATACCAGTCTCTCCACAGTTGCAGTATCACGATGGATGACTTTGTTTTTAAATGACCCAGCCAAGAGTTTCCACATGGAGGAAAACTACACATTAAAGCCAAAAACATTTTTTATGGCAGGCTGCAAATGTGTTAATTTCTGCCGTTAAAGTCACACATTTTAACATGAAAGTATGGAGATTGACTCCCCTTTGAAGCATGCCTCAAGTGGCCACTAGAGGAACTGCAGTTTTTGGTATTTCTTAATTTTCCTTTGTAAGACGTTTCCGCTTGAACCCAGACTGATTCTCCCGTTATTGTCCAGAACTGATGTGCAAAAACCTGCAGTAAGTATAATGGATGATAACAGCCTACCGGGCCTGCCAGAAAATAGAGGAGGGTGCCCCAAACCAACCAATAACTGCCATTCAATGGGCTAACAAACCCTGAAACCAACCAAAAGACACATAATGCACAAGGGAACATAATAAAGTGCTTAATTAATGCTTGACATTTCGGTTTTTGTGATGGTATAACTGAGTCAAAGAGGTGAAATTAGCACCTGCTCCACCATATAAAGTTTATGCAGAGTGAAAACGGTGAAAAATCTCACTCAAGCGAGCGTGCTCTGTGCTCCTCTGGTGGGACAGACTGCTCATATTAAGACTGGAATATCAACACAGCAGATAGGTATCTCCTTCAGATCGAAGATAATCCCTGCTGGGACCGTGCACCATGATACAGAGAGCTGCTGCGAAGTTATCTCACCAGGAAAATATCCCTGTTTACCAAAGTGGCTGAACAGTGTAAACCTAATTACTCTGAACTAGGTCAGAAATGTGCTACTGAGTAAAGAGTAATCAAACTGAATATTTAATGGTGTATACTTCCACAAAATCCCCCACCTCCCCCCCAAAAACCACACTGATTGTACCCTGTCTGTTTTTTACCTTTGCCCAAACCCTCAGACTTCCTGTCCGACTGTAATTTGTTAATCAAATCACCTGATGAGACTTCTGCAGTCTGGTTGTGATAAAGAAGGGAAGAAGAAGAGGCAGGGGGTGGGGGTGTTCTAATAATAGATCACTAGACTTGTGGCCGGCAGATGACAGGAAGAGAGGCCTGTCATGAGGAATGCCTTTGTTATTTTCCATCCAGGGAGGAAATTAATTTCTTGTGATTCTTCAGAAACGCTGCCCGCGGGTGCAGGCATCGCCGCTTCGATGCTCTGGGAAAGAGAGAGAGCAGGAGAGTCCGTGATGATGTGATGATGAGATGATGAGTGCTTTTCTTTAAAAAGAGGGTTGGATGAGGACGGGCTCACTTTTAAAGGGTTCTGGAGATGGAGGGTGGCCCGTCCCTGTCTGTTCGCGAAGTCCAAGAACGTATTGTGTTGTCATTTGATGTTCCCCCATTGGAGAGTGATGAAGAACTCCCATCGGCTTGCTTTGAATGCATCCCTCGATGCAACAACTTCCACTGTGGAATCGGTCTCTGATGCGCACAGCCAACGCTAGAAGGATTTTCAGTGTAATTTAAAGGTTTACTCGAGCTCAAATGCACCGAACTGACCCTTTAAATCTCTGCGATGTGAAGTTTTTGATGAACTCGCAGCCTTTAAAAACAATCACTCCACTCCATTTGTCCTTTCTAGTAAACCATTGTTGCTTGATGCACTCCGCTTTCATCGGTGTTGAGATCTCTCAGTTGTAAATGCAGCAGGGTGGGGCTGCTCACACTGGAATTACAAAGTCGATTACCATGATAATAAAATGTGTCCACTCGGTAAAGAGACCATGTGGTCTATGAAAGGACGGCCAGTTCCGCCAGCTCTTATTGGTGTAGTCTGGTTTGGCTGCAGTTCCCCTTGTTCTTGGAACCAGTATCAAATGGCACATGAACACTATAATCGGAGCAATTTTCCAAACATCTTCAACTTCCACTGCACAGAAACGGATCCAGGAGTGCGGCAACAAAACCGGGCCTTATGTCAACTTCTGATTCCAAAACGTTAATGATCTAGATCAAAAGGAGCTTCAGAGACGAGTCGCTTTTGTGTTTCCCGAGTCCTTTTCAAACGTTGCCTTTGAAGGTTGAATACATGCCCAGAAAATGGTTTGATTAAACAGGTATGTGGGATGGTTAAACATATTGAAGACACTAATTACTACTGAACGCTCTGTGGTGTGGGGCGCTGGATGAGGATGTGGAGGAAAGGCCGCTGGGCTCAGGCAGAAAGTGTTTTCTTTTTGTGGTTTTTAAAAATCTGAGCAGATCCAACAAACACAATCTAGATTATTTCATAAGAAATTAATGTCATCTGCCTTATTTTCATCAAGGATGGGGAGTCTTTTCTCCCCTGCAGCCACTGACAGGGAGAACCACATCCAGTTTAAAGCTTATTTTACTTTGAATAAATGCCTTTTTATGGCTTTCAGCATTTAAAATATGAAGCAGATTTAATCTGATGTCATGTTTTAGATGAGTCCAAGTGATAAAAATGCTTCAAGCTATTACAATAGGCTGAATTCATGTGGAATCGTCTGCGCTTGTAAACCTGCATTCTTTTTACTGGCCAACGAGGTGGGGGGATCTTTGGATGTACATAGAAGTCCAGTTATATAGTGGTCTAAGGGAAAAAAAGACCCTGAGACTTCCTTGCCCTGTCATCTCAGTCATCCCCTTTTAAATGAATTTATGGTCTCAATAACTAATTTTAAATCTTTGGCCTCAGTCATACAGGCATAGAGATTGGTCTCAAGTTGCTAGGGAAAAATGTGGCTCCTGGAGGTTCACAGGTGAACAAAGGTTGCAAAGAGGGTGCTGCACCAACAGCCTCCTTGTGATTTCTTTGGTCTCTAGCAGATGGTCATGGTTGCCCATAGTTTACATGGATCTGTCTGCAAAAACTTGCTAGCTAACAACCGAGTTGTTTTATATCGCTGATCGAGTCGAAACGATTGTTTGTGCGTCACGTTATTTGTCTGTCTCATCAGATGTTGTCCCAACTCTGCTAACAACAGCCAAAATTTCTACACTGACATTCTGAAAACTGTGATACAGCTTCTGCTCCTGGATCAAACTATGAAATTCTCCCTGCTGCTGCCTTCTCGCGAGAACTGGATAAAATCAAAATCTTAATTTCTTCCTTTTCTTGCTTAGAAACATCAGGACCAGCTCATCATTGCTTGATGTCGACTCCATTTTCTTCATGGTGCACGTTTTAACGACAATTTCCACAAAAACACAACGTGTTTGTTGTGTGTATACGTTACAGTTTGCGTTGAAAACTTTGGAATTTTGTGTTGTGTTTTGCAAGGCCTTAATAGTTACAAATGTCATCTGTTGCTGTGAGTACATACATGTACATTTATAGTTCACTTATAGTTAGGGCAGGATCAGGTGACTCCTCCTGCAATAGGTCAACACTCAGTGCATCATGGCTGCTTACCACATGCACTGAGTGTTGCTTCTTTAATCACCTTCTTCACCCTCTGTGTGTGTTTATACACCTCTCTGCATTTAATCTTTACCTATTATTAATCTCTGGCTCTTTTCCACAGCCTGTCTTCGTCCTGTCTTCGTCCTCTCAACCCAACCTGTCACAGCAGATGGCCGCACCTCCCTGAGCCTGGTTCTGCTGGAGGAGGTTTCTTCCTATTAAAAGGGTTTTTTTTCCTTCCCACTGTCGCCAAGTGCTTGCTCAAAGGAGGTCATTTGATTTTTGGGGTTTTCTCTGTATTATTTTAGGGTCTTTACCTTAAAATATAAAGCACCTTAAGACAACTGTTGTTGTGATTTGGTGCTATATAAAAAAAATTGAATTGAAAGATAAAAGTGAAGGTCAGGCAGGTGTACAACAGTTATTTTGTTAGACATGGCCACAATCATATGGAAACACATGTGAATGTGCAGAAAATTGCTTGAAAATAGTTGAGTTTGACTTAAAATACTGCATTAAACCTTTGACCTTTCTTGCCCTGCTTGTGCACTAACAGTGATTAGTGCTCTTCCATGAGGTGCTTACAGTCTGTCTTGACCTGCCAGCAGAGCTTTTCATGAATAATTGCATTAAGAGACTGCACATGAATCCACCGATGTGTAATTATTCATAGTTTGGAGCCATTTTGATTTAAATAAATCATAGGTGAGTCCCTCCTCTGACTCCCTTTGGCGTTTGACTTTGGTTTAGGTCCCTCTTCGCACGATTCCTCTGCTGTGATGTGGACCGAGAACACTTTTGACACATTTCTCGAAACACACTTCTAATTTGTCCCCTAGGCGCTGGTTATGACGCGAGCTGACACTGAGGTCTGACAACATGACTTCTTTCCTCCTCTGGCCAAAGCTGCCGCAAAGCTGCAGCCTCGCCCGCCTCCAGACCGGAGAATCGGGGTGTCTTACGATTGAGTTGTTCCCCTCCCTTCCCTTTTGGGACATCGGTTCAAATTAACGCCAGCGCCATCTGACTCTCAAGGCATCGCCGCTGACAGCTGGAGCACTCACACACACCAGGTGCTTCTGTCTGCGCCGAGGTGCCTATGACACCTACCTGTTTTTTAGCCCTCGACCTGTCAAGGGAGCCAGATTTAATTAACGTAATGATCAAAGCAGGAAAAGCAAGTTTAGCCCTGAGGTAGCAATCCCAGTGAGCCACGCGCTCGTTTGCTAATTATTTAGCATTAAGGTAGACGGCGCTTATGCATACATGACTACTTCAAAGATTTGATTGGGTTTGGTTCGTTGCAACAGCAAAGCGCCCGGAGCGGCCGGTGGTGACATCAAAACATCAGTGTGGATAAATCTGCTGGTGTAAAGCATCCCAGCCACCAGGTAACCTTTCTTTATCCTCTCTGACAGCGCCTGTTCACAACAAACATCAGCTGTGTGAATGTAAATGAAGGGACGCGGGGGCAAGTTCAGGATGCAATGACGAGGGAGATGAAAGTTTTATTTTAGGGCGCCAAGAGCACAGGCGCTAATAAAAGTGCATTAAAACGAAATACATAAATTAAGAGTTTAAACCATGCGTTTTTAGGGAACATGCATAATCATAGATCTTTTACATTGAGGTCTCATGCTGATTGCTTTGAGATGTCTTGGTTATTCTCCAGCATGTAACACAAGTAATCCAAATAATGCAGATGAACAGTCATACACCCCTCCTCCTACGTTACAAACAGTCTGTGTTATCTACAAGCAAAAACACTTAATAAACAAAGTTTGTCTTATTAAAAAATCTCCATCCAGACTAACTTTTGTTCACTACCTCCAAAGATCATAACAGCCATGTGTGAATGGACTTGACTAATTAAATATTAAAAAGTTGAGGTCTTGTGGTCAAGCAAATGTGAATTTTACCCAAGAAGCCTAAAGTTCTGAAGCAATAATATTTTAATGGCTCTACAACATCCACAGATAATGTTAAATTTTCCACAACTGGAGTAACTAATGACTACATTACCAGTAGAGAACAAACTGGATTCTTTGGTGAAAACCATCATTTTGATTACTTAAAAGGGTATTTAAGGTTTCTGCAGGTCCACTTAGGCACGAGTGATGCGAATTTAATCTGCGTAACCACATGGACTCGCCTGCAGAGACCTTATTACAATGCACCAACTATGCATGCACCCCAGTGCTGGACAAAGAAGTTTTCACTACTTGGTTGTGGTGCCTCCAGCTGTCCAAGTCCACGATAGAGCGTAATCTAGGCCTTAAAGTTGTTGTGGCAATGTGAAGTTTGGAAAAAAGCCTATCGGTCACATTAAACTACAACTGAAACTGCTCAGCTGTTCTGTTAGCCAATTCTACACTTTAAAAGCCTTTTACAACAAAAGAACTGAAATATTTAAAAAGCATTTATAAATCTTAATGTTACCTTTATGGGAAAAACAGAACAAACAGTTATTGTGGGACACCTTCACATTGGTGTCCCTATTGACTCTGTTGTATGTTTAAAGTAGCTACTGGCCTCCGAACTGTTGTTGCTTATTTGCTTTAAAACAAAACTGAGTTCTACTTTAAAGAAACATCGACTGAGTGGTTGTCACAATTTTACATCCAGTTTTCTTGGTTTCCCGTCCAATTTAAAAAAAGGATAAGATGGCTGGACCAAAATACTTAATTTGAAACTTCAAATCCTGTTGCTATATCTATCTTTTATAAAACCAAAGTTCAGATTTGGTGGAGAATGATGAAAGTGGTGGAAACAAAGGTCAAATCCTAGACTTTAAACCAAGACAATTGGGTTCCCGTTCTATGTGGGATTAATATCTCCAGACCATGGCTGGTACTAGGCACCAAAACTCCTTGGTTAGGTTTAGGAAAATATTATGACACCTGGTCAAATGAGTTTGAAGCATCAAATTGGGACATCATGAACTGATTGGTGGCATCACAGAGACTATATCCATCTTTTATACAACCAAAGTTCAGACTTGGTGGAGAATGGTGAAAATGGTGGCAAAAGTCAAATTCTGGACTTTTATACAAGAGAATGATGGTTTGAGTCCTATGTGCCATTGATATCTCTTGATTTTCTGTGGTACTGGGTGCCAGAACTGCTTGGTTAGGTTTAGGAAAATATAATAACACCCTTTCACATGTAAGACAGAGTAAGACAACTTGTGTGAATAAAATTCATTCAGCTTAAGGAATGCCATCTTTGGTTTCCCCTTTGTTTTCCTTCACTCTTTAAAGATGTGTGGTTTGATCAGACAGAAACTTTGCTCTAAATCAAGCAGAATGGGTATTAGAAGAGTCCCCCGAGTGCCAGCAACCACCGTTTTTGTTCCTGCCAGCAGAAACAGTTTCTTTCCAAGGCTGTTTCAATGACAAATTCAACAATTGTCCCTCTAATTTTGGACAATATCAGCTCTAATTTGCATATAACAAATTTTTGTCTGTTTCACTCAAGCGCCAGATATGTACTGGTTCTGCAATACCAGAAGTTGAGAGTAGATTTAGTTTGGATGTGTTGTATTTAATGCTGTGAATTTAAAAATCAGCATCCTCAGAAAAAAAATCTCTTTGTATTTGTTTTTCTCCTTCCAGCATTTTCCCATGTTGTTAGTTGAAGTTGCACTCAAATTACAATTACTTATGTTAACTTGCTTTCTCTTATTTGGTGGTCAGACTTCTGCTTCGCCTCAGGAGGATCTAGTCAAAGAATATTGGGAAAAACCCCTTTCTGCCTCCAAGACATCCTCAGCCCACATTCATCTTTCATTTGTGAGGATTGGGGTTTCTAAATCTGACCACGTGCCTGCCTCTGAATCTTCATTTTAAGCCCACAGACAGAAGGCTTTTATTTTATCTGTTTTTGTGGACACTGGAGGTAATAAGAGCAATCTGCACGAAAGGATTTGGCCGCACATTAAGACATTTCAAGGATTCGTGCATGACCAATGTCCATTTCAGACATATCTGGCTGAACTGAAGGGCCGTTCTGTGTGAAGAGCCGTGTAATTATGAGTTAAATGAATTCGGAGTTCTGCAGAGGGTGTTGTCTTGTCGAATGAGTAAAAGCAGGCCTTCAGCCGTCAGTGTAGCCGGGTCTTTCCCTCCGGTGTACGACATGAATAGACAAGAAAAGAACAGCCCTCCGAGTGGCACACAGGGCTCTCATTGAATCATGTGAACTAAGACAGGGGGAATTTCTGATAGCCCCCATTTCTGTTCGCAGACGTTGAGACAAAAGACCTCACTGTCTGCTGCCGTGGAGCTCCGACTTACCTCCAGGCACTGCCAAATAAAAAAAAAAAGAAAGAAAGAAAGAAAGAAAGGGAAAGAAACGACCTCTTGGTTTTGGGGACCTGTGCAGTTGCCCATTGTTCCACTTAAAATGAAAATCCCAGCTCCTCCGTTGGGGCCCGCAGTAACCTGTTCGCAAGCAGCTGGTGACCACCTGTGGAGCAAGTCAAATTAGGGAAGGATTCCTACTGTTTCTGTTTATTGTCTGCAGGTTTTTGTGTGCGGTATTGTGCTTTGGTCCTCTGTGGCGGCGGAGGTGGGTCGGCCGGCCGGCGGGACAGCCAGGGTCTCCCCGGAGGCTTTTGTTTTGTTCCTTGAATCGTCAGGTTTTCTCCTTTTTCATGTGCTGGACTGCTGATTGTGAGAGAAAAAATCAGGCAAATAATCGGCCTTGACTTCTGATTTTTTTTTTGTTCCTGGTGCTTGATCTTCTAATTCAAGGCCTACAAAAGGTGTCAGAACCTTATATCTCTTGCGTGACTATGTTTAAGTTTTTCCCTCTCTTAAAAAAAAAAGATGGAGATGAGCTCTGACCTCTGTCGATTTTCCCCTGAAATTATCCAATTTGCCCTTTATGAGCTCCCATAGCCCGGGAGCCTAAAATTCCTTTTTCATCTGAACAAGAGATGCTCTTGTTTGTTGCTGGAACCATTCGGCACAGAGATAGAAAACGGATATTAATCATCATTTGGACACACCGAGGGGAAAAGAAAAAAAAATCACTCATGGGTCACAGCAAAATGATTTAGAATTGCAAAACTGCAAAACACGGTGGCTCTTTGTGTCCACTTCCCGTTCCCAGGAATGTGGCTCGTCTTATGACTCGAGGTGGGGTTGGGGAGGTGAATGACATCACCGGTTGTGTTCACATTTGAATTCTGACACAGTGGCACCTTGTGTTTCTATTCACCCCACCCCGACCACCACCACCCCCTGTCTCTGAAGCCTGGATTGTGCTCGGCTCTGCCTTTTCTTTCCCCCTCAAAGAATACCTCCTTTTCTCTTCCTCCTCTTAAGCAGCTGCCTGCGTATGAAGTGGAGAAAATGACACTCCATCTCATGATGAATGGTACTTGACCCCTGGAACCTGTTCCTGTGGGGCTCACACGGCACGGCATTTACATAAAGCCAGGAGATCTCACGCTTTCGACTGTTTACATCCGGGAAAAACAAGGGCGCGGGTGCTCGTTGCCGCGAAGGTGCCGCAAATGAAGATTAAATATTTGTTAATCAACCTCAGCTGTAAATTGGACAACCTTTACGGATGCCTTTTCTCCCTCTTAGTGCGCGCTTCTTGGTTTGACACATCCGCACTGGTGGGGTTGCCTCACTGAGAGCCCTTTTGTTACATGATTAATTACTCTAAGCAACAGTTATGGCGGGATTAACAATTAGCTAGACCTGTCAAACAGTCAGTCTAAGATGGCAGACTAATTGAGCGGCTGGTTGGCCATTGTGTCCCAGTATAAGGCCAAGGAAGTGGGGATGGTTCACAAGCCTTTCATCTCTTTTACAGGCCTAATACCATGGCAGAAAAGGGCCCGCTATCAGGGACGGCGAGCTGGGGTAATTTTTCATGAATATTCATACGTCTCCTCTATCCGCAGTGAACTTTACAAAGTTACCTTCATGGTGCATGTTCTGAAAGTCTGCAGCTCTGAGTTCAATCACTGTAAAAAGCTGTGCACACTGCAAAAAAAAATGGTTCATCCTTAAAACTGGAAGCCGTCTTTCTGGCCTTTTCTGGAAACCCTCATTTCTAGAAAACACCTGGAGCAAGATTTTGCTTAACTAAAGATATGTCAAATGGAAAAAAAAAACATGACAGAGCTAATGGTGAGAACATATCTGGAAAGAAAAGACAAAGACAAAGGAAAAGAAAAAAAAAAAAAGCTCACCCCAGTCCAACCCCAGCCCAAGAAAGACAAAACAACCCAAAACTTTCTAGCGAGCCAACATTTTGATGGGGGGAAAAAAGAGAAACCTGCGAGGCCACACAACTGAAGTAGCTTCCTCAAAGAGTTTTTATCCCCGGTGTCCATGGGAAGAACCCCAGCGGAACAGCTGCAACGGCAAGCCATGGCTCCTCATGAAAGGTTTCGCCTGGAGGCGGGGAGGCGAACGACTTGATCGTGAAGAAAGTCAATTGTTCCCCCACTGAAAGGCAAAAAGCCCAGGAGGAGCTGCACCATGGTGTGTGGGACATATCAAAATATTTGACAGACTTCAGCATTATGAAAAACCTTCGCTCTCTTTTTTTTCTTTTAAGGAGGGGGTATGTTTTGTTTTTACACCCACCACCGACCTGTCACACTCCCGTCAGGCCCCCTGACTGCCCCGTGTCATTGTTTGGGCCTTGAGAGTTCAAAGCGGGCCTTTTCGGAGCCGCTCAGTGTGCGCTGACACCATGTAATGAAATTAGCAGTTGTTACTAAACAGGTTTCAATCACAGAGTCTGAGCCAAGACCTATTGCCCACTGTTCATGAATCACCTCTTTCACTGACTTATGGCAAACAGTCTGGGATATTGTTACTCCTTTCATGGACCCATCATTCAGCCAGGTAGTCCCACCGAGAATAAGAAACAGTTTTCAAAGGGAGACCTGGCTCAGAGCGCAACCACTGCAACAAACAATGTACGTCTCACAAGTTAAATAATGTAATTAAAGGGTCACCACTAATACAAAAACTTTCTCTCACCTACCCTTAGCAATAAAGATAAATTCAGAAACAACTGCTTTTATATGGTAAACTTTAAAGAAAATTGTACTTCATGAAGTAAGAAACAGATGTATTTTACAAAATGAACAAAATGAAATTTAGTAGTAAATTCTCACAATTAAGACTCTGAATGCCTTAAACAACTGATTATCTTGGGGTACAAGAAGTAAAGAGGGTATTTCAGCAGATATTAAAAGTCAAATAGAAATATACAATACACCATAAAGGAAAAAAATTGCTAAATTCAATGGACAGACAGTTGAACATTAAACCGCTCATTTAGCTACAAATTAACTAAAAATTCCCTTTAATGTGGTTAGCAGTTTGATTAGCCACAGTTTAACTAAGTAGTTCCACTGAATTTAAAGCAATGGAACTATTAGCTGACAATATCAACTAAACATTTAAACTTGCTTGGTAAAAATGATTAATAAAATTATGGATCAAAATATTTAGTGGTATGTTATTAACTATTTTATATTCAATTAAGTTATAACACATTGTTAGCTAAAAGTATGGAAACAAATTAAATATTGCTTGATTAGTCTGTTTAGCAATTTGAATTGTTGGCTGATGGTATTGCCAAACTGTTTAAATTATTAGCTAGGAAAAATAATTGATCAATTAACTAAAATTTTAAGTAAAACATTTAGTGATTTCATTTACTAAAACAATAGCTCACACTTATTAACATATTATTAGCTATAAGAAAGGATTAAAAAAGAAATAAATAATTATCTACACGTACTAGAGGAACATTGTAAATGATCTAGCTAAAATTATAAATAGAGCATTAAAGGTTATTTCTCCAATAGTAAGGCTAACAGTTTAAACTGTTAGCTCAAAGTATAGATTAACAGTTAAAAGTACAGTTATTAGCTTAAAGTATGGCTAGTTAAACTGCTAGCCATATACTAAGTGAGTTAATAACATGACAACTGTTAAAACTTTGGCTAACAATTTAATGCTAGACATATTTCTGATTAACAACTGGGACAGCTAGCTTAATGAGTGGACAAATAGTTAAAATGTTAGCTAACAACAAATAACGAATAAATTCTTTAAATTGGCCACAAAACATAATGAGTAGCTATAAATGTAATAAAAGCTACACAAACGGACGAGTGGTTGTAATAGTAAGCTAAAGGCTAAACCACCCATATGGAAAAGATATATATAAATCTTATAAAGTTTGTATCTGTCTTGTGTGAAACTTGTATGAAAAGCATACAAGAGTGAAAACAGATATAAGATCCTTTGAAAAGTTATATAAATGAAACTTGTATGTTTTGGATACTTAATAAAACAATATATGAAAGTAATGTGAAAGTGGCCACTTTCATGAGTAAATCATATAAGTTTTTACTATTTCTTTTCCATATGGGCAAGTACATTTAGTTCACTTTGAAATGTTTGCATTGCCTCATAGAAGTTATCGATTTGAAGCACAATTGTAAACAGCAATAATAACAGAGGAGCCTACAATTTAATAGGAATAGCCTCATAAACCATTTGAAAAAACAGTTATCCAATCACTTAGTCACCCAGTCAGCAACTGTATTCTGTCAGACATGGTGCACATTTCTTTACTGCTGAAAAACCTTGAATGACACCATGTCATGTAAATCTTAAAAGCAAAGAACAAAGATTACAATGAAGTTCAGTTTAGTACTGATCCAAGCACAAGGAACTATTGGATGTGAAAAGGACATGGTGAAGTGAAACACCTCAAATTTCCCATAATCAAAAAGGACGTTAATACGCTTGTGCAAAGCAAAAAGGACAGATCTACTCTAATTGATCAACGCTTGGGGAAGTAAACTAGGCATGACTGATAAATAGCTCAGTAGTACTGATGCAGGCATTTGGGAGGTTGTGAACTATCATATCAAGTTGCATTTAATTATTATCTAGCACAAGGCTGCACATCTTACTAAACAAATATTTACAAATTTAAAAAGCCTTTTTATGGGTGTCTTAGATGGAGGATGACTTATCATAACAACCTGGCAAAACAAATGACCCCCCAACTTTGGGAGTATGGCAGTGGATGCTTTTTTGGGGTATCAATTGCCAGATGGCACTAGAGGTGAGTACATTACCAATATAAACCTTTTCTCTGACTTGTTGCAGAGTCTTAGCATATCAGACCCCCATGCTGGACTTCTACTGTTTTTTCAGGACATCACATAGGAACTTCTCATCATCCTTAAGAGAGAAAAAGGAAAACTTTTACTAAATTAATCACTTTTTATTTAAAATGAATGTTACTATGCAGATCTAAACATGCTATATGAAGATTTTTTTTTACCTGATTATCTGAACAGCAGGAAGGCGGATTTATCCTTTAATGCACGACACATGTACCACTGCTGTTGCATTAACAATGGCCTCGGCAGCACGCTGCTGCTTATCATGTGTGTGGAGGGAGAGGGAGCCTGTGATGCATGTGTTTACATGTGTGTATTCATGCGTCTGCATGATGCATGTGTTTATTTACGTCTCTGTGTGTGTGTGTGTTTTGTGCTTCACATGTGTGTGTTCTCGCCTCCAGGCCTGTCTCCTGAGCCCTCCTCCTCCTCTTCATCTCTCTCTCTCTTACACACACACAACCACACACACACAACCACACACACACAGACACACACACACACACACACCTAAAACTGATGGCTTTGAATCACTGGCAACCCTGCTGCTAATTTATTTGCGCTGAGCATTATGGGAATTAATGTACCTGACATTCAATGACAACAGCCGGCGCTTTGTGGCCCTTTTTACATTTCAACACATTCCTGCCGCTGCCTATTGAAAAATGTTCATCTTCCCACCTAGCTGAAAAGAAAACACACACACACATGCACACTCACACACGGCAGGCTCTGAACCTCTAGGTGCAGGAGGCTGTTAGCGGTGGCTGATGATAGTAGCAAAACATTAACATAATAATTAGTGTCTTGTAATTGTTTCATTAAAACCAGTTGTTCCATTTCTCCTCTTGTTCTCCCAGAAGACGCAAGACAGAGTTTGGACGTCAGCCAAAGGGAGGGTCGGTCCACGTCTGTACCCGCTCAAGATGTTTGCCTGCTCACCGGGAAACCAGGGAGGCTGTCAGCGGCGGCAGCGGGCATGGCGGCAGGCACGGCAAAACAAACACGGGGGGGGGGGGAAGGCGGGTATCATGATAACAAATTCACAGTAGCGTAGGAAACTGCACAGATTTGTAACTTCGACTTGACTCGACAGGTTTGTTTGCGGTTTCTTGAGATCTCGCTTGTCAACAATAAGAGCACGGGTCGTGTGGAGGTGCTCAGTAATGAACTGAATCCTGTGCGTTATGCCAGTCGCTGTAAAAGGTCACAAGGAATAATAGTATTGAAAGCTGGCAGTTCATTTAGAGCTGCAAATGCATACACAAGCACTCATGCATATACAGTGGCTGCCTGACTGTGAAGTGCATTCATTCTCTCTCTCTCACACACACGCTCAGATCTGAGCTGGCACTGATTAGCATTTTAAAGAGGAATTCCACTCGTTTACCGTTTAGTACCTGCCAGTCGGCATTTGTGAGTGCGATCGCCTCTTTCTAAAGCCACTGACGGAGGTAGTGAAACCTGTGATGCCATTAACATTTAAATTATAAAGCTGCTCCACGGTGTGTGTTGTGTGTGTGTGTGTGACAAAGTGATTCTGTAGACAGACAAAAGCTGATGGAGCTGTATTTTACATGTATGAATATATATAAACCTTTGGATACATTTTTTTTCTCAGTTTGTCTTAATGCAGAAAGTTTAGATCAGTAACTGTCAATCAGTGAGTCCCAGTTAAGGGTGCAAGTAGCGATCCCTTGGGGTTTGTCTGCAGTGACTGGGGGATAGCCTATGGAGAAAGATTATTCTAAATAAAATAGATTATTCTCTAAAGTGATAGCTGGCATTTGAAATCTATAAACACAGATAGATAAATCAAATTGTTAACATAATTGTTAACCTCTCCCAACCATCTCAGCTTTGCCTCTCTAACTTTGTCTCCAAACAACTCAACATGATCAGTAGTAATGATAATAGAAAGACAATAAGAAAATAGTAATGGCACTTTTCAGAACAATTTTTTTGAAGTGTGGATATCCTAAACATAAACAGAATTAATATGGATTTATAAATGTGATATGAATATGAACTTGCTTGCTAATTAAAACTAAAGTATATACAGTCCAACAAATAAAACTAAAATAAAACTAATTCTAAACGTTTTGAATTAAGAGTTAAAATAAATATGGATTTTTCAAAATTCTTAAAAAAAATTCTAAAAAGTGGCCGATGATTAAAATACTTAAAATTGAGAATAAAATCCGAAAGTAACTAGCTTAATGTATAACTAGCAGTTAAATTTTAGCTAATTCTATGGAAACTATAACCTCCCCCCCTCCCTCATGTCCCCAGCCATGACAGTTCAAGTCATTAGTTAACGCTGCAGATACACTGTTAAAATTTGTTTAGCAGTAACTGCTACTTATAAAGGCGTCAAATTTTGCTGAAACTCGTTAGGAAGCTAATTTGTTAGCAAATAATGTAGATACATTGTTAAAATTAGCTTGCTAGCTATGGAAACTATAAATGTTGTTAAAAGTACTGATAAGCTGTTTAAATTATTAGAAAAAACTAATAAGAAGAAGAAACTAATAGCTAGCTAAAACTGTGAATTTAAAACTCAAATTAAATTATTAAAATGTTATCCAGTAGAATAGAAACTGTTAGCTTTTTGTTAAAAGTGGCAGGTTAGCTAACTTAAATTACTTATAAAAAGTATAGATAGTGTTTAATTGTTAATGTAAAATGGATGAGTGGATATAGGAGCTGAAAAATGTTTCAATATTTAGAATTATTATAAAGAATGTTGGAAATTCTTAGCGGTAAATTATGTGCAGCTTTGTTAGCTAGCAATATAATTCAGTTCTAGTTTCACAGCAAGCTAAAGGCATGGATAAACAGCTGAAACGTTAGCTCATATACTGTTGAATGTAGTCCTTTCAAAAGCCGTTTTCCACCACTGTCACGTTTACCACACTAAACCGTGACAGAAATACAGCTAACAAATGTTAACAATAACCACACAAACAGCTCTGACGGCTTCGCAAACTAATGCCTCAGATTTGGTTTTCCTGCAGTGTTTTTGAGTCATTGAACACGCGTGTTCTGCCAGATGACCTCACACATGTGAACACATGCATGCACACTCTCTGCTGCAAACCAACATGCTGCTGCTGTTGGTTTGCAGCTGTGTGCTCTCCACTCCATGGCAGTGCAATACAGTGAGGAGGCATGGGAGGCAATAAGAGGCATACGTCTCATTGGCTAAGGCTGCGAGGGGAGGAGAAGGTGTGTGTGTGTGTGCGTGACAGGCTGTGTCACACCAACAGATAGTTAGATACCACCGCCGGGGATTTGACATTTAGTGTTTTTTGACAAACTTCTGACGACCGTCTCCCGCAGATCATTATCAAAGCATTTCTGTCTGTATAATCAAGATGAATGCTTCCGAGCACAACGACGATCATTTTGTGGAGGAGCAACTCTCGAGGATCCAACAAGGGAGGGGTGCTGGGAGGGTGGCGGCGGCAGCGGTGGTGGTGGTGGCAGTGGCGGGCCCCTCCTGTATCACTTGGGCGTGCTTAACACATACATTTCCATTTTCCCAAAGACAGATTTGTTGGCAGCGGCGATATAAAGCGACACCCCGGTGCTGACAATGTTTCTGTCAACTTATTGAATCTGTGACAGAAAAAAGGGGGCAATCTCGGAGGCAGAGTGCAATCTAAAACATTGATAAATAAATACGGGGCATATGAATATGTTTGTTTGTTTGTTTGTTTATTTGTGCTGGGTGTCGATTTAATCCCCGCTCGCCTAAGAAATCTCCCCAAAGACTGATTGGTGTCGCGCACCGCAATTAACTCCGCGAGCACCGTCTATAAATCAACTTCCTGAACTCGGCGTGGAGGAGATGATGTTTTTGAAATTAGCACCATCCGCCGCTTGTACTGCACTGGAGAGGAGAGGGAGAAAAAGGAGGAGGAGGGGGAGGAAGGGCAGATTTTCAAAATAACGGCCCGGCTAATATGTGATATTCAGAGAGCACGCAGAAACAAGTTTCAGGAAATCACGTTCATTCTTCAGCGCGCCGTGGGGGGAAGGCGTGCGCACACGCACTCCCCCCACCCCTCCACCCCACTCATTTTCCTGACATTTGGAGTGGCGAGCGCACTTTTTTATTTTAACCGATCGCTTGTTTGGTTGCAATTGAAGCATCGGCGCCTCCCTCATATTCCCCTCCTGCGCTTTCATGCCATTATGAGCCATGAGTCGATGTCGCCGCGCTCAGAAAGGGGGACCATTTAGGTCAATTATCCTTCCATTCAGAAATCACCCCTCGACTACTTAGATTAAGAAAAACACTTATTTGCCCACACGGTCCGAGAGGGGTAATATTTCTCCGGCTGAGGCCAGCGTATCAAGACGATGCTTTATTGCTTTACTTATTCATGTTTCATTTGCAATTCCTTGTGTGAGCGTGTGCATTTGCAAACATATACGGATACGTGTGTGTTTGTGAGCGTGTCCCCTCGCAAGTGCGCCTGATAACACTAATCCTGTTTACTTCTCTTTTCCCTGTCTCCTCAGTATTTCAAATACACCTAACGCCTTTCTCCACTTCAAGGCATTTCCACGGAGGAGAGTACGGCCCCTGCCCCGGCGATCCAACACACACAAACATGCCAGAACAAAGGGAGTCCCTCCATATTTGATTCCCTCTCTGAATATGTAAAAGCAGAAGCAGAAGTCAACGCTGGGAAATTACCAGAACTATCTGGGCCATTGACAGGCCTCCCCTGTGGTCAAATGGGCTGAGGCTGTGTTTGGTTGGTAAGCCCCCACTGCTCTGGTTTCTGTAGCTCTCCGTAGATAACCAGCAGGGAGGAGGAGATGCACTCGGGCAAGCTATGGCAATCGGGTGTGGGGAATTCAGACGAGTGTGCACTCTGTCCTTAAAGGCTTCTTTTTAGAAAGTCTCCTCAGTTAAAGAGGAAGTGTGAGAGATCTTTTTATTGCCTCTGAAGGGCATCGTGAGTACCTGTTAAAGGTGCATGGGGAAGCTGGAACAAATACCGTATACGTATTTATGTATTTCTTAGTTTTTTGCATATTTGTCACGTTTACATGTTTCATAAAAAAATAATGATAAGACTTTTTGATAAATGAGATAACCCGAGTGACAAAACACAGCTTTAAAAAAATATTTTATGTATTAAGGGGGAAAAAGGCTATCCAGATCTACCTGTGCCTGTGTGAAAAGGTAATTGTTAAATATTGTTAATCATTCATTTGTTGGGCTTAATTGCAGCTTTTCTTTGGAAAATAGAGGGGAGTTCAACACCCAGGCCTGATTTGTGTCAGACCTGCTGAATCAAGAAATCAGGCTACTTCCGCATGTACATGGGTATTGTTTGTGAATCTTGGGATTTTCCCAAATTCATTTTGAAAACTATCCATGTGAACATTTTTTAAAAAAACTATCTCAAGAGCTATAAAGATAAAGATGCACAACGTTGTGAGACAAAATCTCTGTTTCCCTTGACCAGGTGTAAATACAGAAACTGAGTTTTCGATAACATTCACCCTGATAGGAGTTTTTCAAAGCCTAAAATACCAGATTATGTCTGGATGCAGCTTTGAGTAGAAGCTGTCTGACAAAGTGATGTAGCCTAAAAGATCTAAAAAATTAACACATCATTCCACAGATCTAAAGAAAAAACTGAGAAACAAAGTAATTTACATCTATCAGTCTGTGTGGCCGGCCTACAAAAAATGACTCCAAGAGCGCATTGAAGATTCATCCCAGTGGGAAAAAAACCCCAGAACAACATCTAAAGAACTTCAGCCCTCGCTTGTCTCAGTTAAGGTTAAGGCTTTGCTGCTTCAGGACCTTGACCTGGATTTATACTTTTTTATTTATAATCTGTGTTGAAGCTATGTAACCTGACGTGGACTTTGTTGCAGCCTGCACAGTTTTAAATTGTAAAGCGACTACAGTTAAAATATTTGCTGGTGATGTAAAGTGGGCAGGGCCTGAGTTACAATTTTTTTTTAATGAGAGAGATTTGATAGAAAAGCAGGGAAAAACATACAGGAAATGATTTGTAGTCAACTTGAACTCAGGCCTTTGACCTAGCCTAGGTGACCAGAGCCCGGAAAGACCGCTGGCAACCAATTATTAACTATAAAACGAAGCACAAAGAGCAAAGAAATAGGTGAAAATGAACAAAATTCAATCTGATCCAAAATCTATGACTGAACCCATTAGCTCACACTTTTATTGAACTTTTTGTGACCACAGCTATTGCCCCATGGTGGTAAAAAGCATGCAAGCTGAATGCTCTTCCATGCAGTTCTTATACGGTCTGTTTATATTGTTAAATCAAATGTGGCAACTTAACCACTGTATTTTAGTCAGTGCTTGGGCCGTTTAACACTTAGACCATATCTTGCATTGCTGGTTATGATACAAAAGTAATAAAGGGTTAAATTTAAAGGAACTATGACTAGTTAACAAGTTTAACCAGGTAACAAGGTTAAAGTATGATATGAATACAGACTTATATAGCACTATAATTCTTCCAGTCACAAATAGGAAGGAATGACTATGTCTCAGAAATCAGCAACACTGGCCATTCAGGCAAGTCCTGCTTTATTGTCTATTTTAGTTCTGATAGGGACATAGTTTAGAAAATAAACATTAACTTGTATTACTTAAGACTTGAAACTAGTGATTAAGACCATTACCTAATCAGAAAAGCATTTTCAGAGGCTGTACATCAAGTGACAAATAGGGTCATTTTTCCATAGATTTCTATAGACCAAGACAACCGCAGGAGTTGCCCCCTGCTGGTCATCAGGTAGAAT
This sequence comes from Neolamprologus multifasciatus, assembly GCF_963576455.1. Classification (NCBI taxonomy): domain Eukaryota; kingdom Metazoa; phylum Chordata; class Actinopteri; order Cichliformes; family Cichlidae; genus Neolamprologus; species Neolamprologus multifasciatus. The sequence continues at coordinate 25,302,387 of NC_140460.1, forward strand.
GCAGGGTAAGGCTGTCAGACCTGGTTTATCTCACTGTAGTACAGAGTTTGGACCTTCAGGTTGCCTTGATTCTAAGGTCAAATCACCTGAATGAGACTTTTTTATGATAGAAAGCATTTAAAGTGGTCATGTGTAGGAACTGTAGCATTAATGGCAAACATTTTTTGGTTAATAAGATAACTTATAACAACTAATACAAAGCACTAATACAATTTTCTATTCATTTAGATTTTTAGAACTATTTTCTTTTTCAAAATCTGAAATGATTTGTCTAGACAGACCAAGTAGGAAATGCCTTTAAATGATGGTGTATTTTATGAATAAAAAAATGTAATTTGGGTAACTTAAAAGTTAAAGGAAACTATTTTGTTAAATGTATGTCAGAGGGTCTCAATAATTCATCCCTTTTAGGTGATGATATTTTGAACCATTTGTGATTCCCTTGACCCACTGGCACTCATGCGGTCATTCTTGGCCCGCCACCGGCGTCAGGGGAGATCCTGATTCACAGAAGCCATGGCTGCTCCTCAAACCCGCCGGCAGATGCTCCCTCTCTCCTGCCTCGCCAGCCGGCATCGTGCCTCCTCTGACATGCCTGTGTGTCTGTCTGCCCATCGCAGTCTGTCCATTCGTCCGTCCATCTGTCCGTCAAGCAGGAGAAGCCCAAAGCCTCAGTTATAAAAATGGACACTGGTTTTTAAAGGGGCAGTGAGGTATTTGTTCTCTTAAACAACATGCAGTCTCTTAATATAGGACTAATATCTAAAATTAACGAGGAAACTGTCCATGGAAAGCAATATGTTCCCATGAATCATTTATTGGGTGACGTGTTTTAGTGCCCACGTTGGCTGATGAATGATTGATGGCAACATGTTGCTGTTCTGAGCCTTTCTACAGTTTCTGGATATTTTAAGACCTGAATGTACGGGTCAATTAGAAACCCCAATTAATTTTAAAGCTCACATTTTTTACATAAAGGGGTTAAATGACATTTAAGAAATATGTAATGAGCTTCATGTACAGAAAATTGCAAAGGGTAGAGGTTTTCGTGCCTTCCAGCTGAGTGTTTTGGGTTTCTGATCTATAACTTGACTGTTTTAGTTCAGAATCTGCATTTCATTAGTATTGGTTCCAGTGGCACTGAATTACTTAACAGACGGATTGCATGTAATTGCCAACTTATTCAATCACAAGCTAATATTGCTATTTTATAGTCTTGCATGTACCATAGTTCCTTTGAAGATGGCATCTGAGTACTAGTGGTCGCAACCTCGGTCATCGTCTTCGAAACAACCATTTCGGAAACAATGAAATCACAAGTTTACACCACACAAGGAAGCACACTTCTGATGAAGGACAGCCAGAATAAGGTGAGTTGTTGCGGATTTCCGGAACTTTTCTATCAGTAAGCATTGCTGTTTTTGCTGCTGTTAGCTAGTGTTAGCCTCTGTCAGCTACTGTCAGCTTCTGTTAGACTCCATTACTGAAACTGTCTTTAAAGTAGATCTAGGATTGTTGGACACTTTGCGAATAAACTTTCATACAATGTGAGAATGTAATCAAACTGTTTATCAGAGGGAAAGTATGATTTTTAGGACACACCTGCCAAACATTATCCACCATAACATTAGCTTATAACCAGCTGTTGTTGTTTAGCTGGCTCATTGTCAGCTGTCTGGGAGGGTGATCTTTAAGTTAAAACTTATAATTAACACTGTGCAGCAGTTTTTTTTAAAAGCTATTTTGTGTAGAATGTTTATATGTATATTATATATATATGACTTTGTAGTTCTTTGTAATAGAATTCAATATGGGTATAGCGGGTTAAATGTGCTCTATATGTAAATTGGTACACTTCTCTGCCAATCCCAAACCCTCGTTTCATAGTTTTTAAGAAGGTGATCTCAGTCTGCGCCGAGTTTTAACAGGTTCATCCTTTGCCTGTGCAGTACAACTCCACCAAGTTTTCTGAAATTCAGCTTGGCAAGTTTTTTGTTTTGCTGACAGATGGACAGACAAACCTTAAATTCTCTCTTTAAAAAAAAAGCTCTTATGTCTATATGGGAATTTATCTAAGCTATCTTTCAGTTTTTAAAATAAGGAAGAATTCTTCACTAACAACATTTTTACTCAGTCATTTAAAGATTTAAAACAAAGCACTTTAACACAAGGGAGTGATACTGACCCATGACTGTTTCTGCTTTCAGCAACATTTTTAAATACCGTTACAGATTTGACAAACTTTCTAGTCCACACACACTTGTTAATGAATAAATCATACCGTTAATGACTGCAAGTTTTGTTTTTCTTGTGCGTGTTTTTTCTTCCTGTGGCTGATGAACCTTGGAATGGGGCACTGGCCATCTGTGGTCTTATGTGTGTGTGTGTGTGTATGTGTGTGTGAGCTGTAGTCCAGCGTCCACTGGGGAGACTCGGCTGCTGCCCCACTTTCCTCGCTCTCATGTCGGACCGGGACCATCTGACGGGGCTAAAGACCAGTGTCACATGTCTATATTTGGCCGGCGTCACCGCCACTGCCAGAGCTCAGCGCTGCAGTTGTTTTCCAAAATGCACGGGGCAATCGATGATAATGAGGAAGGACATTTTAATTAGGGCTGTCGCAACCTGGGGACGGCATGCGGGCTCACACGGCGGGGGGCGAGTGGGAGGATGGGAGGGTGGCCTGGTCACCATCACACCTCCTGGGAGTTTGACTGGTGAAAGTCTCGCTGCATATTTAGGGGGGGAAATTAAATCTGCACAGAAGGCTCTAATACGGCGGATCACACACTGAACTTTTCTTAATAATTCCCTCTTTAAAATAGGAGCAGTGCAAAGTAAACGAATGTTAAGTCATCACAATGCTCATCGGGTGTTTGGGGAGCACTTGCTCCAGTCCAAATTAGTTGAACGTGCTGAGTGGAGGCTCTCCAGTTCAAAAGCTACACACTGACCTGGCTGGAGCGATTTCAGTCAGCCGTTAGCGAGACGAGCCAACCAGGACAAAGTCCAGCTGTGATGCATTTCAGGCAGTTACCCTAGTTCCCGATTTTTGACATGTAAATACCACTCATGTCAACATCCAAACCATAAATATGACAGGGTTTTTATGAAAACCAGCCCTGCAATAATGTCTAAAATGGCATTCCAAGCAATACAGGTGCCTCAAGCCACACAGAGACTGCTGCTCAACATCAGTCTCATGGGACATTCAGGACTGTTCCCCAAATCATCTTTTGGGCTCCAGGGATTTAGTGCTAGTCAACAGCTAGTGTCTGAAAGGATGAGAGAGAATCACATGGTGCTGCAACCACATGACCAACATGCAAAAGCACATTACTGATAGTGCCTCATTGGTGGGTGTATATTTTTTTCAATTCTTTACCCATGCTACTTGAAATGTCTGCAGCATGCATTATGTGGGCCACAAGCTGAACCGCGTCTGTCAGATGGTAAATCAGACTTAACCCTGTCATGAAGTTATGAAGGCATAAAAGTGCTGGGAAAAAAGTAGTTAAAAACACCAAATTTAATGCATCTCTCTGCAGTTTAAGGGACAGTAACTTGGAAAACAGTCATAGCATCAAGGTACAATTTTGCATGGCTTCATGAAAGTAATTGTACATAAAAAGGGTCAGGTGGGAGCCACAGATTATTTTATTTCCTGGAATGACCCCTGTGGTATCAAAAGGTGGAAAAACAGGCCTTTGCACATGAATGTAGAGGAGATGGCTAACATCTCTGAATGACAAGCATGCACATTGCTGACACGCAGCATGTTCCAGACTTCAGAGTTTTCTGCCATGCCTGCAGGTTATTAGAAGCCATTTGCATATTGTGAAGTCAAGTGATTAAAAAACTATGAAAAGTGGACAAAACTCATAAAATAACATGAGATCTGCCCTAAAATGCCAGAGAGGAAAGGACAAGAGTTTAGAAAATGGAACTCATAAGGTCCTTTTTTCCCCCCAACGTCTATACAAACCATGAATATCTATGAGTTTCAAAAGCAGAGTTGTTTAAAATTAAACATTCATTATCTCATAAAAAACATCTAATGACATCGAGAGAAGCATAAACTCTGGCTTTAAGATGACCAGGATCAACTGCAAGTAACAAAAACAAGCACTTCCCTTTGTCCTGAAAATGTTTATGTATACCAGAGACATGCATGAAAAATAAATCTTTCATGAATGTGAAATGCGCCTATATGTGTGTGCTAGATGAAAACAAAGCAATAAACCCACCGCCATTGTATTTAATATTCATCCTACGTCCCCGAGCAAGAACTGTGCAAGGTGTGAGAAGAAAGGCCCGCCACAGAATCACACCACAAGTGCAAAAGTTGGGAATAACTGCATAAATTATCATCTGCGCCGGTAATATAAGCGTGTGTGCACAAACAAAAGCAGAAACAAATCCATGGCGGACCGATCTGAGCTCTTCTTCACCTTATGAAAAATGAAAAACGGGCTGAAAACCTGGAAAAAGCCAATGGCGAGTGGTGCGCGCGCGTAGCTCGCTAATCAACTAAAAGGCAACATCAGAAAGAATAGGTAATTTGAGACACAAAAAGAATAAGTAATTTGGGAGGCACATACCCAAGTGGCCAAATTATTTATGCCTAATGGAACTGGGGTGTGTGCGCTCATTTGCAATTAACCGATGTGCTTTATTACCTGTCACTGCTTGCTAATGCGGCTGAAAGCCCCGCTCTGCGACGTCTTTAATTACAGTGGGAGAGGTGTGGAGGCACTTCCTGCTGGAAGGAGAGGGGTTTCCTACCTTTCATCCGGTGTCTGTCTTCCTGAGAAGTTCGGATCTGAACCAACTCTCGGCTGATTTTAAAGGTGAAAAGGGAAAACAGTTTATCTTGGCTCACACGAAGCTGCGTATTAGAACGAATTCTTACATCAATTACAAGTGAAACTCCACAGTTGAGCTCAGAGTCTCTGGATTTCTAGAGAACACATGGTAAATGTGTTTAATTTATATTAAAATGAATGCAATTTGGGGTGACTGTTCACCTCCATCATAACAGGAAGTGTTTATTTGGATCCCAGTAATCAAAAACGTTGCATTTTCAAAGTGTTAGTTCTAATTTATGACCTGTAGATCTGCATTTTGGACGATCTAGTTAAAAGTCCTTCCTCATGTCCCGTTTCGCTCCGAAATGTGTCACTATACTCGTGTTGATAAAGACAAAGATGGTCTAACTTTCTTTATGACTTTGAACACATCAAAGTGGGTCAGAACAGGATGTCTGAGTTTTTTTGTCGCCAGGACTTTTGCGTTCCGGTCTCTCTGGTATTATGTTGGTGCCAAACTGGGAACCCAGATCGTCTGATGACTTGGCCTCTGGGGGCGACAGCCAATATTTCAAAGCTTCCGGCATCACCAGCTGATATCCAGTTCAGTTAAATTTGACTTGCACAGCTCAAAATCACAACACTGGTTATGTCAAGGTGCTCTATATTATAAAGTAAAAGGCCTGAAACATTAATGATAGAAACCAGGCAATCCAGTGATCCACTATGAGCGTATCTTGGTGACAGTATAGAGGAACTGCCTTTTAACAGGAAGAGGCCTGCAGCCATCTTCCATGTCAGGTTGAGGCGAAACAACTGAGACAAGAAGTGCACATTTTGGTCACTTAAAATCTGAGAATTTAAATTCTGTCTGCTCCAAAATTCATGGGCACTTTATCAGGTAAACCAGTTCAGCTGCTTCTTAATGCAAATATCTAATCAGCTAATCACATGGCAGCTAGATGCATTTAGGCATGTATAGATGAATGAAGCTCAAGCAAAACACCAGAATGGAGGTTTAAGCGACTCCGAAAGTGGCGTGATTCCTGACTAGAACAGAAATAGCTGATCTACTGATTTTTCCACATAATCATCTCTAGGGTTTACAGAGAATGGTCTAAAAATGTAGAAATTATTCAGAGCAGCAGTTCTCTGAGAGAAAATTACAAGTTGCTCAGAGGTTTGAAGAGAATTGCTAAATTTCTTCAAGCTGAAAAGAAGGCAACAGTAGCTCAAAGAACTGCTGCAACCACGGTATGCAGAAGAGCATCTCTGACCGTTTCAGCAGATCAGCACACACACAAAGTGCAGCTCCTGCGATCTAAGAATAAGAAACTATGCGCCAAAGCTAAAGCATAGCACACAGTGTAGGCTCTGCTTATTATTCCCAAGAGTTTTAGATATTTCTTGTGTAAAACTCAAAATATAAAGAGCTGAAACAACACTGTGAACTTGTGTTTGGTGTAATATCCCAAATATGCAGCAGAAGTCAGGATAATCTCATTTGCAAGGCCTCAAATCAACTGAATTTATTGTGAATTTTTTAATTTTTTAATTTGGCCAGTAGCCAAGTCAAGCTAATTTGGCGAGTGGCAGCTTTTAAAGTACATTCAGAAGTACTGAATGCCATCCTTAAAGTAATGAACACCTCAAACCGATCATGTTTTTTTGGGCATTTTAGCAATTCAAATAGCAATTTATCCTCCGCTGCCTTGAATGTTAACAGAAAGCTCTCTCTGCACATCTGCAGAAGTCGCTCTTCAAATATATGTAATGAGCCTGAGTGCTGGGGCGGCGTTGGCACAGTGTAGCAGTGCCGGGGTTGTGATTGGCTTTTTGCAGCCTGCATACCCAGAGGAGGCTCCCTTAAGAGCAGATCTCCTGTTAAGTATGAGATCCCTGAGAGGAGAAGTGTTGGAAGGACTCTGGTTTCTTTAAATATACCGGGCCATCTGGGGAATATAATGGCTTCCATATATAATTAAGAAGAATACAACGTTAGAGGCCTTATGTGTCTTTGTGCTGCACCTTAATGCGGTGGCGGCTTGGTGTACGACGCACGGGGAAAGAGGAGGCTTTCTTTAGAAGTGTTCAACACGGGCAACATTTACATTTAAGATTGTTTTCTTACAGGATGAGAACATGGAGTGCAACCGCAGAGGGAAGATCCAGTTCATAGACAGACAAGGTTAAAAGGCCCAGTGGTGAATACAGCAAAGGTCAAAGGTCATAGAGAACACAAGAAGGTTTAAGACAGAAGAAAAGAGAAGCACAACAAATTAATAAGGTCAAGATTTTTTTTTTTGATGTGTGTGTCTTTTTAAATTTTGCTAAAGTAGGCCAGTTATGCTTTTCATTATTGTCTATCCAACTGTGGAAGCTCTTTCTGACCGTGGCGACAAAACCTTGTTTGTAAAGAGCAGCTAATCAAAAGAAAGGTAACCTAAAGAGACAGGAGTGGCCACAACAACACAAAAAGAGGACCCAAAAGCAGGAGCATGGAGATGAGCATCTATATGCAGAGGTCATCAGCAGGGATGAGACGAAAGAAAAAAAGTCAGGAGAGCCTCCAAAAAGTCCCAGATAAGGATTAAAGTAAGGAAAACACTGAAATAGGCCTGGTATGACTGATGAGTGGCAGGTGGAAAAAATCCAGCAAACTTTTCAATGGTTAACAACCAACCATCAGCTGTAAGTATTTTTTCAATGTGTAGTCATGTTTGAAAAACAGATTCTAAATCAAAGACAGAAGCACTTGGGGGTCACCTTGACGTTTTTGTTTTCTAGCAAGAAAGAAAAGGCTACGTCACAAGGTTGACTACACCTCTCAAACCACTGCAGGTTGTAAGGGTCATGTTAGGTAAAACAGTGGCTGGAGGTTGCAGTACAACCAAAATTAGAATGACCGTGTGTAATGAACTTCCAATCTTGTTGCATTTGAAATGGCTGCAACCACTTGGAGTCAGATGCCATCTTCAACCCAACTTTGGCACATCAAGACAGTGATAAAACAAGACGGACTGTGATTTAACCATCAAGTTAGAAATTATGTGCAATCTGTTTGTGCAAATCAATGCAAATTTGTTGGCAAAAACCAGTTGGCAAAAAGTTGAGTCAAATCCCTTATTGCAAAGACATGTGTCACAGACAAGTTGTTCTAACCAGTGCAGACTGACTCAGATTGACTATAAATTAAAGGGCAAATACTTGCAAACTTTCACCCATCTGTCTGAGAGTGGTTGCAGTTAGTCTGAGCCCCACTGCAATTATTTGGAGAAAGGTTCTCTGTTACCAGGCAACCTGTACAATCCCATTTGACCATATAAGTTGACCAAACACTGAATGTAAATAACTTAAAATTGTTGTTTGTATTAATAATTATTATTATACATGTCTGTGCTTGTGGATTGGACGTCCTCTGACTGTTGGTTCTCAACCACTTTGTAACTAAATAAGATGTCATTTAAATTTCTGAACACCTTCTTTTGTTTTGTTTAAAAAAAAAAAAAGACAGATGTATTTAATCCCCTCATTACAGTAATACAGTCGGTATTTCTCAAATGGTCTGACTAGAACTCTGTTCTGTGTGTAAATCATGGCATCACTTCTCTGTCTATGGCTCCATTTTTGCCGTCTGACTGGTTTTACTTTTTTGCATCTGGAACTGTATAACAGCAGACTTTTTTAAAAAGGTGCATTTCAGATCTGAAACACTGAAAGCAGAGAACATAACAAAATGAATGACAGATTTAATTGAATCACTTCTGATTAACTCTGATTTGATGTGGTCCAATTATGCTCAGACTGCCTGTCTGGAAACATGCCAGCATTTAAGCCAAAGCCAGTAAATACACCAGCAAAACACATAAATACCACTTGACCCAAACGCACTGCCATTAAATTAAAATATTCTCCAAACTCTTCAAGATCACATATCTGTGGCTTGTAAAATCAGGGGCTCAACACTCCAACCCGGCCCTGCACTCGTCAAACTTTAGGAGAGCTCCAGGGGTCCATCGGCAGGAAACGAGCGCTAATTGTGCTAATGAGTTTGTTTGGATAAGCGCTTACTCCTTCCACCATTACCCCTCAGCGACACAAGCGACCATCTGACTTCCAGAGACGCCGGGATGGACACACTTGGGATGGGCCGGCTTTGACGGCGACAGGGCCCGGTCGAGTTTTGGTGTGCGGCATGCCCGGCACATCCATCACCAGCAATAAAGCTCTCTGACACAAGGGCCTGCTCTCATCCATCATCGCTCATTTAAGATACAAGTTTGGCTCCGGAGTGACAGCAGTGAGGGATTATTGCCATTAGAGGCAGATCTTTTGTTTTGATGGCCCCTCTTAATGGGGTTGCATTAGGGGGAAGTCCTAGGGGCCAGTTTTTGGGTGATTAAGCAAGCAACACATTTACAAGTCTCTAATTGAGAGAACAATGCCAGGAACCTAGAGAGTGCGGAGCTGTAATGAACTGAGGCTCCCTGAACTAGCTTCATGATTAGCTAACGTTGCGGCTCGTGAATACGCAACAAAACACTCTGGCTGCGGAGGAAGAGGGACTCCTCGAGATACAGATGTGCTTGTGTTGATTTACAGAGGATTATGGAAAGCAGACAGCAGCAGGCTGAAGTGGAGGGCTGAAGGAAAAACTGCTGTAGATTCCAGTTAAGTGGATTTATTCAAGCAGCTGAAACAGGATGTGTCATTTTCAGTCTAATTTGGCAGAATGTGCTTAATAATGTCACTCTGTATGTTAAAGAATAAACACATCAGATGCTACAGGATGCATGTTTAATACGATGTTTAATATGATGTAAATAGTTTAAAGTGATGGTTTGGGAATCACATTTTTATCAGCTTGTAATTTTTAAGCAAAATCAATGTTAAAAATGAAATCTTAGAAGAATGTAGAGCATCTTTGTGAAAAAGGTTTAGGGAGGGAAACACACACTGTATATAAATGATTGCCTCAAACTTGTGATTGAAGCCATAAGCTAATCAGGAAAGAATTTACAGAGGTCATAATTAGACAAGAAATAGATACATTATTCTGTAGAGAACTGTGTTTCTAAATGTCTTCAGTTTGCAACTAGACAAGTCGCCCTCTTCTGGCTAAATGCATCTTTAAGGCTCTTCCAGTCTCGGTATTATTAGATGTAAGAGTATAATGATAAAAAAATACTAGACAACTGGATAGATTTTTCCATGGCAAAATAAAAAAGAATAAAGTGGCGTTCCACAAGGCTCATTTCTTGGGCCTCTTGCTTTTTAAGCTCTAGTAGTTTGAAAACAACAAATTGAGCAGGTGCAATGAGATGTTTCAAAAACGACTCTAACTAAGCAAATATGAACTAGAAACAGTTTATTTGGAGCCAAAGGATAATCGATAGTCCAATAATGAACACCTTTTTCTTAAGTCAGTGTCAGCATTGCAACTTTTAGACTGAAGCTAAAACAGGATCTGAAGCAAGCTAACAACATTTTTACAAATAAAAGTTGCCACAAATATGCTTATTTTAAATAAAAGCCTTTTTTGGGGCAGTATGTATTTTGCCTGACGTTGATTCCTGCTAAAATCACATCACTGATACAAACACAACAAGCTAATTCTTGATACCAGGAAACAATGCAGTCCTAAATCTATGCTACTCTTTTCTATCTCCTCGTTCCCCTCATACCCATCACTGCTGCTGGCTGCCCCTCCCAGAGCCTGATTCTCCTGGACGTCACTTCCTCGGCACCATCACCAATTGTTGCTCTTAAGGGGTCATCTATACTATGACGTTTAACATAGCCAGAATATCTTTATGACACACCAGAGTAAAAACTAGGATTGTGATGAGGGAAAATCAGTGGTTGCCTGGTGATTGGACTGATTTTTTTCACATTCGGACAAAGACTTCAGAGTCTCTTACTATCTGCACACTGAGAGAGCTGATTGGTCAGTATAGTGTGGTGATACATGTGTGGATATCTCATCTCAGAGCAGGTGGATATGCAGCATAAAAAGTTGGCCACCTTCATGACCTTATCCATTTAAGCCTCTACAGGCCACTGATCACTGGAGATGTACCTCACTCTACAAAGCATCTGCTGTTGTGAGAAGATTTGCGTATCGTTATCCCATCATGGCATTATATGATTTTAAGTTTAAATTTAGTTGCACAAATGATGAAAGAGACAGTGATTCACAAGTACCTTCACTATCAGTTTGAGTAAGTGTTATTGCAAAAATCAGAGGGCTCGTTTTCAAATAGCTCACACAAAAATGTAATAAAGTCATATTCAAGTGCTTCCAAGAAAGAAAAAAAGATCCTTAAAACGTGGTTTTTATTTGTGTCATTTGCTAGTGATGAATGAAACATGCTCTGTTCCTCCTGCGTGTCCTTGTCTTTGTTCACACTGAAGAGAAATCAGGTTAAGTGGATCATGTTCCTGCTCTGTGATGCCATATTTCTGTATCTCAGGTTGTTGTGTGCCGTCTCGTGTCCTAATTAGAGAAAAAAAAAGAAAGAGTGAGAGACAGCCAAATGAAGCAGTAGTCACCTGAGATGAAGGACACATCCTCTGTGCCAGGAGACGCTTCACATTTGATTTTTTATTTATATTTCTGCGCCGCGCGATACTCGGGGAGGAAAAAGAAGTGGGTCAATGAACAGATTTGCAGAATCCAACTTTGAAACATCCGTGTTGTCTGCACGTCTCTAGTTAAACATAGTTTTGTATCCGATTCCCCAGTGCCAATTACTCATTAAAAATGTTTAACAACATTTTAATTGAAGAATTAATTACCTTCAGCTGGGCAAAATCCTCCTAAATTTCATCTGGGGAGTCATCAAATGTGCAGAGGAGCAGCCGTCGATGAAGTGTCAGCGAGTGGGTGGTGGTGGTTGGCGCAGGAAAATTACATCAGCAGCAAAATGTAGTCCACCGAGTGAGTCAATGGCGAGACGCACATGATAATTCATGAGTAAACACGTCGGTGAGTAAACCGCTACGATGTTCCTCACAACGTGCGAATTCAACCCGCAGAACTGTGGCTCGCAAAGTCCCTGCCAAAACAAACACCATTCATAGCAGCCGCCGCCGCCGCATTATTCACAGCGTTTGACATGAAACACAAGGACAGGAGGGAAAAAGTCAAGATTTACTTTCTCCTCTTGAATAAATGCCGTAATCATCCTTTAATCTGTGTAAACAATCCCCAACATAAGACAGGAGTCCTTACAGCAGTACACTTAATACCTCCTTTTTCTCTCATGTTACCAGCTTAAAGGACAGACCTGTAAAGAGTTAGCTCACCTAAATCATTCATCTCACTATTTTCCTATTGGAATGTGTCTGCTTGTTTATCTTGTAAAGATAAATCTCTCCTTGTTCTAACGTAGCTGAACTGACACTTTAAGATCAGCAAGATTAAAGGAGCAAAGGTCATTTTTTAAAGTACACTTTGCTAGTACTGTGTTGGACCCCCTTTTGCCTTCAGAGCTGCCTTAATTCTTCTTTGCACAGATTCAACAAGTTGCTAGAAACCTTTAGAGATTTTGACGTGACAGCATCACGCCAGCACAAGGCCAGTTGCAGACACACTGGTGGTCCAGTGCTGGCCCATGCGTGGATTACCTCTGGCAAACCTGATCTGGGCCACCAAAGGGCCATCATTCTTTGCAGTATGGGGGCCATGTGTAAGTTGTGTGCACCCACGGGGCAGTTGCAGACACACTGCTGGCCCTGTGCTGGCCCAGAACAGTTTCAGCTCTGGCCCCAGATGTCTGCCTAATGTGTACCTTAATCAAGCAATGTAGTAACAAAAGGTGCCGGAACATAATAGTGCAAAAGCAACATGACAAAACTCTTCTCAGACAGTGAATGGACTGATTCTTATGTAGCACTTTTCTACTCTCCTGGATGCTCTATACAGCATGCCCACATTGACCCAATCACACACTTTCTCTAAACTAAGTGCTTCCTAACTACATTCATACTCGTGACATGCAAACTGGAGTAGCCAGAGATCGAACCACTAACCTTCTAATAAGTAGGTAACCTGCTCTACCCCCTGAGCTACAGCCACCCAGCAGGAAACATGAGTAAACCCTCACTAGGTTTTGGATAAAGTGTACACTCACAAACCTGTTAAACCTGCATTTGAAACATTGGCTACCATAGCAGTATAGTATTGCAACATGGCATTTGGGTCTTCTGACTAAAATAGGAAAATAGGAACATAAATAGTGTTTGTATATTCCTAATAGAACATAAATAGGCCAGACCTGCTTGCTATGTGGGAATAGAGAGGTAATCAAGCTTCTCCATGGCTTTAGTGCTTTTGGGAGTTCACTCAGTGCTGTTGTCCTTGTTCTCTTGTTTTCCAGTGATTTCTGTACGGCTGAAGAGCACACTCCCTCCTAGACCCACATACCTGTTTCTGTTGAGCTGGTCCATTTTATCTGGATGATACTCACCGACTCACATGTCTGTTCCTCTTCCAACGGTGCCAACTTCACACAGAAACCTGACCAGTTTCCTCCCCCATCATCTCCATCTCAACTCCTTCTTAGTAACACTTCTCACCAGTACAATTAAGCATCTCAAAACTTGGCCCAGACTAATCCTCTCCTCTCTCCCAGAGTTGCCCGCTTGAGAGGCCTGACCAATTTCCCCAAGCTTCCGCTGTTCCAAGTTTCTCTTGTCACTCTTAAGTCTGTGCAAAAAAACCTTTGCAGAGTCTGAACTGTCAAGTCTTTAGTTCTGCCTTACACTCTGTAAACTGGTGTCATGACACATAAACAGTTTCTTAGTGTAAAATATTGCAGGGCCTGGCCATTTGGATATAAAGTTTACATTTAAATACTGTCAGTTGTCTGTTTTAGTCTTTCTACACTGAAGTGATTTCCACAAACAGTTAGAGTTAATGTGTAAATGTGCTGCAGGTGTATAAAAACACGATTAATCATGCTGTGCATGGGGCTATACCACAGGTGTCAAACATAAGGCCCTAGGTCCAGAATCAGCACAGACAAACAATGAAATAACAGAAAGTTCCAATTTTTTCACCGTATAATGTATAAATATATGATTTTTACAGTATCTAAGAAAAAGGCTTTTTGTCAGTTAACGAAAAATACATTTTATAATTACAATAACAGAAGTTTCTCTGTAACTTTACACATTTTTTTCTTATAATTAAGCCCAAAGCAGCATGCAGAAAAAAACTGACATGTATTACTGAAATTGCACTTTTTTTTCTCCTTACATTATATTTTTTCACAGATCAAGTATGTAGTTAAACTTCTTTACACTAACAGAAAGAGGAGTTTTGCTGGTCTGGCCCACATATGATCAACATGACTCACAATGCAAAATGAGTTTGTCATCCCTGGTCTAAACTCCTGTGTCTTTGCCCATAACACAGAGATGTAATGTCTTATATATATATATATATATATATATATATATATATATATATATATATATATATATATATAAACTATTTCTTTGTGCAGTTTGCATGTTCTCCCTGTTTGTGTCTCTCTGGGTACATGCAGTCATTGCTCATAGATGTGAATGGTCTATTTCCCTGCGATAGACTAATGACAGGAAATATAAATATCATAAAGTTTTTAAACTTTAATTGCTGGGGTGCTTCCAATGATGCACTGTTTCTTCTCCATGGATCTCTTTTCACTCTCTGTGTGTTTTATACATCAGTACTGCATTTAATCATTAGTAATCACCTCTCTTTTCCACAGTGTGCCTTTTATCCCCCCCCCCCCACCCCACCCCAAGCAACCAATCCTGGGACCATCTCTGCGGCTGGTTCTTCCTGTTAAAAGGGGGTTTTCCCTCACCACTGTTTTCTCTCTACCTTACATTATAGAGCACCTTGAGTTGACTATTGTTGCGATTTTGTGCTATATTAATAAAACTAAACTGAGTCATCTCTTTGACACTTTTGTAATCATTTGTCAAATGTAAAGAAATGTAACACAATCCTCGGGCAACCCTCAGTTTTCCTCGTTGCACTCTAATGTGATTAAAACAAATTGTAAAGTGTGGTTTTTTTCCCCTTTTTTCTGGAAATATTTTGTTATAATTTAGCAAAATATTCAAGTTTGTCCTCACACATTTGAGTTGTCTCTTCTTCAATTTATCATTTTAATCTTGACAATTTCTCTTATTCTCTGAATGTTACAGCCTCTCCCACCTGTTTTATTTTTGTATTTTCCTCAGTGAATGGCACTAATGACCCACTAGTTTCTGCCGCTTCTGTAAGGTACGCAGACCTACTGAATGTGGAGGAGGATTCCTGCTCATTATCTGACTTTATGACTTAATAGTAGATGTTTACTCGACAGTTTGTGGATCTCTGTGTGGCAGAAGTTTGGGATTAATCAAGAAAGCTACAAAGCTGACATCAGACGGGACACTGCAGGGGTCTGACAGCTCATATTAAAAGTCTAGTTTTTAAAGTAAAACAGTCCATTGTTCACTCACACAGTGTTCATACTTTAAATGTTTAGACTGACATCAATTTCCCACTAATCAGCATCCTTTGTGCTCCTCGGTGCTCGAACAAAACCGGCGAGGCCAAACCTTCTGACTTACACCTCTCTCCCCCCCGACCTCCTCCCTTTGTCTGTCTCCTCTTTTCTCTCCTTGCCTCCTATTTAGCCCATGCATTTGATTAGTTAATCGCCCCCCTTTCTCCCCACCACCACCTCCCAGTCCTCAGGTGGAGGCAGAGCGCTCGGGCTTCTCATCCAGCCAAGCTGTTCTTTTGGAAGGGAAAGGAGGCAGCTGTGTTTACAGCCCGGGTCCTGGCGTACATTTAGCAGAATCTATTATTCATATCGCTCAGTATCAGAGCGAGATCTCCAGCCACCTGTCTCGCTGACAAGCTCGCCCCCTTTTGTGGCGCTTTCCGTTCGGAGCAAATTACACTCGTCTTGATGAATTGAGTTTTTATGAGCGTTGCTGTAGCGCCTGGGCATCCTCACACCGAGCCAGGGACCATCAGGGGCCCGGGGAGATTTTTCTAGTCAATGGGCAAATGTTTGGAAGAATGTCGATTCGGGGAGGCGGCGTGGGGGGGAGGAGGGAAGGAAAATGGGTGGTTTTTACCTAGAGCTCATGGCTTCTGTCAGGCTGAAATTTTGCCCACGTTTCGCCAGCGTTCGGCGATGGTCTTCCCGTCTTGCAGCCTTGTGTTGTTTACCTCTCTCGGCCCAGCGCTGGCCCTCATCTGAGATTTGAAAGGCAGCAAGAACAAAGACTTCCTTCAGAATTGGTTTTCTGGGAGATGCAGCTACCTGATGAGTCTGCCGGCAAACTATCTCCCTCCTTTGACTCTGTGTGAACATTTTTAATTAACGGGGAGGTGCGTTAACTCGATGATAAGCACCCCTGATAAGTTATAACATGATTCATAATTTATAAAGATTTTTGCTTTCATCTTCACTAGTTTGCATAAAACTAATTACTCCGTAAATGGTATTCATTACAAAATATAGTTTTTTTCTCTCCTCTCTTTCCACACAGACACGTAAATCGTGGCGCCCAGCTACCAAGTGTTGCTCTGGGACTGGTTTGCATGCAGAGAAGAAAGGTAATGATGAGTTGTTGGAGGCGGTGTCAGTGCCAGACCTGGCTGTCTCTGTTTGTACTCGACGAGCACGTTATTCAGCCGAGATTTATTATTCTAACTGCTACAAGCTGCTGAGTGTGGGTTTACATTTCAACTCATCAGAATCAGATACAGCTACCTGACAAATGCAAGAAAAGGTCAACAGCGCAAAAACAAGAATTTGTGAATCTGGTACGAGAAACCATAATGACAGCTGCTACGACTGCATGCACAAGCACACAAAACAAGGTACTCTAAACGCACAACAATCATCAGGATAGCATTTCTGTGAATCTCTGTGAGTGGTGCGTTTCCAAGTGAAAACCCGCCAAAATGCTGCCTGGAAACGCAAACCATCCAAAAGATGTCAGTGTAAATGGGATTTATCAAAGTGAGAGCGTGAAGTATTGCAATGTGGGTAATCCTCATCTCTTTGAGAATACAAAACACACACTCTTGACACAATAACATAGGCTGTATATAAAAGATGGACATAACTACGGCGACATCACCGTATCATGATGTCACTATAGAGTCTGCTGTCAGACTCTACAACAAAGACTTTGCAAATGACCACACATGTGCAGACAGACACACACACATATCTAATACACAAAGATAACCTTCACCCCGTCTCCCTGATGTGCAATATTATCAAGTGCAGTTTTTCTGGTACAACATAGTATTTTATTCTATTTTGCATAGTACTTTATTCTACTCTATATAGTATTTTATTTTATTCTGTTTTGTATAGTATGTTATTCTATTTTATCTTACTCTATTCTATTGTTTTTTTTCTTAATTTTTGCTGCTCTTAACTTACTGTACTGTCCACTTTCTGCTGTGACCAAAAATTTTCCCACATGTGCGACTAATAAAGGTTTATCTTATCTCTCTTATCACTCATGTAACAAAGTCAGATCTATTTAGCATTTTGGCTGCCACCAATTTTTTTTTTTTCAGAAGCAACTATATTTGGAAGAAATGCTGGAATGCTAAGTCTGGTTAGCATCCATTAGCTTCCATGAGCAGGCTACACACTTAACTTTAATCGTTAACAAAATCGACCCACAGTACAACTGTCATAAATTTAGCTGTAAAGGCCAAAAACATTTACAACAACAGTTTGCAAACGTATTTATTTCTACTGTAAGTGTGAACATTTTAAAATGGGGGTTTGTGGGGATCGCGTCACTTTTGGAAGCAGCTTCAAGTGACCGTTAGAGGAACTGCAGTTTCCAGATGTCCAAAGAAAAAGCGCTCAGTAAAACTGAAACTCAGACTTCTTGGACTTTCTATTAGCACAATTACCTTCACTTATGTTATTAATCATAACATATTAAATGTAAAATACATTAAAATGTCCAAAAGGCACCAGCGCTACATGAAAAGCTAGAGAAGGCTTTATTTAGCAAATGTGAAGCATAGCAGAGAGATAACGGTTCTATTAAAGAAAATGCAACCTCAGGCATTTCTATATTATTTCAACAATAACTTTTTAAATTTACTGTATCCTGTTTTTTGGGTTTCTTTTTTCCCTTGTTTCTTTCCAGATTCGGGTGTGGTGGGTGCGGGGGCCATTTAGGGCCCTGAATTTAGTTAGTATGGCCCTGGAAGTCAGTCTTATTTAAATTGAATTATTCTTTTGTGACAGGCATTGTGATATCTTTTAAAATAAACAAACGCCTCTGCATGAATAAAAAGCACTTACCTACAGCTGCTATTCATCCCCATGCAGGTGCTAGTGACGGACTCGCTGAGTCTGTGCAGGTTGAAAGTACCTCTTCCCTGATAAGAAACCACAGAAAGGCTAGTTTAGTTTAGAAGATTTGTGCTGCAAAAAACCAGAAAAGGGAAATGTATAAATAAACATGGCGAAACACACTGCTGCCTCGCGAGTCTGTTTTCAATTCCCATTCGATTAAAGTGTCCCTGCAGGAGCCGGTGAGGTTGGGTATGGGGTGAGGTGCAGAGACATAAATCAAAGCGGTCCAAGGAATAGTAATCCTCGCTGAACATTTTGGACTGATTGATATAAATAACATTGTCCTCGCCATCTGTCCAAAGAGGGACCTTTCCAGTTAGTGTTGAGCGGCAACGGCAGAATAATTAATGAATGGTGTCCTTTGTGCCGGTAATAAAGAGGAGACAAATTATGTTATAATCCAACTGCTGCTCGTTTGTCACAGCCAAATAAAATGTCAAATAAAAGTGAGGGGCCACAGTGTTTGTTTAATGGAGTGCAGGCTACCTGCTCCAGAGTCTGACAGCAGGGTGAGACGGCTGTAAAAAAAAAGAAAAAAAGAAAAAGCAAAGCCTGGATTTGAGGCTGCAGGAATCCACTCAGGCTGAATGTGTGCCGATTATGTGCTGCACATTTAACAAATGTTCACAAACACAAACAAAGAGTTTTCTTCCAGAATGATTCTGGATGACCTGGAAATTATCCTTCATTTCTAATCAAATACAGAATGTCCAATCTGTGTCTTGGATAGCTGTGCTGCTGGTTTCTGACATTAAAATTCTCTGCAGTTTCACGATGGATCCCTTTGAGTCTATAGCCTTCTGGGTTTTAGAGCAAGCCACTGAATTTTCCTCGTGCAACGGAGCCCAGGTGCTGTGGATTGACCTCTATGTGGGCCTCTAGGGCCTGGTAAATGCCAAAAACTGCAGCTCCTCCAGTGTCTAGCTGAGGCTGGCTCCAAAACTCCACATCCAAAAAATGTCCCACATTACAGTAGAGTCTCTGTAGTTAATCTGCTCTGTAGTACCAAAGTAGTAGTAGTACTACTAGTAATCAGCACTACATGGAGTGGACTTTGTTCTTGGTGTGGCTTTGATTGATTTTGATTGTCACTTAACTGGACCTTATGACCATGTTCGTGGTGTTGGTGCATTCTGGACAATTTTAATAGTAGTAATAGCAATATCTGTCAAATAATGGTAGCACTCAACCGGTTAGGGTTAGGGACGGTCGATTCTGGCTCCAATTGTGGCTTCGAAAAAGTTTTGTACTTTAAAGTGCGAAAAAGTCCAGCATTTTAATAGTGTGTGCTAATTGTTGTGTAGGAGAAGCTTGTGTGGTCCTGAAATCCCAGGAGGAATACAGTCTTCCTGGTAGAGTTAACCATGGCAGTAAGGTCAAAGGGGAGGAGCCTGACGAAGAGCAATCCAACCAAGACCTCAGCAGGCGCAAAGCGTGGAGGAAGATGCTTACTTTAGCATATAAAAGCTTGGAACCCATGCCACATGGATGCCAACCCTGATCTGGTGAGGGCCATGTGGTGGGTAGCACTAGCTGATAACTCAGTGCAGCACCATCAAGTCCACATGTGGCCATTTTGGATCCAGTAAACCAACTTAGAGGTACCCAGTATGCTAACTTTGAAGCTTTGGAGCAGGTGTTCGACCAGTGAGTGACTCATAGTGTCTGTCCATATTTTATTTACAGTCTATGCTGCAGATTAGTATTGCCTCAGTTGTCACGATAGATTTCCATGAGGGTCTTAGTTTGTAAACACTAACACATCAGACTGTCATTGGTGTTGCTTTTTCCTCTATTACACTTTTTTTCTGTACATTTTTTATTTATTTTTGAAAGTTGTGTGGCATCTTTAATTATTTGTCTTTCTGTAAAAAAAAAAGAAAGAAAACAAAAAAAAAAAACAATGTAAACACCCGATGAAGGTGTCTGTGGAGGTTCTAGTGGAGTTTTTAGGCTAATTATGTTTAAAATTCAAATAATTCTGACTTCAAATTGTGTAAATCACCATGTGTGTGTTTACATGCTTGTCAGAGTCCTCTAAGGCTTTCGATCATACCAGTTGTGAAAATGGTGCCTAAAATGATGTGGGTAAAGTAAACATCTGTCAGATTATATTGGTATTCCTATCAGTTCATGTTTTTTAGACTTGTTTCTAACTCTCGGGCCTAGTTGTAACTTTTTTTTTTACTTATAAACAAGGACTTGCCAAGAAAGTAGAATCATTTTCTGTTACTTGTTGGAATAATTAACCTTGATATGTGTGCAAATGATCAGATGATTGATCAATATCGGTTGACAGCAACCTGCAGGTCACAGATATATATCTATATACATATACTCTCAGTGTCCCCTCTTGTGTTTTTTGTTGCCAGCGTAAGGGTCAAAGGCCACGCTGTGCCTTTAACTTTACATAACAAAATACTTTAATTCGATGCTTTCCAACTAAATCTCCAAACCAGGAGTTGGATTTCTTTGACTTGTTGTGCGCGTCATCTGTATGCGTCACATGCAACATCTGCTCAGGTATTCATAACCTGAGATCAAGGTTGGATTGCTGTCATTGATCGGCAGCAACACCTAAATTGAATTTGTATCCCTCGTCTCACCCCTTTCCAAACCCTGCACCATCATAACTAGAGCCCCAAACTTGAATCTTAAGCCCCTGAGCGGGAGGTGACGTCCAGAAAGACGAAGGAGCATCGATATTCAGTCCAAAAAAAAATCTAACTTTCTTGTCACAAGGAGCGGCTAAACTGTGTGAACGTAGAGCAAACTGCAGGCGTAGAAGAAACTCCTTGAGACCCAAAGTGACTCATCACAATTACTGACTTTAATGGACAAGCAAGATCAAAATCTCCACAGTTGAGCAGGACTGTATGATGTAATGATGACGACTCCTAATTAATGATGCAGAGAGGTTTGCAAGGCTTATCATCAAACTGGTTTCATACTCATAGTACTGTTCAGGCAAGCCTACTTTAGTCAAAATATCTGGGTGGTTGGCTCTGTCCTGTTTAGGAGTTGAAGAGCAGATCGACCCCAGCACAGAACAAAGCAGACATCAATTGCAGAAAGCATGACAAAGATTGAGTTTTATGCATGAAAAGCAGGAACTGGGTTGCAAAGCAGCTTGCAGTCTTGCATCATGGAAATTTGTGCGACTGACCTCTAATCTACTGATCGGTGTGACTGGACACAAAATTAATACTTTCCAGTGAAAATGTCCCAATCTGGGTGTTTGAGAGGTTGACACGGAAACGTATTGTGTCCGAGCTTATACCACAGACTGAGTTTGAGTCTTCCACATAACAGAAACATTATAAACACCTTTAAAACTACTTCTTTAAGTTTAGAAAAGGCATCATGGTTTAGGTTAAAACAAAGTGACTGCCACTTTTTCGACTCAGTTTCCAACTCAGTTTTCTCGGTTACCATGGTGCCACGTGCCAGCTTCAGAATCTGGACAACAGACGGGATAAAGATGCAAAATATACTTCCTATAGAAAAATTACAGTCAGTTGAAAAAAAGCATCTCAGTTTGTGTTCACGAACATGAACATATGAAATTTATGCTGACCATGGGCTAAATGTAGGCAAGCTCGAGAAGTCTAAACGTGTATCTTCTTCTTTGAGCTGTTCCCTTTACAGTCCGGCATAGCGGATCATCAGGCATCCATCTCACCCTATCCCTAGTATCTTCCAACCCTCAATATGTGCTCCTACTACATCCATGAACCTTTTCGGAGGTTTTCCTCTTTTCCTCCTGCCTGGCATCCCCATCTTAATCACTCTTTGTCCAGTATACATACATACAGTGGGGCAAAAAAGTATTTAGTCAGCCACCGATTGTGCAAGTTCCCCCACTTAAAATGATGACAGAGGTCAGTAATTTGCACCAGAGGTACACTTCAACTGTGAGAGACAGAATGTGAAAAAAAAATCCATGAATTCACATGGTAGGATTTGTAAAGAATTTATTCGTAAATCAGGGTGGAAAATAAGTATTTGGTCACCTCAAACAAGGAAAATCCCTGGCTCTCACAGACCTGTAACGTCTTCTGTAAGAAGCTTTTCTGTCCCCCACTCGTTACCTGTATGAATGGCACCTGTTTGACCTCATCATCTGTATAAAAGACACCTGTCCACAGCCTCAACCAGTCAGACTCCAAACTCCGCCATGGCCAAGACCAAAGAGCTTTCGAAGGACACCAGGAAAAGAACTGTAGACCTGCACCAGACTGGGAAGAGTGAATCTACAATAGGCAAGCAGCTTGGTGTGAAAAAATCAACTGTGGGAGCAATCATCAGAAAATGGAAGACATACAAGACCACTGATAATCTCCCTCGATCTGGGGCTCCACGCAAGATCTCATCCCGTGGGGTCAAAATGATCATGAGAACGGTGAGCAAAGATCCCAGAACCACACGGGGGGACCTGGTGAATGACCTGCAGAGAGCTGGGACCAAAGTAACAAAGGTCACCATCAGTAACACACTACAACGGCAGGGAATCAAATCCCGCAGTGCCAGACGTGTTCCGCTGCTGAAGCCAGTGCATGTCCAGGCCCGTCTGAAGTTTGCCAGAGAGCACATGGATGATACAGCAGAGGATTGGGAGAATGTCATGTGGTCAGATGAAACCAAAGTAGAACTTTTTGGTATAAACTCAACTCGTCGTGTTTGGAGGAAGAAGAATACTGAGTTGCATCCCAAGAACACCATACCTACTGTGAAGCATGGGGGTGGAAACATCATGCTATGGGGCTGTTTTTCTGCCAAGGGGACAGGACGACTGATCCGTGTTAAGGACAGAATGAATGGGGCCAATTTTCCACCCTGATTTACGAATAAATTCTTTACAAATCCTACCATGTGAGTTCATGGATTTTTTTTTCACATTCTGTCTCTCACAGTTGAAGTGTACCTCTGGTGCAAATTACTGACCTCTGTCATCATTTTAAGTGGGGGAACTTGCACAATCGGTGGCTGACTAAATACTTTTTTGCCCCACTGTATAACCATCTCAGTCTTGCTTTGTCTACAAACTGCTGAACCTGAGCTGTCCCTCTGAGGCACTCATTTCTAATCATGTCCACTCCGGTCACTCTCAGAGAAGTCAGTCATAATGTGCTATATCACCTCTAGATTGTAGCTACCTAGTTAGCCTACTGCTAAACTTGTAAATCCTCATTTCCATGAATATTTTCATTGAAACACCTGAGAGAACAGCCACACTGATCATTTTACTGGAGCTGAAATGATATGGATTTTTAACCTCTTTGCTTTTCTGAGTTTGGATGACATCACCTACAATCAGATTAACTTAGCTGTCACATGTGGTTTGGCACCGAGTTCAGCGGATCTGTTGACTCTGTGGCCTTTTCAGTGCTCGATTTCTGTTGTCCGTAGCTAAGAGTTCAAACATTCAGAATGTCAGCACGACAACAGGAAATGACAGCTCCTCAAGCCATCACTTGAAATTCTAGAGGATGGCCAGCATTTCTCGACCTCCTGTAGATTAGTTTTGTTCTTTTAATGCTCTCTAAAACACGCGGCCTACTCCTGAATTCAGACAACGGCATGCCTAGTCTTTGAGCTCAAACGATGCAAGCTTTCAGGAGTACAACTTCACCCTTTGTGGCGATGTTCACATCACAAGACAAGAACAAAGTGCAAAGTGAACTTGAACTCTCTGAAACTCTGGAAGCATCCTGGGAGCGAAGGACAAGGGGAAGGCTGCCAAGCAGCGCTGGCTCAGTAAAAGGGCGAGGAGGCAACCTTAGACGAGAGTTGATCGCTCTGCAACATTGCCTCCAGGTCCATCAATCACCCTGCAAATTAAAGGCGAGGTGAGGCTCAGGCTTCACCGGCCCGATTTGACATCAGACTCACATCACGCTGCGATGAGGACATCACCCATATTGAGAGGATGCGCTAGGTACGCTCATTCCGCCCACGTCGGCGTCTCGAAGGGGCCCGCATTATCTGCGCCAACAAAAGGAGGAGCCGCTTTGTGCAATCAGCACCATTCTGTACATATTAAACAGCGCAACATTCTCAACCAAGGTTCATTTTAATTAGAGGGGAATTTGATCACCACCGTCTCCCACAGGCGCTTTTGATGTTAATAAAACAAGCTGTACCTTCGCTCTCCTTCCAAAGCAGGCAAGCAAAATGAGTGAAGGACGGGAGGGGGAGAGGAAGAGGAAGACGAGGGGAGGGAAGCCAGAGAAGGAAAAAAAGAAAGTTCTTCCTTCAAGTCAAAACTACAGGGAGGCGTCTGAGGAGAGGCTGTGATCCTCCGCCGTGTTGGGAAATGGCGTGTAAGAGCGAGCAAGAGGCGCTCAGAGGGATTATCAGTGTCGACAAAACGCATCGCCACCTTTACACGTGCAGGAGCGTCTCGTAATGAAAGGCTGAGGTGTTCTTTTTATTGCGCTGACACTTTGGTGCTTTCATTCAACAGATGACAATAACAAAAGAATAAGGAGACGAGATGAACCTCGCCGCAGTGGAAGATGCTTGTGTGGGTGAAGGTGAACGCCAGACCCGAACAAAAGCTTTATTCCAGCGTGCTTGATTTATATTATGTTCTCCCTACAAACCATAAATACTTTCAAATAAAGGAGCTGCCTCTATACGCTTTAAATGGCTGCTATCAGTTGATATGAGGCCTCCTCCAGTTACTGTCAGCTAGTTCATCACCTGATTCAATCCAAGCTGATCTACCTACATGGTGTTTTTCCAGGTTAAAAAGGGCAACAAAAGTCCACATTAGGAGGCTGTAGTTGTGTAATATAATCAACACTAGTGTTTTTTGGACTTTCCTACCTTTTCACATGCTGTTGGATTACATTTAAGCATCAAGCTTGTCAGAAAAACCTCACCAGACAAACCACAGAGCTGTGTGAACTAGGATATAATGATGTTTACCAATGGAGATTTGTATGCACTTATTCAAAGAACATTAGATATCTACAGCATCTCACATAGAGAGTATACTACGTCCTCCTTAGGAACAAAATAGCAATAAGGCCCAAAACGAGTGACTGAGCCCATAAACTAATCGGGAAGGTGTTCAAAGAGGTGAGTTTAAATACCTGGGGTCAACCGTCCAATGTAATGAGAGTGCAGAAGACAGTGCAGCAGGTTGCAGTGGGTGGAGATGAGTGTGATGGATGTGAAGTTGATGATGTTAAGATTTTGGTTTGGAGTGACCAGGCTGGACATGATCAGACATGAGTGCATCAGAGAACATAGGACATAGGTAAGGCCCTGAAAGGGTGGTTACAAGAAATAATTACAAAAGCTTTTTAATTTGATTTTGTAAGGAGACCCTAAGATAGTCCCTGGGAGCACCTCAGTGTCCCCACAGAAGAGCTGGTGACTAAGAAGGAGGCCTTGACGTCTCTCCTGAGACCATTGCCCTCTTCAACCCAGATCTGGGTATGAAAATGGAAGCAATCAGGTCACCAGATTTAAATTCTTTGTTAATCTGACACTGGCATCGTGGTTAGTATGGGTTAAGTGTGAGAGTGTGCGAATTGATAGGATAATAGGTAGAGGAAGGCTCCTAATGGCAAGATGTATGGGATGGATAACAGCTGATATGTGGACATTAAATGGAGCTGATAACATCCAGATTTGAATAACATGCTGTACTCAGACTGATAATGAGTTAAAGTTCACGAAATAACACGTAAAAACGCAAAATCTTAAAGTGTTTTTAAAGAAACTGAGAGAAAGAGGACACTTCTTTAGTGTTTTTAATGCATCGAGTTGAAAAATATTCATTTAAAGTCACCAAAACTGACTAAAGAGGTGTCCCTCCTCTCTGATTTTTGGTTATTTCATATTAAATATCCAGTCGCAGCAGCGGTTTGGACTGTAATTCGGGGGGATTTCATTAATACAACCGAGGGTCATAATTTGGGCCGGGGCTCTTCACCTCTTTAGCACACACCATAAAGGCCCATAGTGTTCGAGCATTTGTTTTTATTTTCCCCAATAAATGAAGCGAATGGTCATCTGTCCCCAAAGTAAATGCTCTCCCGCGCCTCCGGGCGGGTCGTTAAATGGCCATACAAACGATGGAATGAGTAAATAATTCAACAAATAGATGAATAAATAAAAGGGGTCGGACTGTGTGGTGGTTAAGCAGCAGGAGGGGGAGGGGGTGGCGTTCAGCTGGGGTGGGGGGCACCTATGGCAGAGGGAGGGCAGCTTTCTCTCGCTGAACATGTACCGTCTGTACAATCCTGAACCTTGGCACCGGTACAGGCATCTGCTGCCGGCCTCCCTCTGCCAGTCCACCGTATATACACAAACATCTGCTTCCCTGCACACACAGAAAAAAAAAGGAGGGTGAGGAAGAGTGAGGGGGCACACACGCAGCACTTGACAGGTCTGCATTTTCGCCATCCCGCCTGGCCCCCACTCGCCCGGTTCTTTACACAAAAACCTTAATGCATCCTGTCAAGCCATTAAGCGGTGATACGATCAGCTCACAGGCCCCCATTAAGCCATCAGTGTCCACCTGTGATAAAGACGACCATTTGTTTTCTTAAAGCCCTACTTAATGTCCGTTTAACTCAATTTGTCAGGAAATGTACAACAATTTCCTCCTGCACCCCCCCCCCCCCCCCCCCCCCCCCCAAAAAAAAAAAAAAAGAAAAAAAGAAAAAAAACAACCCCGTGCTGCTGAAATCTGGTTGGGGTTCAAAACTCTGAAGAGGAAGGAGGAGGAAGAAGAGAGGTTTGTATTTTTATTTTTTTTAGGATGCATATTAAAATGAGGAGGAGGGGGGGGGGGTTAAATTGCTTCTTGTATTGATGTATCGTGTTGCGCGAGCGCCGAGAGGTGGCCTGTTTTTCCCTCTAAAAGCCGATTTTTGGACAGCAGGGGCAGGAGCTGGAGGTTGTTTTGCCTCCATTAGCCTCGGTCCGCGGCCCCTGCTCCCTCTCTCCCGATGTGACAGCACTCTAAAATCCGGCCCCGCCGTCATTACCGGTGCACACGCCACGAAAACCATAATAACACCTTTTAAAGCGGCATTGTCCCCACACATGTCGACTGATCACCCCCTCCTCCGCCTCCTCCTTCTCCTCCTGCTTGTCCACATCCCCGGTGAGGACACCTAACAGCCACTGAAACATCTGTTTATGTTTTGTCTACAGATACATCATTTGGATTTTGGAGGGGTGGCGGCGGCGAGACGGGGGTGTGGGGGGCGAAGCATAATGATCCTTTGCTGTGTTGTAATCCCAGGCGGGTGAATAGCAAATCAGCTATTAACTCTAAAAGGGAGATTTGAAAACTATCTGCTAAAACACAACAAAAAAACGACACACAGCATCTCCCTTTCATTAAGAGCTGGCAGCAGTGCACTTTCTTTTTTTCCCCTCCTGTCTACGATTGTCCCGGCTGCCCCGTCTTCCCACTGGCGGTGGGACGGTGGCGCGGCCAAGCAGACAGGAAGTGGAGGGGCCCTGGTAGCGGCGGCGGTGGCAGGACTGCCGACATCTGTCGTGGTTGGAGAACTCAGTGCACAGGAAATGGGGTGTCACGGCGCGTGCTTGTTGGCCATTATCCTGGCATCCTAATGAAGTGTGGGCAGTTCGCAAAAGGGGGTCTCTGGATGGCATGTCGAATGCACGGATGGGCAGAAGCAGCGCATACACTCGCCCCCTTCGAATCCTCCCCCTCTTTCTCTGTTCCCGGTGCCTGTATCCCATCTGCCCTGAGCCGCCGAACTGCACCCGATGGGACGCAGGCTGCGTCGGTGGCGCATGCGCCGTTAGGCTGAGTGCAAGGCCATTAGGCGTCTCGGCACGGCCTGCGAGTGATTGGAAACACACAGCGAACAAGTGTCCTCTTGGCATGGATGCTGCCTCACACTAGGAGAGCTGCGCCGCGGCGGTGCGATGCCATCAATATACCTGCCCCTAATGGTCTTCGCACCACAGATCAAGTGGTGTTAGTCAGATTCCTGAAGGGCCTTAGGTGCCCGTTTATTGACACAACAAACAGGAAAGACTCCCCTGACTGAGCGCGCTTCCACAACATTTCAGCGCGAGACGCCCCTGAGCGCACATAACCATGCATCAAAATGGCAATTTATAGAAATCTGCGCAAAGATGATGGTGTTTAATATTTGAAAAGGTCAAAACAGTCTATGTATCTATCTGGAGGAAGAGGAGCGCCGCAGGAAAAAATGACCTGTTATCAGTGAGAAGACGCTGCTCATAAGATGAAACTGAGGTCGTCTACGGTCACTTTTTAAAGTCATGTTTGTTCTGAAAGACGAAATTAGAGATATTAAAAAAACTCAACCTTTTTTAAGGATACAGGATACAGTGAGGTCCAACTTCTCTATGAAAAAAATATGCTGTTAAAAGTTTGTATGGGTCCACTCAGATTAATTTATTTTACTAAAACCACAGCCTGTATATCAAAGATGGAAGCATTGGGGTCTAGACAGTAGTAACTTTTACAGCTCTTTTTGCTTAATGTGAATGTCTGGAAACAAGTTTCCAATTTCACTGATTTATTACAAGGAATTCCATATTATCACTTACATGTTTATGGTGTTTAACGTATAGCTTACATACCTTTCCAAGATGATTTTCAATGTGATAGGCCATATGTAGGAACTGCAAATAATTACTGTAAATTATACAGAGTGAAAGCCTTTACAGTATTATTAAGCACAAAGAGAAGCTTTGCCATGCTGCTAAGCACCCAAATCTCTTTTAGCCTGCTTTTAAGCAACCTTAAACAATCATTTATTTTATCTAAGTATATATGTGTGGCTATCCATCACCACATCAATATAAATATTTGAGCCTGTGTTTTCACGTGCTTCTTAACAGCTTCTCTCCACACAAATGATCCCTCTTCAGGTAAAGAGTCTCTACTTACTCGCCTGCCCATAATTGTAATGGGCTAATGTGCCGAGTAAATGTAGTACTACAGCCCTGAGTGCTTCATCAATACGTGCGACTGATGCAGTACAGAAGGGGGATTATCACGAGCGCCAGATGCTAAGCCAGTGAAACTGCACACAATCAATTTAAAGTCCTTTGTGCATACTGTAGCATCACACTGCAGATATGTTTATCTGGGAAAAATATCAATGAGATCACTGATAGCTTCAGACCTAGTGATGATTTGTGACTAACCAAAAACTGGTGAAGACAAAGTGACAAAAAACAAACAATCAGTGAAAAAAATTAATGTTTTTAAAAGTAGGTCTGTCCAATTAGCCCAAAAAGTGACTAAATAGTGCATTAGTTAAGCCTCAAATGACCTCTTCCGTTTGCTCTTGACACCATAAGTTGCACAGACCTGTTCTGTACAGATGAGCTGACATGCCGAATAAGCAAATATACTTCCAGTTAGAGGACAGCCTACAGAACTGGGTGACAATATGTCGTTTGTGTCCTTCAAGCTGCAATAATTTGCTAATCTGAGTCACTATGAGTGAAAAACTGCTCTCAAAGAACTCCAGTTCTGAATTTTCCTATCACAACTACCAGAAAAACCACAACGAAGTGGCTATTTTCCAATGAAAAAAAATACAGGTAAATTTAAAAGGAAAAAAGTTTTATGACAAAACGTGTGAATTTATGAGGAAAAGAATAGAACATTTATGTGAAAAAAAACCTGCAAATTTCTATGAAAATAATTGGTAAATTAAAAAAAAAAATATGACAGAATATATGAGAGAAAATAAAACATTTACATAGATAATGCTAAACGAATGAATGAGAAAGAAGCTAGCAAATGTATGGAAACAACTGGTAAACTTACTAAAAACTTCTTAATTTACAAAGTAAAAATGTTAATTTAAAAAAAATGCTTTTCAAAAAAATTCCAAGAACATCACAAGGAACAATCTTGCGAATTTATGAGAAAAAAAATTAGCTAACTCTGAAAATGCTGGGTACATTTACAAGAAAAGAACGACAAAATGTTACAAGAAAAAACTCAGAAAAATGTTGTTAGAACACCAACAGTACCTGTTTCCATTTGTATCATTAAGATACATGACAGACAAATTAGTTTCATTTGTTTCGTTTCTCACATGAGTAATGTCAGAAATTTGTTGGTTATTTTTTTCTGGCTAATTAAATTTAGACAATTAAGTAAACTGACCATAAAGCAGTATGCTTATGGGTGGGGCTTTTTTTTTGATAACCAATTCACTACTGTATGAACATACCATGTATTGCGCATGAAATTAACATGAAAACCAAGGAGGAAATGGCAACAAAAATTTTAAATTGGATTTCATGAACCAATGAGTAATGTCATGCTAGCAATGTTACCTAATGTTACCATTATGAATTTTACTATTGATAAAATCAAAATCCTAAGGCTCTCATTACTAGGGATGGGTATCGTTTAGGTTTTATCCGATACCAGTACCAAACCGGTACTTTTGAAACGGTGCCGGTGCTTAAACGGTGCTCGAACCGGTGCTTAAAGAATGGAGAACACAAACTTTGTCCAAAAACCTCTCATGTTCAGCTGTTTTTTTTGTAAAAAGATAACAATGTTAGCCTTTTCTGCAGCTATAGGGGATATATGGTATCACTCTTGGCTGGAAGCAGTGCTTAAACTATGGAAAAAACACAAACTTTGTCCTAAAACCTCTCATGTTTAACTGTTTTCCACTTTTTCTTTGGTCATTTTAGCCTTTTAGGCCAGGGTGAAGGGAGCATCTGCCATCAAACAAGAAGACAGCCGCATGTAGCTATGATGGTGTTTGCTAGTTCACCTTACATGCATTAATGTACTAACGTGGTTAGCCTACTCAACGTAAATTATACACGAACAACATTAAGCTACTCACGCAGAGAAGAACGGCTGCTGCTGCATCATCATCCATCATCATTTCTGCTACATTGGCAGGGCTAGGGGCCAGGACTCTACTCTTTGGGTTTTTGGGAGATGTTGCTAACTCCGGGTCCGATAACAGGCACCACACCCGCAGTAGATGTGCTCGGTGTGAGGTCTCGCAGCAAGCTATCAAATACGGCGCATTTCTCGGCTTTTAAAAAAAACCGCTATGCGTCGCCAGGTGTTTCATCAGATTCGAGGTGTTACCTCCTTTGACAGTATCACAGTATCAGCTTAAAGCACTTGTTGCAGGCTGCTGAGTTTGCATCTTTTGCTGTGGAGTACAGCCAGACTTTTGACCGCTTCGCCTTGGGCATTTTTAATCTGTAGCTCTGCTCTAAAAGAATGTAAGTACCTGGGCCCGCCTACTATCTTTGGAAAGGTAAAATGATTGGCTAGAATTCAAAGTGTATCACATCTCAGGGGAAAAAAAGCACCGAAATGTGCGCTGCTTTTCGGTCTGGTTACTACCGTTTATGTCAGAACATCCCTACTCATTACAACTACTAAGAAAGAGTGATGGTAAATTCTATTCTTTTTACTGAATCGAGTTTGAATGAGTCACTCACCAAAACGAATCGTGGTTTTTGAGTCATTTGAGTCACTAAGTCAGTTGCCCAGAGAGTGCAAAAAATGTACATTTTCACTCAAACTTAATTTGTTTCTTTTTTCATGTATATCCTACTGCTAAGATGAAAAAGAAAAACAACTATTTTTGTAGAGCAAAAAAGAGCAAAAAATTAAGACTTATAAAGGGAAAATTTATTTTATTTATTGTTATTTTATTTTATTAGTATTTTCCTCAAATGTGTCAAATATATATTTTCTCATCTAAATGTCCACTGAGCTGTGAGCCAGGGGGCGGTAATGCGCCTTAACATTGGTTGCCAACCAAGAAGAAGAAGAAGCTGTGAGCCAGGAGGGGTGAGGGGGGGTGCGTGAGTAAGTGAGTAGTCGTGTCCAAATTCATGGGCTGCATCCTCCTGAGGACCCGCCCTTCGCGGTCTACATGGGCCGGGTCCTCAGAACATCGGGCAGGCCGGAAGTAAACGGCTGTGAAATTGGACGGCCTAGCCTTCAGATATGCGTCACCGCTGTCTCGGTGGAGTTTAATAAACTCGGCCGTCTGCTCCTTGCTACCTAAAATATAACAGGACACTGGTGTAAATTCTCGACCATCTCACACTTCTGTTTAATCAGTTTTCTGTTTGACGTTTAGTCAGCTGTGTGAAAATCACCTGGGGGATTAATAAAATTTTATCTAATCTAATAACTTTAATCTCAGCCAAACCGATTTACTCACGAACAAATAAAACACTGAAAAAAGCCAAACAATAACATTTTTAGGTTATCTAAGTGACTTATATATTACGTTTAACCTGAGAAGCAAAAGGCGGCTCTAGTGACCCTTGAGCTCCCGGCTACTTATCGAGCTGGTGGATAACAGATGTCTCCGAAAACGTCGAAGCACTTTTGCCAATATGTGATATCTTGATAAACCGAGCAGATATTTGATGTTTACACAGCTGCATTCTCACCTGAAAATATGTTAAAAGTTTATTTTGTGACCCAGAAAGATTAGTAAGAGTAATTTTAAAACTTAGTAGCGGCCGCCATTGCTGGAAACTGGAGTTTGGCTGGGCCGCACTATGAATTCTGGGATATGGTGGGCCATGAAGGACACACCTATCGGCTGCATTCGGAGGAGTCTACGAATTAGGACAGCCTTCGGCGCCTCGTTGTGACGTAATCGGTCTACAAATGCGGCCTCAGGAGGATGCAGCCTATGAATATGGACACCCCGAGTGATTCGTTGACGCTACGATTCAGCACAGGAAGGGAGGGGATGAGTAACTCAAATGTGTTGCTAGTAGAGCGATGCTACTGTGAACTGAGAAGCTACTGTCTTGATGTGAGCTTTCTACTCAGGGTTTTTTCTTCCAGTTCAGAGCAGAAATGTTTTTGTTAAGAAACTGGCTGTTGTTTTTTCTCCCCACAATTTTAATTATAAGCTAGATATATTTCTACTAATGAAATTAGTTTGCTAACAGCAACAGGGATGAGTCAGTGAGTCAGTTGGGCTTGTGAATCATGATTCACGAGTCAGTAAAGTGATTCTCGAGTATTGAACGATTTGTCCATGATTCGCACATCACTACTAAGAAACTAACGCACACATAATGACAACATAAATGACAACCTAAATATAACATGCACGTAATATCAACAAAGCACACACGCATGTAGCGTAGATGTAGTATATTAATACAAATAGGAGATGGGGAGCAGACATACGTACATATGTCACGTAACATTGTAAATTCATTTGTTGTCAAGCAGACCTCTTTTTTATCTTTATTTCAATTTGATCAAACTGAAAATTTTACATGCACAAACATAAAGTCACAAATAGGGATGCACCAATACCAATACCGGTATCGGGTATCGGCCTCGATACCACATTTTCTAAAGTACTCGTACTCGTTAAAAGTCCCCCGATACCGGGGACCGATACCACGGTCTGAGACCTGTATTTTTTGAGCGGCATGTAAGGGGTTAATCACAGGCGCCGAAAGGTAGCGCATTTAACACAAGTAATTTAATCAAGCACCTAAAATCCCAACACGACAACGAGTACAAAGAGTTTACCCACGCTTATTTACCCACGCTTATTAGCACAGAGGAGCATAGCTGATGGTATAGCAGTGGGACGGAAAATAGTTGGGCATTTCAAACATTCCGCCTTAGCCTACTCCCGCCTCGAGGACATTCAGGGACAGCTCAACCAGCCAATAAAGAGACTGCAGCAGGACGTACAGACGCGCTGGAACAGCACGTATTACAT
Source organism: Neolamprologus multifasciatus (assembly GCF_963576455.1). Classification (NCBI taxonomy): domain Eukaryota; kingdom Metazoa; phylum Chordata; class Actinopteri; order Cichliformes; family Cichlidae; genus Neolamprologus; species Neolamprologus multifasciatus. The sequence continues at coordinate 25,336,341 of NC_140460.1, forward strand.
GCTCCAGTCCCTCATTGAGCAAAAGCGAGTGTTGGGCGTGTCCGAGCACGAACTCCCTGACTATCTCACCGCTCACCAATGGGCTCTTATGGAGACGATTGTTGCCATCCTCGCACCCTTTGAGGAACTAACTAAAAAAGTGAGCAGCTACGACGCACTAGCCTCTGATGTCATCCCAGCTGTGACTGTGCTAGTGAGACTTCTAAACAGAGAAACAGATGAGTAAATACCTCTCAGCCCCATGTAGCAGTGTGGAAAGTGAAAGGCTTTTTAGCTCAGTGTCACACTTAATAGATGAAAACAGAAACAGTCTGACTGCTGATAATGCAGAAAAGCTACTTTTCTTAAAAAAAAACCTGCCACTCACTTTTTCTCTCCATTAAGTGAGTCATCTTAGACTTGATGTTAATAACTACCTCAGTTGCACTGACTGCCACAGTTCTATGTTGGTGGATGTTGTTAGTTTATTCAAATATTGTGCACTAAATAGCAAAGATGTTTATTAATGCCCCTTGTGTTGTCCAAAGCGGCAGAGTTTACAATAAACTGAAAACGATACTTGAGTTGCACTGTCACTGTTTAATTTTTTTTCATAATTATTTATTCTGTAATATGTTGCATACAACATGCTTTTAATTTTAAATAAATGTTCTTAATTCCAAACCAGTCCCTTGTTTGTTTGTTTTTTGTTAAATTATAGGACTAAAGCTGTTACCTGTAAATTTAAATCATGTTTTTATTAAGTACTCGGTATCGGTGAGTACTGAAATGCAAGTACTCGTACTCATTTCCAAAAAAGTGGTATCATTGCATCCCTAGTCACAAATCACTTCTAGGACAGGTTTTTCATTCTGTGTGTGCTTTCCTTCTCACAAAGACCTGACAGACCATTTAACACGTTAGATGACAGCAGCAGCTCAACACACTCAGAGGGAGGATAAAACATCTAAACTGGCAAAGCACCCAATGATGGAAGAGGCTCATTTTTCACCTGCGACTCCTGCAGATCACTTTATTATGACCCAATGTCTTTGTCATACACGGCAGCAAGAAGGATCGTCTACCTGGAGACAAAAAGGCCCCACAGTCCCCTGCAGATCCTGACAGGGGAAGGAGGTAGTTAACCGTATTACCTAACATGTCGTGATGGATGCTGCTGCTCTCTGCGGGGGTTAGGGGTCAGGTAGACCCCCCTGCTGAGAAGAAGACAGATGAGGCCGGGCGCCGTGGCCAGACACCTCGCTCGCACAGAATGTTTTCTTTACTCCCAAAGCAATCTGATACATGATTGGCTCTCAGAGGAGCCACGGGTTTGATGATGCACATGATTAACGCTGGTCCGCCGCAACACAACCCGACAACGTTAGTGTGATTACTGGTCCGGCTCAGGAGGTAATTCCTCTCAGAAATGGGTATTAAGTTAATAATCGGGGATGTTTTTCACAAATTATATAAGTGCTGTAACGAAGCGGCGCCATTTTCCCATTGGCAGTTATTTCCTGTCACACAGAAAGTGATATGTCTCAGATTTTGGTTTGGTTTTGCAAACTTGGAATAAGATTTAAGAAGAACAAAATTAAATCTTGATGTTTGTTAAAATCTTTCATTTAAGCACTCTTTCTAAAATCTAACCAAGGAGAAGGTCTGCAAATTAGGCTCTGATGCTTGCATCTTACCTGACTAACTATATGTTTAGTCCCTGTTAAATACATTTAAAATTATGCAGAAATACTGATTAAGATTTATTTAAGTAAAATACATCTGAAATAAACCAGCAAAAAATTCCAGAGATTAAAATTAAATCAGGATTTTTCTGTTAGTTATTACACATGTACACAAAACCCAGGATAAAATCAGTATTACAAGTTCAACGAAAAGACCTGCTTAGTACTAATTGGCAGATACCTGCTTGCCAATTAGTACTAAGTGACACCTACAGATTACACCTGCAGGATGGTGCTCAGTCGTAGAAACACATGCCATGAAACTCACAGCACACAGTTTTTGTGCTGATGTTAATCTCAAAGGAGGTTTGGACCTCTGCAGTCAATGACTCAAGCAGAACGTTGGCAACTATCTTGGAGTATGCACTTCATCACCCGGTGACCTCATTCTAAAACTGAACGTGGTCGTGAGATGTAATCTGTCCTGGGGGCCTACTTCTCAACTGGCTCCTTTCGATGTGTAGGAAGATTCACTCTGAGCTTCTCATGAATGACCGAGCTCCTCAATCTATCTGGCTTAGTCCAGCCACCCTTTGGAAGAGGTACATCTCTGCCTCTTGAATGCGCGGTTTTATTCTATTTGTCACTGTTCATGACCATAGTTGATGGCTGGAAGTAGATCAACTGCAGACATTGTTTCAATCCATCTGTCAACCTCCCATTCCCCTCACTCAAGAAACAAGACCCCCAAATACTTCATCTCCTCAATTTAGGACAGTAACACTTGTCTCATGACTTGCATTGGATACTTCACTGTTTTCCAAGTTAGTGTTAGCTGAAACTGGCTTTGGGTAGAACAAACTATTCTTTGGTAAACCTAACCGCATGGTTAGGTGCTTGATTTTATATAGCTGTGGCAAAGGGACTAAAAACACAAATCATAATTTGTCAGATATTTACATTAAAAATATTCCAAAAGGATATGGTCCAGAGGTTCAGTTTAGTCCCTCTTGTCAACCAAAACTGGTATGCCCATGTTAAGACAACTTTAAGGCTTAGCAAAATCCAAATGGATGAGTTACAAAAACATTTGCTAAGAATACTGTTGTTATGAGAGTTGAAACTATCCAAAGAGACCAAAATCATTTTTTCTATCAGGCTGTAAAGATGTTCATTTCTGCTGTAAAGTTGGACATTTTAACATGTTGGAGGCAGCATCAAGTGGATATTAGAGGAATTGCAGCCTTTGGCTTTATTTTTTCTACCTACGTAGGATGTCGTTTGTGTGGACATCATTTTTGTTATGCTTTTTGGGGAGTTTTTGGCAGCTGTTATGATCTGGCTTTTCAAATCTCACTGCATAACAAAATTTTTTATTCACTTTTCTAATTCTTGTTTTTTTGTTAAATGGCAGATAAGCGGTACCAACTTTAAGTAGGAGCAAGTACAAGACAAGAAATAGTCACAGAAAGAAAGAGAGAGCATCCATAATCAACGCAGTATTATATTGGTCTTCAGTAGAGACCCAGGGTACAGATGGATCATCATCTTCTGATTCAGCTCATGTTTCCCTCCTGAGCGGAAAATCCACAAATGTGAAGGAGGTTAAAATAGAAAAAAAGACTATCTGGAGCTTGGGAGTGCTGAATCAGCCTTAAATGTGTTACAGATGACTGTAACGGCGACGTGTGGATGCACTGCGCCCCCTCATCCAACCCTCAACACTGGATATGCTTTTTTACCTTTCAAGGCACCTTTCAGACTTGCTGCTCCATCCATCACTGCACCAACTGCGCAGGCCTATCACATTACAGGCTTTTTCTGTGGCAATACTGTGGGGTTTCATTCTTTCAGATTAGATTTGGTTGAGTTCTCAGTTTTGTTTTGTTTTTTTTTAATTATTATTATCATTATTACTTATTTTGGCGGGTTCTATTCTTCTTTTTGGTGCAATCAGCACTTAAAAAAAGCTGTAATGCTCCACTACAATATACACCCATGGGCCACTTTAGCAGTTACACCTGTTAACGGTTTGTTAACAAAACTATTTAATCAGCCAATCACTTGGTGCCACGCAGTGCATTTAGAAATGAAGATGTGATTTTAGTGACTTTAATTGTGGCATGGTTGTTGGTGCCAGAACTCAGAAGACAGTGGGCAGACTGCGTAATGCTGATAAGGAATCAGCAACTCAAACAACCACTCGTTACAACTGAGGTATGCAGAAAAGCATCTCAACCGCAGCAGAAGACCACACCAGGTGCCATACCTGTCAACTAAGAACAGAAACCTGAGGCTTCATACTGACTCACCAGACTTTAGAGACAGAGTCTCAATTTCTGCTGCAATATCCAGATGGTAGTGCCAGAATTTCGCATAAACAACATAAGAGCATCCTGCCTTGTATCAATGGTTTAGACTCGTGGTAGTCTAATGGTATGGGACATATTTTTTTGCACACTTTGGGCCCATTACTACCAACTGAGCATCATTTAAACACAACAACGTTCAGTCTGTGTTATGTTTCCTGTTTTACTTTGAAGGTCCATGTCTTATGTTAATGTATCTGGTTTTGCTTCCCCTGTTTCGTTAGGCCTGATTTGCCCCAGCTGTGTTTCCCTCCTGTTACTCATTCCCTGATTGCTCCTTCTGTGTATATAAGCCCTGTGTTTTCATCTGTGTGTTCTGTCTGCGTAAGTTTATTTGCAAGTTTGTTACCATTTGAGTTTAGCAATAAATCTGAGTTGGAGTTACTTTCTGCCTCCGAGTGTCTGCACATTGGGTCCTCCTACTACCACTCCTACCTGCTCACGGCCGTTCCATGACAGTGTTGTTGCAAGTAGGAACACCTGGAGTGTACAACCACTGGTTCATAGTAAAGCGCTGCAATCTAAAAATAAACTAAAAAAGAAATGCTTGAGGCATCTTTTAAACCGCAAAAGGTGACTTCCCCCGTTACCTTCAGCTTCACCTGGTTCTTTCTGTAATTAAAACTGGCCGGACACTTTTTACAGTGCAAGCCAATCTCCAGCGCTGTCAAACCTCACAGTCTCACCTCTCGATGCTTTCCGACAGTGAATAATCGTCTGGCGCTTATGCAGCTTATCTGGGTATGTCGAACAACGGCAGCGGGAAAGAGAGCCCTTAATCTGGGCGTAATCAAACCTGACAGTCACCTACAGCAAGGTGTGGCGCCACGCTGGGAACCAGTCAACCGAGAGCTCTGATCAGCAGAGAGAAAACTGCCAAGCCATTAATATTAATCCACCTAATCGGGCTGGAGAGCGGTGGAGTGATCAGAATGCACAAGAAGGTAAAGCTCGTCACCACGGGCGCCGGCTTGCTGCAGAACATCAAGGTAAAGCTGTGCAGGAACCCGCGGCGGTCTATTTGAAGTAGGTGAGGGAAGCAAGGTTTTTATTATTGTTAATTACCTTCTTTGTAGTGAGTCTAGAGGAACAGGCCTCCCCTCCTGTCTCACTTTTCCTGTGTATTTACTCCTCCAACTTACCTTTTTCCCTCTATTTCTTCTTCAGTTTTTCAATTTCCTTACTCCAACAAGCTCTTTCTCCCCACCTCGCCCCCTTTTTTTTGTCATTTTTCTTTCTGTTTCCTGCAAACTCAATCCCAGTTTTACATGTTTCTCCCTCTTCTTCTCTTGTTACAGCTCAACTCTTTCTTCCTTATTGGAAGAAGAAGAGAATGTAGCAATTAGTTTCCCTCCCTCCTCTCTCTCCACGCAACACACACCATCCATCTTTTTTCCTACTTTCTCCTCTTTTCAGTTCTAATTTGGCCCCCTCTGCTTTCAGTTTTCCTCTTTTATTTGCTTTTCTCTTCTCCTGTCTTCATTTGTTCTTTTGTCTTTCCACACTTGTTCTTTTTAATCTGTTTTCCTCTGTGTTGCCGCCTCGTCTTCCCATTTTTCCTCCTCCATCTTTCTCAAGTAAAGTCACGGCTATTCATATAGCACATTTACAAACAACAGCAGTTAGTCCAGTGTGCTTTAAAGTCAAAGCAAATCCTAGTATATGAAAAATACACATCTAAAGAGATAAACTGCAAGATAAAAAAAAATAAAATAACATAATTTAAATGAAACACGCACAAAGCAAAGACAAAGAAAGAAAGAAAAATCACAGTAAAAACAACACATTAAAAATATAATAGGAAGACTTTAAATTGAAATAAATATCATTATTGGTCACAAAAATAATATAATCCAAATAATCAAAAACAAAAGAATAAAAATTAAACATTAGAACTCCAAAATAATCAGTCAATCAATAATTAAGATGTGTAGTGTTGCCTAGTTCCCATAATCACATAACAAGCACACCCTTCTGGTTTTGCGAGTTGTTTAAAGACTTCAGTCATGCAGACCCAGAGAACAAGTGCCTTGTGACAACCACATGTTTACTTAACCAGTTGCAAGTGGAGGCTGGGTATCACCAAGTGAAATTGGTTGCAAAAACATATATCATGCTGCACCAAAAAACTTCCTTGTGATTGCTTTTGTCACTGGGAGGTTGTTGTGGTCACCTGTAGTTTGCATGGAAGACACTGGCACGTCTACAAACACTCGTCAAGTGTGAAAAGACCAACACAAATTTTCTCTATTTCCTGAGAATCTGACCTACTGTTCACTGAAACCTCATCAGAAATGATCGCAAGCCATTCTTCAGGAAGGGAAACAGGGAGATTAAAGAATTAAAAAAGGATCAGTCGTAATAAATCTAGTAGTGGAATGATGTCAAAATTGAAATGTTTGCCTCAAATCATCATTGTCATGTACCGTATTTTCCACACTATAAGGTGCACTTAAAATCCTTTAATTTTCTCAAAAATCGGCAGTGCGCCTTATAATCTGGTGCGCCTTGACTGTGTTTACTGACCTCGAACCGATCTTCTGTGGTACACGGCGCTCAAAAATCTGTCAAAAAATGTTTTAGTAGGACTTTGCTAAGCTACGAAGCCGCACCGCTTGATGGGTTGTCTGAGCGTTATGGCTACCGTAGTCAGGAGCCTCGCGGCTCATAGTAATCTGGGTCCAAAACTCCGTCTGCGTCAGGTCCCAAACGAATAGTGATGGCATTTCCGGCTCTTTTTAGAGATCCGGCTCTTTCGGTTCGGCTCCGAACCGGCTCTTCAGGTTGTTTTGTTGCTTTAATTAATTTATTATTAACAATAATATTAAATTATGCACAAAAGGAATTACTAACGTAAAAAAGTGGTTTTATTTATATATGTTTATATATAAATATATGCGGTGGCTCCTAGAGACAAAACACGTACAAACTCCAAAACACATTTCTAGCATGAACTGAACTTCCAAAGCAGAGCTACCTAGATCACTTAAATTACACAATTGAAAGCATGTGTGTATTGTTTGTGTATTTATACACAGGCACTCATATATATTCAAATAATTTAAAAAAATGTTCATTTACCTGTTATTACCACACACCAAATCCGGTCATTGGTATTTGCTGGCTTGTGTAGCCACTAAGTAACAAAAGCTCAACACTGCGCCCAGCATCCTGGAGCACTTCTGTTGACTTTTGTACGTGTTTTGAGTTTGTACGTGTTTTTTATGTGTTTTGGAGTTTTTATGTGTTTTGGAGTTTTTACGTGTTTTGGAGTTTTTACGTGTTTTGGAGTTTGTACGTGTTTTCACGTGTTTTGGAGTTTTTACGTGCTTCAGAGTTCGTACGTGATTTGAAGTTTGCATCTGCTTTGTGTCTAGGGGCCACCGTAAATATACTTTTATTTATTCACTCCACATAAAATGTAATAAATAAATCATATAATACAAAAATCAACTATTCACATTTCAACTTGTAACTATTTAAATTTTCAGCTTTTTCCTTTTACAAATTTAAAGTGAAACAACACAAAAAACTGCAAACCACAACACAATTAAATATAAATTAAAATATGAAAACAAAAAGAAGATGCATATTCTCTGTTATATGGGCCCACATGAATAAACTTTCTGAATCCTTTATCATCCGCAACTGAAATAGTTGTGGATGATTACTATACCTTTCTAATGTGACGTTGTTGTCCCTGGCTCTCTTTCTCTCCCTCTGGCTCTGCTCCTGTGCTACTGAGTGTAACTGCCGCCCCTCCTCCCTCTTCCCACCGTAAAGCACAAGGCTCGCGTGCTGAGTAGTGATGGGTCGTTCGCGAACGAAATGGCTCTTAGAGCCGGCTCTTTGAAGTGAACGACGCGAGCCGGCTCCTTATTGGGAGCCGTGAGGTTTTTTTTTTCTTTCTCTCACCCTCTCTCTCGCCCTTTTTTCCGCTAAACTCCGCACGCGCGGCCTGTACTTTGCGCTGGGCAGAGGGGGGAGGGGCGTTAGTTACACTCGCAGCAACACAGGAGCAGAGCCAGAGAGAAAGAGAGCGAGGGACAACAACGTCACATTAGAAAGGTATAGTAATCATCCACTATTTTCAGTTGCAGATGATAAAGGATTCAGAAATCATGCAGGCCCATATGACAGAGAATGTGCATCTTCTTTTTGTTTTAATATTTTAATTTATATTTAATTGTGTTGTGGTTTGCAGTGTTTTGTGTTGTTTCACGTTAAATTTGTTTAAAAGGAAAAAGCTGAAAATTTAAATAGTTAAAAATTTAAAATGTAAATAGTTGTTTTTTGTATTATATGATTTATTTATTACATTTTATGTGGAGTGAATAAATAAAGTATATTTATGGTGGCCCTTAGAGACAAAGGAGTACAAACTCCAAAACACGTACAAACTCCTAAGCATGTACAAAGTCCAAAACACGTACAAAAGACAACAGAAGTGCTCCAGGATGCTAGGGTCCAGTGTTGAGCTTTTGTTACTTAGTGGCTACACAAGCCAGGAAGTATCAACAACCGGATTTGGTGTGTGGTAATAACGGGTAAATGAACTTTTTTTTTTTTAATTATTTGAATAAATATGAGTGCTTGTCTATAAATACACAAACAATACACACATGCTTTCAGTTGTGTAATTTAAGTGATCTGGGTAGCTCTGTTTTGGAAGTTCAGTAAACGCTAGAAATGTGTTTTGGAGTTTGTACGTGCTTTGTCTCTAGGGGCCATATATAAACATATATAAATAAAACCACTTTTTTTACATTAGTAATTCCTTTTTTGCATAATTTTATATTATTGTTAATGATTAAATATTTAAAGCAACAAAACAACCTGAAGAGCCGGTTCGGAGCCGAAAGAGCCGGCTCTTTTTAGTGAGCCGAGCCGAAAGAGCCGGATCTCTAAAAAGAGCCGGAAATCCCATCACTAGTGCTGAGTGAAGCAGAAAAAAAGTGCGAGAGAGAGAGGCTGAGAGAAAGAAAAAACAAAAAAAAACCCTCGCGATAAGGAGCCGGCTCGCGTCGTTCACGTCAAAGACCCGGCTCTAAGAGCAATTTCGTTCGCGAACGACCCATCACTACAAACGAACATGTGTAAATTCTTTCATCTTTAATAAAATGATCAGCGTTGCTGCTTTACCAGGTGTAACAATTAAGTTTAACATCCAGGCATCCATGAAAACAGAATTTATTAAATTTAACGGAGTTATAAGTTAGCAGGAAGTTAGCAGAAAGTTAGCTTGCTAGTTTCGCTAGTTACCTAAAAATGATATACCATGTTCTGACTGAGAGGTTTCTGGGCAAAAGTCAAATGTACAGCTCTGCTATCACTTCCAACATGAATGAAGACAGAAAACTACACAGCAGTGACGTTTGTAGGGCTACTGAAGTTGGACTAGCTGGTGTATATAATGCTGTGCTAGTGATTGCTAGCGACACAGCTATTTTAGCATAACAAAGCATAACTCACTGGGCCCAAAACTCAGTTCGCTTCAGGTCCCAAAGTCAAACGAACACTGCGGCATCACTGAGAGTTAAAAACTTTCTAAATTCTTTCATCTTGAATAAAATGATCCGCTTTGCTGCTTTACCAGGTGTAACAATTAAGTTTAAAATCTAGGCATCCATGAAAACAGAATTTATTAAATTTAATGGAGTTAGAAGTTAGCAGGAAGTTAGGAGAAAGTTAGCAGCAAGTTAGCTTGTTGGTTTCACTAGTTACCTAAACATGATATATCATGTTCTGACTGAGATATTTATGGAAAAAAAAAATAAAACGTACAGCTCTTCCAACATGAATGAAGACAGAAAACTAGTGACGTTTGTAGGGTTACTGAAGTTGGGCTAAATGGTATATAATGTTGTGCTAGTGATCGCTAGTGACGCAACTATGTTAACATACCAAAGCATAACACAGTGAACCTGGAGAATGAACGCAAACTATTTTCCACTTGATAAAAGTTCCCGATGTTGTTGTTTTTTTGACAAATGCAATCGCATGGAAAATTGGTGTAAATGGACCAAACTTCAGTAGGGGAGAACAACTGAGATAATCCAGCCACAATATGAGGTTAGTCATTAATGTAAGATAAGATAACCTTTATTAGTCCCACCCGTGGGTAATTTGTTTTGTTACTGCACGTCCTGTCCGGCCTGCACGTCCTCGGCCTGTCCGGCCACTTTCCAGGCCGTTGGCTGGACATCGTTGTCACTGGAACAACATATACTGTTGTTCCAGTGTTTATAGAGCAGCTACCAGAGAATTCAACATTAATGAATCAATGGTACAGAAGTGGAAGAAGCGAGAGGAATGAGTTGAGTAAAGTTTGACTTATCTGACTGTTTTGTTTCGTTTAATGCGCTTTATAATCCGGTGCACCTTATGTATGAAAACAGACCCGTTTGTCGACAGTGCGCCTTATGGTCTGAAAAATACGGTACAGAGAAGGTAAGGAGAGAGGTCCAACAGTGAGTGTCTACAGCCATCTGTATAGATTTCATCTTGTCAAAATTGATGAAATTGTGTACACAGAAAAGTACCGTCAGATTCTGATATCAACCATGTAATACAATCTGGAAAGCATCTGACTGTCAACAGCACTGTTTTTTTTTTATCATGTCAATGACCTCAAACACACTGCCAATGCAGTAAAATCCTACCCGGACAGAAAAACACACAGTGGAACACTATCAGTCATGGATCAGCCTCCCTGAGCCCGGACCTCAACATTCTTGAAGCAGTGTTGGGTCATCTTGAACAGAACAAAAGGCAGAAACATCCAAAGAAGAGCTTTGAATGTCCTTCAAGAAGCCTGGAGAACTATTCTCTCAAGACTGTTTAAAGAAATGAGAAGAAAGCTGCCTAAGAGAGTTCAGAGTGTGCTGAAGAATAAAGGTGGTCACACTTTGATTTTCAAGCAGGTAAGAATTGAACAAACACTTGTTTGTTTTTGCCCTATATACTATATTTACATGAATGTTTGCAAATGTTTCCTATTTTCCTTGCAACATATAAAGAAATGAGGGTTGTTTCCAGAGTTTTGCACACTACTGTAATACAGTATTCACTTATAGTACCGAGTCACAGATGAATTTAATGTGATTATTACGTTGGTTTCCATGACTATTAGTATATAAACCACCACTGGCTCTTCATTTTGCCCTGTGTTTTTACAGCTATAAGTAATATTAAGTCCTACAGTTTGGTAATGAGTCATAAGTCTCAGCAGTAACAACCAACCCACTCTCACAGCATAATCAATTCTTAACAACTTGCAACACAAGTCTTCCTGGTGCAAAATACACTGAAAAGTCCTAAGATAACACTTTGCCAAGCAATTCTCTTAACCCTGTTCTTCTTCCTCTCCGGTCGATCTCTCTTTCCCCGTCTCTGTGACCCTGGCTCTGACAGAAGATCAGTGTACTACCCAGAGATTCCAGCTCCTCCCGGTGAGCAATGATCACCTCACTTTACCCCGACTCGGACTCGGACTCTGCTTTACTGAGGCTGTGAGCAAGTGTGCAGGCCTTATCTCGCCGCCGCCACACAGAGGATTACTTTAGCAGAGGAGATGTAGCCAGTGGATAAAGTTGTGCTGCTTCACCTCTCATTCTCTCGAAGCTGACAGACAGTCCAGGAAGCGTGTTAACAGCCATCAGATAGCGCCTGACAAATACGGCCTCTCTTTGTCTAGTTATTTTCCTGTCGCCTGTGTATTTTTTCCTTTCCTGGCTATTAGGATAAACATTTAAAAAGTCTCAAATAATCAGGAATGAGCAAAGATCTGCAGAAAGTAGCAGTAGCAGCAAGCAACCTGCAGAAGGCTTTTTCACGGCGGCAGAGAAATGAGAAAAAAAAAAACAAAAACGGGTAAATAGTGAGTGGAGAGAGAGGTGGGGGCAGAAAAGTCCTAGGCTCAGCAGCTTTGAGAGTCCGAGATGTGAAAAGTGACTGGTTGATTTATCACGGGGGAAACAGAGCCACAAAGTACAATTTTCTACCTTGGCCGCAAACAATAATTCATAATGATGTCGCCTCCTGATAGCAAGCAGACCTTTGTGCCGTGTCGGTCCTCGAAAATGATCGTAATAAATGTCAGGACTTCGCAGGTAACTACTTTAAAAGCCATTAGAAGTAGTCATGATGGAAGATACCGGCCGACGCTTCATATATTGTGATAACAACTCGGTTTTGCAGATAAAAGACTAGAAAAATGAGCGGGCTGTTTTATTGTGAGGTTACAGGAGCTCAAGGACTATTACAGATAAACAGGTTATGTCAATTAAAGATGGCTAACCCAAACCCTCCTTCCACAGTGGCACGAGGAAGGCCACTCGTGCTCCTTTTATTCATCAGACGTCTCCACTTTTGCTCAAAATGACAGATATTAACTACAGGGGGAATCAGAAAACGTACAGCACACCATTTCGCAGCGCTGTCAGGTCTACACATTGACCTTTCAACTGGAAAAACTTAGACGGAGTACTCCCAGCGACGGTAATGCATCACAGTTTAATGGCGTGTCAGAAGAAGGCTCTGCGCTTTTTGTTGGCTCACATTTTTTATCGCCACATCGGCACATTATGAGAGAGCTAATGAACTCTGCGGATCTGAGTAGGGGAGGAAAAAAATAATAATAATAATCACCCCTGTGCTTTTGTTCCAACTTTTGTTGCTTCTAAAAAGTGGGGAATTTAACTTCAAAACGAGCCCATATTGAGCGCGGGAATCTAATACAAAAACTAATACTTGTAAGAGCAAATAAGCAGACGCGGATGAGCATTGGTCTTTATGTACACTCATCTCTGAGAATATTGGATCTTAGCGCGTTCAATGTCATCCGTTTTTGTTCTGAGAAGGGCTCATAAAAGCAGCGGTTGATGTGACTTTAAAGTTCCCCGGGGATGTGAGTGAAACTGCTTTAAAGACTCTTTAAAAGCACCGTCAGTTGCGCAGTTGCAGAGACTCTGGGATTAATAGCAATGAGTTTACCTACTCTTTCATCGCCTTGATATGCAGAAATCGAATTATTTATACAACCTTTTTTCTTTCTTTTTACAAGAAGGAAAACGCTTCACTTGCAGGTATAAAACACAGGATTGTTGAGGAGATGGAGGTTTTACTCAGCTCTTCAGATGTTTCAGAAATTATAGTGTGTCCCTTGGCATTTTTTGAGAACTTCCCCAACTCTGTTAGGTGTGTTACTTTTCAAAGAAACACAGAAGCTCTGTTTCATAAATAGAAAAATGTTTTTATGACCCACATAATGTTGCTACTGAGGGGTTTTGATGCTTTGGCCTCAGGTGAGGACTATACTTGGTCAATAAAGCTGATTGTGCTTTTAACTCTGATATTTGCAGTATAAATCGAATATAAGTATTAGAGATGGCACATACCACTTTTTTATGTCCGATACCGATATCATAAATTTGGATATCTGCCGATACCGATATGAATCCGATATAGTGTTTTTTAATCAATAAAACAGTTTTTTTAATATTTTGCTGCTTTTTGTATAAGTTCATACTCAAGTTTAAAAAAAAAACACTAAAGCTATTCTGTTATACCTGTATGCAAAAAAATACACTGCACCCAAAATATTTCATAGTTCAGCAATACTGATCAATCTAATAACCTTAAACCTACTCCATCCTCCCTATTCTGGTATTTTAAAGAGTAAGCAACCTAACTAATAGGGTTCCAAACTCCCAGCAAAAAAAAAGGGAACCACCCTCCACCTCATGATGCTTAATCGACGTAATCAACTTTAATTTGATGCAGTGTCAAAAAAAAATGCACAGAAATCAATTATTTTTCAAGAATAATAAAATAGATTCAACATCTTTCTTCAACAGAATTGCAGACTGCATAGACCGTACCTTCCCAAAGGAAAAAGTAGTATAGCTTACTAGGGTATATTAGACTTAACAGTTACTATATACAGTAATGGACTTCTATAGATTTTACATCAGATTAAAACTTTGGGTGTCGGATAATTATTTATTAAAAACTAGACATTTTAAATGAGAATAAGAAAGAAAAGTATGTCGTTGTGCCCCCTTTTCCCTGTTAATGCCCTATCGGCCCCCCTGGCTAAACTTTGCTAGATCCGCCCCTGCACAGTTACCAGCCGTCAGCTACGTAGAAAAGGATCCTGGTGTAGAAAGTAATATTAAATAAATTCTAACAACAGCTTATCAAGGTTAAACGTGCTGCTGTTGTTCAGCCGCTGGTTTCCTCTCTCTGGTGAGAAGTGGGCCAAAAACTAAGAAGAGAGACGGACTCACGACAGAAAAGCCGATCAGCTGATCATTAAGCAGTTTCACGATTGAAGTAGCAGCAGGAGAGGGAGAGAGAGAGAAGAGGCAGTCGCTCCATATATCGGTTGTTAAGCTTAACACGGGAATGTTTTACAAACATTCAGAGATGAACTTACACACTTGTTTTACTTCTCTCTGGGATAACTTCCTCTGAGATGAAATGCCGGATTGCTAGCGAGGCTACAAATACACACAGCCGCTCTATCACATGATCCATACTGCTGCGACATGTTACGGTTATGAGCCGAGTTACGCCTTGTTGCAGGTTTTGTGAGGTGCTTTTTTGATATTTAATGGATCGGATTACATTTTTTTATTTCTCTCCGATATCCGATCCAGTAATTTACGTCAGTATCGGACCAATATCGATACGTAATATCAGATCGGTCCATCTCTAATAAATATAAACAATGTGTGCAGTAGCTGACCTCAAATTTAACAGCATTACCTCTATGTTATGTTTATGTGAATGATGACGTGACGTTTATGCAACATGTGCATCGTTGACACATACAATAATAAGTATTTTAGAAATGTTTCTGGAATATTCTTCCTCTCAAATTTGAGCCAAAGCGCTGAACTTCTCTGAGAAGACAAAAATTAATCAGACATTCAACCACTAAAACTAAAACAGAAAAACATATTTTATTCAGTCATTAAAAATGACAAAAACATAAGAAATTGTTTTGGTAATTGACAGTACTGTTAATTTAGGGTAGCTGTAGCATGTATGTTTTTTTTGTTTACATTGACTGTTTTGTAAATAAACAATATTTATTTATTGTTCTTTAATGCTAAATCCACCACTATGTGCAAGTTCTTTCATCAAAATATCTTTAATGCTAATAATTAATGATTTTTAAATTTATTGTGTTACAAAAGAAGCTGAAAAAAATAGTAAAGCATATTATTATTTTGGTATTATGATGCAAAATTATATATTTTATACTTGTAAATCATATGTTTTAGCTTGTGATATTTCTTTGGCTTTCATTCTATTGTAATTGACATATAATCAGTGTTGGGTAAGTTACTTTAAATTAGTAACTTAGTTACATTACTAGTTACTTCTATCAAAAGCAACTAGTTACTTACTTTCAAAGTAACTAGTTACTAGGGAAAGTAACTTTGGTTTTACTCAGAATTCTCTTGTTAATGTGTTGCTTCCGTAACTGGACACCTAGCAAGACTGCCAGTCTTCTAGCTTGCTTACATGTTAGCACTATCCTGCCACAAGTGCACTGTGCCACCTACCAACAGAAAGGAAAAGATAATGTGCATATTTCCACGAGAGAAATCCCACGCCTGGACCATTGTTGACCGCCGCCATGATTCTAGCCTACGTCACAGCGTCATGTGCGCTTTTTACATCCAACACAAAAACTGCAGTCGTGCTTTCGATTGTATTCAGAACTCGAAAATTCTGCCTTCCAAGTAGGAAGATGTAGGTAACACCAGGCTGCAGATGAGCTGCACACTGGGCTGGACTGGGACAAAAAAATCGGCCCGGGCGTTTTGACTGACCGGCCCACCATTATAGGAAAAATCATAAAGCCTTTGAATGAAAACAAACACTGTTGTGACAGTGATGCACACTGTTTTGATGGTATATATGCATCTATCAATCGTTTGATGTAAGATTCAGATAATTATTTGTTAAAAGCTAGATATTTTAAATGAGAATAAGAAAGAAAAGTACTTCTTTGTGCCCCCCTCTCCCTGTTAATGCCCTACCTGGCCCCTTCATCTTTATGTTTCCCTCTCACCAGATAACCAAACCGATATCATGACCAGCAACTTTACAGCTGTGGCTCCAGGGAGGGGGGTGGGTGAGAGAAGAGGCAGCTGTGCAGCATAAAGACAGAAGCTTTGTGTCTTTTTCATTATAGCTGAAGTCCAGGACAAACTGTGTTCCTTTCCACCTCGATACGAAACGCGTAATATTTTCTCTGAATATGAGACCATTCCGTTTTTTAGGGGACGTTGGCAACTCTAATAATTAACCTTATGAACAAAATAAAGTTCAACATCATTAACATCATAGCACCCACCCAGCTGTATAGAAACTCCGTCATGCTAGCTAGCACCCAGTACGAAAAAGTCAGCACAACGAAAATAAACTCCACCTAAACTTGGTTTATATCTGACCCAGATAGACTGCAGGTCATAACTTCTTACCTGAAGTTCAGTTCACCTGACACTCGGACCGGCGGCTGCCTCGGGTCTCTGCTCCTCCTGCCTCCGCTTTCCCTCATCCACCTGCTGCCTCCACCACTTGCTAATGTTACTGAATCTGTGGAAGCTCCGCGATAGCCACCACAGGAAGTAACAAATAACGAGCCTATCTAAATCCCAGTAACGATTAACGCCTTCCTGATTTTGGCATAATAACTAGTTACCGTGCTCGTTACCACAATAATAACGTAGTTACTGTAACGTGTTACTTAATAACGCGTTAGTCCCTACACTGCATATAATAGATCAATAAAAGCTCATTAACTTTATGACTCTATAACTACATAATTGAGCCTCATCCTTTACCTTTATGGCTGCAATGCTGAAACATGCACACACAGTTAATTAAAAAAAGTAAAAGTAAAAAAAAATGTCTACAAAAAAGTAAACCAATTTCTTCATTCTAAATTAACGCCCAAACCTTTTTGATGGGCTGCGACACACAGCAGGGCAACTTATTTTTCAGTACTTCCATTAAAATGCCCCCAAAAGCAAAAACAGCACAGACATGATCTACAGATCCAGATCAGTGACCCCAGTTAGCTGCACTAAAGCCTGGCAGAAAGCAACTGTAGTGGCTACACCTCTAACTAAAGTCTAAATAAAATGTAAAACCCTGCATTATGGTTATGAAGGGGGAAAAAAATCATTAATGCCCTGAGATGTGTTTTCTGTTATGTCTACTGTTAGATGTTTTAACATGGCAGTCTAAGGGGATTGATTCAGTTTTGGACCTCAAGTGGCCACTAGAGGAACACTTTTTGAAACTTTAGTTTAATTTTTCAGCTCTGAATGCTGGTCCTTGCATCAGTGGCGTGTCCAGCGGACTGGCCACCCCAAGTGCCACCCCGAAGCTAAAACAATGAAATTTAATGAAATATCAAATGTAGGATTATGGTTTCACAGTGAAGCTCAGATATCCAAGGGTAAGTGAATGCAGCACCGGCTTCTGCACTATGAGCATCATGTTAGCAAAGGTAGGAGAGCCAAGCACGAAAGACGGCACCGCAGAAAACATTTTTTCGGCGAAAGATTAACAAGTTAACATAGCTGGACTAGACATCGGACATTTGCACAGTGGGCTGATGACTTATTTATTTATTTTTTTTGTAACAGCATGAACAATGAGAGGTGGTGGATTGGCCAGATGCTGGCTGATTTGTAAAAATAACTCAGTTGTTTGGTGGTGGCTATGGCGGAGCTTCCACAGAGGCAACAGGTGGATGAGGGAAGGGGAGGCAGGAGGAGGAGAAACCCGAGGCAGCCGCCGGTCCGAGTGTCAGGTGAACTGAACTTCAGGTAAGAAGTTATGACCTGCAGTCTATCTGGGTCAGATATAAACCAAGTTTAGGTGGAGTTTATTTTCATCGTGCTGACTTTTTACAGTCAGTTAC
The DNA here is from genome assembly GCF_963576455.1 of Neolamprologus multifasciatus. Lineage (NCBI taxonomy): Eukaryota > Metazoa > Chordata > Actinopteri > Cichliformes > Cichlidae > Neolamprologus > Neolamprologus multifasciatus. The sequence goes on from NC_140460.1 coordinate 25,354,325, forward strand.
AATAACTCGTACTGCGTGAGCTAGCATAACGTTTCTATACAGCTGTTCGGTTGCTATGATGTTACTGATAGTGAACTTTATTTTATTCATAAGGTTAGTTAGTAGAGTTGCCAACGACTCCTTAAAAATGGAATGGTCCCTCATTCAGAGAAAATATTATGCGTTTGGTATTGAGCTGAGAAGAGACGCAGTTTGTCCCGGACTTTCGCTATAATGAAAAAAAGACACAAAGCTGGAGTTATTCTGTCTTTATGCTGCACAGCTGCCTCTTCTCTCACCCCCACCCCTCTTCTGTTGCTACTTCAATCATGAAACTGATCAGTGATCAGCTGATCAGCTTTTCTCTCTTGTTTGTTTATCGCCCACTTTGTGCCAGAAACAGGAAACCAGCGGATGTCACGCTAAACAACAGCAGCACGTTTAAGCATGATCAGCTGTTGTTAGAATTTATTTAATATTACTTTCTAGTATCAGCTGATGTTTGCTGGAGCGACAGCTGTAAAGCTGCTGGTCATGATATCGGTTTGGTTATCTGGTGAGAGGGAAACATGAAGATGAAACCAGGAGATGTCCTTACTGAATCATCAGAGCTGAACAGGTGATGGAGAAACAGGTTTACCTTTTAGGTCACATGAATGAGTTGAAGGGAAGTTATGAACCGTTTCTGAGAGACAAATAACACCAGGATCCTTTTCTAAGTAGCTAACAGCTGATAGCTGTGCAGGGGCGGATCTAGCAAAGTGTTGCCAGGGGGCCAGGTAGGACATTAACAGGGAGAGGGGGGCACAAAGAAATACTTTTCTTTCTTTTTCTCATTTTAAATATCTAGCTTTTATTAAATAATTATCTGAATCTTGCGAACAAAGTTTTTATCTGACGTAAAATGTATAGAAATCATACATATACCAACAAGACTGTCCATCACTGTCACAACAGCGTTTGTTTTCATTCAAAGGGTTTATGGCTTTAATACCTGGTGGGCCGGTCTATAGTGAAAATGCCCAATTTTTTGTCCCAGTCCAGCCCTGCAGGTTAATACTGGCAGTGTCACCATGCCAACTGACTGTATTTCATCATCAGCCAGTGTTGTTCTTTATACATCAATATTACCAAAGTTTACCATAAGGCAGCATAGAAAGTATTTACTTGCTTTCAGGTTTCATTCAAATGTTAGTCTTTTCATTTGTTTCCCCACTTTTTTCCTGTTTCAAAATCAAACACCAGTTTGTGAGAAGATTATCTTCTTTTTTTAATAGGCATTGGTTTTGCATTGGCATTGGCTAATTTGCCAATTGTATGTTACAAATGTTCGTATTTTAATATTCAAAAATGTTTTTGCCCAAAACATATGTGCACTATATGTCAGTAAAAATACTATGCAAATATTGATGTCCTTGACTGCTGAATAAACACTGACTGATTGTATCTCTTGTACTTTATCAAAGCAGTATCTAACGCACCGTAGTGGTTAAAATCTCATTCTAATAAGAGTTAAAAGCGCATTCGGTTATTAGGTTTATAGGGTTATTGAATTATGGTTAACGGTTGGTAGAATTGTTTTTAACATTATCTGCCAATTACATCTGCCACCCTTCTCCAAATCTGTGCCCCTACCTGGCCCCCCCAACAAAAATTTTCTAGACACGCCACTGCCTTGCATGATAATAAAAACTCACATTAGAGTAGAGCCAGTGCTATATGAATCTGCAGAAACTGTAGAACATGGAGGTCATTTTTGGAAGTAGAAGCTTCCTGGTTTCCATTTGTAGTCCCCTTGGAGTTTTTGATCTATCGAACAATCATGTTTGAGAAAGCTTTTGTTCCATGCAGATAAATAGAGAACCCAAAATCATATGCTAGCTGTATTTGTCTGCATTTGTAAACATTTATTGGAGCACGTAGCAGGAAGTCTTGAACTGTGACCCAAATTTCCGTAGTCTAACACAGGGGAAGCTGGGTTTGACGTTTCACAAAGAGCACTTTCATTGTGGCCTTTTCTGCTTAGAGCGAGTGAAAATGAAAATGCTGCTTATAAGACCAGAAATTTTGTGGAGAAGTCTTAGCTTTTTAGAGCTGCCACCGTTCTTCATTTTTTTGGTGGAGAGGCAAATTCCAGTTAGGATGTTCATACCACGTCTGTGGGAAAAAAGCAGATTCCCCAACAGTCTTTCCCTCTGTGCATCCTTTTGTACTCAAACTGCATCTTCTTCCCTGGTTTACCCCAGCAAGTTCCACCTTTAGATGACATCTAATATTCATCAAACAATAAAGTAGATGGCTTTATACCATCTCCATCCTTTTCATGTGTCTCTGAGTGTTATGTTCGTGCCCCACTTTTGATGCTACATCAGTGAACATGGCTTTAAGCGAGGCAGACACGGACAGAGAGGTGTATGGGTAATGCAGCATGAGGCTGTCTGTCGTATAACATGTGCAGAGCGTAGCCTGCAGGGAAAGGAGAAGAAGAAGAGGTGGAGAAAAAGGGGAGTATAGCTCTGAGGAATCGCAGTCCCTGTCGCCTCAGTTCTCCCAGGGGGGACACTGTGTGCTTTCCCCATACGCCCGAGGTATGTGCTGAGTGGGGAGTGTATATGTGTGTGTGTATGTGTGTGTGGTGGTAGAGCCTTGTAAGAGCTGAAGGGCCCTGCAGGGATCCCGACTTCTGTTGTCCCCAAACCCAAAGCCATGTGCTATGTGCTTGGCGGCCCCATTCCCTCTGTGCTTGGCCTCAGGTCGCTCCGTGAGGGAGGGAAGGTGGGGTGAGATGGGAAAGGAGGACACGGTAGGAAAAGATTTAGAAGGTGACTTATGTTGGTTCATGAGTGAAATACTTTGTCAGATGAACAAAGGTCTGCAGCATGACTACAAACCTATTAGTAAAAAGCAACAAACTGAAACAGTTACAAAACACACAGTTCACAATTTCGAGTCCATTAGTTAAGTGCATGGATAATTTATTATATGTATGTATTAGCGTTTGGTTGCTCAAATTTGGTCTTTTTAAAGTGTAAAGGTTTTATACTAAATCTAATATAAATAAATATCTAATTCTAATATAATAACTTATAGAGATGGACCGATCCGATATTACGTATCGGTATCGGTCCGATACTGACCTAAATTACTGGATCGGATATCGGAGAGAAATAAAAAATGTAATCTGATCCATTAAATATCAAAAAAGCACCTCAAAAAACTTGCAACACGGGTAACTCGGCTCATAACCGTAGCTCATAGGAGCAGTGTGATCACGTGATAGAGCGGCTGTGTGTATTTGTAGCCTTGCTAGCAAACATTTCATCTCCGAGGAAGTTTTCCCAGAGAGAAGTAAAGCAAGTGTGTAAGTTCATCTCTGAATGGTTGTAAAGCATTCCCGCGTTAAGCTTAACAACCGATATATAGAGCAACTGCCTCTTCTCTCTCTCTCCTGCTGCTACTTCAATTGTGAAACTGCTTAATGATCAGCTGATCGGCTTTTTTGTCGAGAGTCTGTCTCTCTTCTTTGTTTTTGGCCCACTTTGCACCAAAAAGAGGAAACCAGCGGCTGAACAACAGCAGCACTATTAAGCTTGATAAGCTGTTGTTAGAATTTATTTATTATTACTTTCTACACCAGGATCTTTTTCTACGCAGCTGACGGCTGGTAACTGTGCAGGGGCGGATCTAGCAAAGTTTAGCCAGGGGGGCCAATAGGGCATTAACAGGGAAAAGGGGGCACAAAGACATACTTTTCTTTCTTATTCTCATTTAAAATGTCTAGCTTTTAATAAATAATTATCTGAATCTTACACCCAAAGTTTTAATCTGATGTAAAATGTATAGAAGTCCATTACTGTATATAATAACTGTTAAGTCTAATATACCCTAGTAAGCTATAGTACTTTTTCCTTTGGGAAGGTACCATCTGTGCAGTCTGCAATTCTGTTGAAGAAAGATGTTGAATCTATTTAATTATTCTTGAAAAATCATTTATTTCTGTGAATTTTTATCACCCTGCATCATATTAAAGTTGATTACATTGATTAAGCATCATGAGGAGGAGGGTGGTTCCCTATTTTCTTTTGCTGGGAGTTTTCAACCCTATTAGTTAGGTTGCTTAATATTTCTGCTAAGTACTCTTTAAAATACCAGAATAGGGAGGATGGAGCAGGTTTAAGGTTATTAGATTGATCAGTGTTGCTGATCTATGAAATATTTTGGGTGCAGTGTGTTTTTTTGTTTTTTTTTACATACAGGTGTAACAGAATAGCTTTAGTGTTGTTGTTGTTTTTTAACTTGAGTATGAACTTATACAAAAAGCAGCAAGATATTAAAAAAACAGTTTTATTGATTAAAAAACACACTATATCGGATTCATATCGGTATCAGCAGATATCCAAATTTATGATATCGGTATCTGTATCGGACACAAAAAAGTGGTATCGTGCCATCTCTAATAACTTACATTTAGAGTGCATTAAGGAGGGAAAAAGGAAGAAACCACATGTAAACTGTTTATGTTTTTTAAATGCAATTCTATGCCGATGATGCAACACTGTTCTTCTTTAGTCTGTATATCTTTATTTTTTAAGAATGCCTTTCGGAATTTCAGCAGAAAAGCTCACTCATAAACAATTCTGAGGAGATTTTGGAAATAAAGCGAACAATCATTAAACAAAATGAGCTGTAAAAACCTGATTAGGTTTAATGCAAAAATCTTGCTTAAATATCCTTAGTCTACACCAGGGGTCTTGAACCTGCGGTTCAGGAGCCACAAGTGGCTCATACGCCCATCTCCACAGTGGCTGATGAACACGGACATGGAAAAGAAAAACATCAACCGTTATTTTTCAACATTTTAACCTTTATTTATCATTGCCGTGAGGGATTCTTTACATTCTCCAACTGTAATATTCGCATATATCTGAAATACCTTGCCAAGGAGGGATCCAGGACACATGCTAGTAGATGCTTGAACCACCTCAGCTGGTTCCTTTTAATGTGGGGAAGAAGCCGCTCTTCATCCTTTTCTTAATCACAACCATGGCTTTGACTCATTTCCACAAAAACTTGCAGGACTCATAGTGGCCTACAGAGCTTTACAGCTGTCTTGCAGCAAGCTATCAAATACGGCGCATTTCTCGGCTTTTAAAAAAACGCTATGCGTCGCCAGGTGTTTCATCAGATTCGAGGAGTTACCTCCTTTGCACAGTATCACCTTAAAGCACTTGTTGCAGGCTGCTGAGTTTGCATCTTTTGCTGTGAAGTACAGCCAGACTTTTGACCGCTTTGCCTTGGACATTTTTAATCTGTAGCTCTGCTCTAAAAGAACGTACGTACCTGAGCCCGCCTACTATCCTTGGAAAGGTAAAATGATTGGCTAGAATCCAAAGCATATGACATCGCAGGGAAAAAAAGCACCGAAATAAAGCACTGAAATGTACGCTGCTTTTCCCTGGGTCTTAATGCTCAATTCCAATTTTTTGATCAAATCCAATTTTTTGTTTGCTTTTTTACACTACAACTAAAATGTGACAGCAAACGTGCTCTAGTCTGAACCCTCAAAGTGTCCTGCATGCGCAAAAGAAGACGTCACACACAACGCGCTCTGTTTAGACCCAGACCAAACAGTATTGTTTGACTGATGGCCGTTAATATAAAGACTTGTTTCCGACTTTACGTTTCCATATTTGGTTTAAGTTATAAAGTTATTTTGTTATTTACATATGGCCTAATAATTATCCTTATTGCTGTTTTAGAGAGGAGAGGTGCTTCAAAGGATAGTTACTGATTTTTGTCAGAATCTGCAGATTTTACAGTACAAATAAAATGTTCACATTGTCTTCCCAACAGTTTCACTGACATCTACACTGGATGGCCAGGAAGCGTTCACGATGTCTTCTCGGGCGCTGATAATTGGCATCTGTCTTGTGTCAGTGACGTAAAAGACGGATTTAATGCGACATGACCATCAAACAGCAGTCGCTTTCTAAAACATCAGATATGTATCGGATTCAGTACCACATACGAAAGTGACCCAGGACGGATTTGAAAATATCGGATTTGTGCCGTTCACACTGTCATACCATGACCGGATATGGGTCGCATAGGGTCAGAAAAGTCAGATTTGATGTGCTTTCGCCTGCAGTGTGAACGTAGCCTAAGTAGGCCTATACATGCTAATAGATAGTTCCTTCTTTGACTTCACAAATGATCTAATTTGTAGCTAATAAAGTAAAAAAAAAAGTAAATGGTAATGTATATACTGTATATATAATTTCATAAAAGCAGAGACATTAAATTCTGCATGAAATTGCAAAGTTTCAGTACCAGATAATCATAAATGCCCCCTGAAGAGTAGTCTGATGATTAACGAATTCAGTTTTTTATATTATTAATGTTGATAGACTACTTTATACTTAATATGCTGACTTTACCTTCATTATAAGATGCAAGTCTGTTTTGCAATTACACACAAACTTTAAGGGCATCAAACATTGCTCAAAAATTTATCTTTTGAAAGCAAACCCTGATATTTTTGTCATTTTAACAAACTGGCTGATCTTCTCCAGCTACAACAGGATTCAGAGGGACTTTATGAGCATACAGTAGATCCAGTAGATCATGTGAACTTTAATTAAAGAGCATCAGATATGTTGGCTCATGCAGAGATGACGTGGGAGAAGGATGGACAGACTCAAGCAGCTTCATTTAGATCTAATTTGTTTGAATGGCAGGTCATTTTCAGAGTGGAACTTGAAGGGTTTCATTACAAAGTGTCATAAATCTATTCTGGGTGAAGGAGAAGCTTAACTTTTCAAACGCGATAGTGATTATGTCCTCAAAAGCTGAGCTATTTTAATAGTGGAGGTTCTTCAGCTACCTAATAACGTCTGTCATAATCTGAAGTGAGTTTTACTTTAACCAAAGAAGGTTAAAGTGAACCGCTGATACCTGCTGATATTTTGGAATTCATCTTTAATTGTAAATCAAATGTACACATTTTTGTAGAAGGAATTTTGTGAAGAAGGGCGATTTCTCAAATAGGTATCAAAATACCAAACATAGAGAAGATATAAGTGTGCGGGAGATGTCGTACAACTCTGTGGCCTCATTTTACCTGACACCAAGGACACATCATTATACAGCACAGGGGAGATCCCTCTGCGCGTCTCATTATTATCAACAGGAAACCTGCTTTGAGTCACTCAGAATGGCTTCAGAACATCTGACGGTTTGACATGAGGACACAAACTTTTGCTAATTAAGAGTGGAAGAAGATGTAAGGTGGACGGAATAAAGATGGAGAAGCTTAGGTGTGAGGTGTAAGGAAAGACATTACCACTAATGAGTGCGCCTGACAAACGACTTTCAACAAGTTAGCATGACTGCCATCAAAATCTACATGAGTCTACATAACTTCAATCATTTTACAAAACATCTCACAGCACCATGATTCTTGCAAGACACCATAAAAGGGAAGCAGTGTCCAAAAGAATGGCAGCAACTCTCTTATAACTATGACAAAAAGAAGAGTTTTCCCCTCTACAGTCAAAGTTTGATCATTTCTGCTAAGTAACAGCCACATTTACTAGACAAAGATTAGGCCTTGTCCTTTGTTGGAGTGACAATGGCACCAACAGCACCTTTTCACTGAAACCTCTTTTAGATTCCACAATTCAGCCTATCTTGTAAAAACAGAAAAGGCAGCATCCCATCACAAAGCAGTGATACCGGTAATGACATCACCATTTTTATTTTCTCAGAAGAGCCATTTTCACAGGGTGTTAAAATTCTCCTAATCAATTGGCTTTTGTGTAAAAATGACCAGATTCCCTTAGGGAATCATTACATTAGGGACACTGAGGATGTACACTGTATTTTTTAAAGGCTAGGTTGGAAGTTGTTTACAAGGACTCTGAACTTGTGTGACTTTAGTTTCTCCTCTGCAAAGCTGAACTCTTCTTTGTGCAAACCTTTAGACTGTGCAAACACACCTTTTTGCTTACAAAACATTCTTTCAGACTAGTAGGAAGAAAATGTCTGTTATACTTTATATATCTTTATATATTTATATATGTTATATCTTTAGGTGTTAGCTTGCGTTGTCTGGTGGATATTTTAATGCAAACTTGTGCATCTTTCCATAACCCACCAAATCTCGTTCTGTCTGTTTATCTGCAAACTCCTCCTAGACCATATGGAGTTGACTCATGTGCACGTCACATGTGAAGGCTGGATGTGGCTTGGGAGGTAGCCACAACCAATGGAGTTTGGTCATCTACCAATTGGAAGGCAGACAGCGTTCTGAAGCTGGTTCGATCTCCGGCTCCTCTAGACTGTTTGTCAACATATCCTTGGGCAAAATCCTGAACCCTAAGTTGACCCTGATGCATCCATCCGAGTACTGCCTCATCTAACAGCTGAGTGATGATACTTTGAAAAGTGTGAGACAAATGGGAAATGGAGAAGTTTTGCCTTCCAGTTTGTGTCGGATTCACTGCAACAATGGAGAGCGGCTGGACAGTGTGTGTAGTCCATCACTTCCATTCAAACTACAAAAACAGCAATATACTAGTAACCAAAGCAATCACAAGGAGGTTTTTGCCAACCAGTTGGGTAATACAAGGTTTTCCCTAGCAGCAGGTGGTTGTTAGAGGGTCACTGACTGGTCAGCAGTCCTGTGTAACTGGGGTTTGGTCAGTATTTACCCAGCAATTGTCATTAATCTCAAGCAACCACTTACAACAGGTCGAAGAATCCTTGTTTTTCCCTCAAGACTGGTGCTTGCCAGATGGTTGCAGACAGATCTCTAGGCCTGTGTAACTGGGGCCTTATTTACTTGACCATATACAGTCACCATGATTATCACACCACCAAAATAGCGGACAAGTTAAAGTCACGTGGTCATGTGTCTGCAAAACATCAACAACCACTTATTAACAAGTCCAGATAACCTTTCTGTAGCATTTATGTGCCCACAGCGTCTTATAAAAGCATTCTATCATTTTGATTTCTCCACAATAACATCTAACTTCACAAGACTTGAATTATGCCTATCATATTGTGACGCCATTATGTTACCCAGCAGCCACCTACCAATCTAAATGATGCACGTGTAGCAACTGTAGTATGATTTGTTCTTCTTTAACAAACCTTTAGGTTTTTCTGTTATTCTTTTTTGTAGACATTGATAGCAGCTTGTCCACATGTCTTAGCTAAACTGTCTCCCTTTTGCCCTTGTTTCATGGTTTATCGCCACCTCTTTACTAATCCTGAACTTCCCGGGGCAACGTTAAATCAAGTCAAATGTATTTAAGAGCACATTTCAAGATACAAGAAAACCAGAATACAGGAAATGACGTGTTTGATAATGAGAACTTCCTGGAAGATATGTGTAATGCTGATACGAATACTTCATTCATGTCCTCTCATCATCAACTCTCTTCGCGATGTACCAAAGCATATGAAGGATGTGAAGGTTGCAGTTTGAAGCTCTCAATCATCTCATCAGTGAGGTGTTTAATGGACTGACTGTCCTTTAAAATGTACCATAATCTGTTTTAAATGTGGGCTATCAATCATTTGGGACGAGGAGGTGTCACATCACATGAGGCAAGTCAACTCTTCAGATGGAGCATGGAGGTAACGTCCTTTTCCTTGGACAGGCTTTTACTTCCCAATCCAAGATAATATGAGATCAGAGCCAAGAGTACATTTTACTACCAGCATGGTAGCATGTATGTGCTTTCCACTGCTGCCAGAAACAAAGAGAGTAGCAAACGAGATAGTAGAGAGGCAGCGAGATAGAGAGAAGGAGGGGGTGGCCATAAACGCAGAGAGGGAAGACAATCCCATTGGCTCTGCTTTCATCAGATAGGTGGCACCGTGAGCTAATCCCCAGGCTTAGCTGTGTGCCGCCCAGCACGGCACCCAGCCGGGTGTCGCCGGGTTCACCCTGGCAGATCTGGCGGGCCATGTGGCTATCCCAGCATCCCTAGGGAGCTTCACAATCCCGCCATGTTGCATTTACCTTCTGTGCAGGTGGCCTCATTGGCCTCTCGCTGGCTACCAAAAGAGTTATAGCGTAAACTTTTTACACACTCTGGCACCAAAAAACTGAAGACTGTTTGTACTTTCAAACCCGCCGACAAACCGGATTCGTGTTAGTAAACTGTACATCACATGCGTTTTCCGACATACTTTGAGGCTCTTGGCATACTTTTGCAGAGCAGAACCCCCCAGAATGTGATTCTTATCTTAAAGTACAGACAGAGAGGCGGCGAAAAGCTCCGGCTTTCGGAGCGCCAGAGTTCAGGCTTTTCTCGAGGTTACAGCTGCAGTTTCTGCGTGTTGGCAGCTCCACTTAACAATCTATCAACCGCTGCTTTCTGTGTGTGGGTTCAGCTGTAGAAGTCACAGCCTAATCTTAAATATCCATCCAGTCAAATGGTCCTATTTTGAAGCTGCATGTTGACTGACAGGAAAAAGAGAGAGCAGCTTCACCTTTATGCACTAGAGTACAAAAAAGTGCATGGAGAATATACAAACTGTTAAACAAATATAGAGTCAACGTGCTGCTTTTATTTCACTGTCTTTACTTTTCTGTTGGGCTAAATTCCCCATAATAATCACTGTTAATAAATATGAAAGTTATCCATTAACCTTTAGCTCAGGCACTTGATTTCACACATGGTTGCAAAGGGACTGAAAACACCAGAATTCAAACATTCAAAGAGCCTGGTTACCTAAAGTTCAGGCAGTTGCCCAATTTTGTCAACCTGGTATGTGTCACTATGGCAAACAAGAAAATGAAGATCTCAAACACCAACACATCCTGCCACGATCTAAAGAAGCAGCTGAGAAACAAAGTCAGTGACATCTGTCAGTCTGGACATGGTTGCTGAACCTTCCCAGGAGTCATCGGCCGACCAAAATTACTCCAAGAGCTTCAACGACTCATCCAGGAGGTCACAAAAGACCCCAGTACAACATCTAAAGAACTGCAGGCCTCACATGTCTCGGTTAAGGTCAGAGTTCATGATTCAACAATAAGAATTCCATAATCATCCATGGGAGAGCTCCAAGGACACAACCACTGAGACCTTTGAGAAAATATCCTGTGGACTGATGAAACATGACTATTTCATGAACTGCCACGAGGCTGCATCCCTATCCACATGTTCACGAGTACATGTTTAAGAGTGAAACAGGATTTCTGCGTCATGTGGGCAAAGAAAACAAAGATTTTGCCATCAAACCTCAAAGGTTTGCATCTTTATCACCTTTTCTAACCTTAGACCGTGTTATTGTTTTTAGCTTCTGATTAGCCAACATTTCTAGATTTTTATGGACAAATTGTCACCTGTTGCTTTGGCGTGCTTGACATCGTTTGATGTGTTTACAAGTGAACTGAGATATTTTTCAAATTAGGATTTTCAGACTAAAAAATACCTGATGTCATTGGATACAACAGAGATACAACAATATCCTAACACATTATATAATTTCATATAATTAGTAAACTAAAGACATAAATGAACATAAAGTATCAGATAATTAATTATTTGTACAAACCATTAGTTAAACATTGTTTGTTAAGAGTAAAGTAAGCATTCAGTCAAATGTAATAACCTCTCAATTTACAATTGATTTGTGATATTCTAAAATCTTAGAAAGTGTTACCTTATATTGTGTTTATTTAAAGATTATCCATTAAATTATATATTTTGGTCTCATATTTAGGATTGTTTTAGAAAAACTATTTGGTTGTGTTTTTTACCTTCTCACCTTTGTACTAGCTGACGGCATGTTTCTTAAAGCTCTCGCATGTCTTACATAATCATTTGCTTAGTTATCTCATTATTTAGATTGCTTACTTACCTACACAGTGCATTATTTTTTAAAGCTCCTCCATTATGCATTACTGTTACATTGTTTTATTTTATTTATCCAATTTTATTATCCATTATTTATTCACATCTGTTTAATTGCTCACTGCCTGACTTCATTTTTATTTCTGTGTGTACGCTCACTCCTCACTGTGTGTGTGTGTGTGTGTGTGTGTGCATCTACAGCCGTCCTCCTGTTGGCTGATTTTAATACTGCTGATAGAAATTAAGTCTCATTCTACTGTTGCTCCTCATTGTGAGCTGTTCCGCCACGAAATGCAAATGTAAACATTACACCTACACAATACCCGTAATATTTCAGTGTGGTAATCCTCAATCAACAGGCCCCACTGGGGGGAAAACAGGCCTCTTGTGCACGCTGGCAGCGGGCCAGTTCCTTCCTCTGTACCAAACACTGAGCTGAGTCGGTTGCTTAGTGAAAACAGACAAGCCAAATCGGCGCAGAGTGACCTATTTTGTTGCCGTGTGCCGCTGGGAGTGTGTTTTTCCCTAAACTAACCCCTGCCTGCTCGCTCGCTGAAGCTGCTGCTCGCGCTCTCGTTTCCCTCTCACCTCCGAACATTCGGGGGGGGGGGGGGGGGGGGGGGGGGGGACGACGACTGAAAATTGCCTGCCTGGTGGATGAGCGGCCTCAGCACCACCACACCTACTGATGTGGTCCGAGTTCTTCCCCTCTTTGCTCTCCACCCCTCTTCAGAGGCACCTAATTATGAAAACCCTGACTCATTTACATGGCTATGTTTGATCTAAATTACACTCCAAACCACACCAAATTAGGATCATCTGTGAATGTAAAACACTTTTTTTCCTCTTTCTAGCCCCCCCCCCCCCACACACACACACACCCCCCCCCCACACACACACACACCCTCCTGCCCTGGTCTGTGTTCTTGCACTGAGCTCTGCAGGGCACATGTTCAAATGATGAAGGGGTGGGGGGATTTGCAGTTTTTTAACGTCCTCTGGAGACCTGAGCTCTGTCCCACCCCGCCGACTGTGAGGGACCGGAGTCACCCACAATTATCCCAGGATCTGATCTGCACCCCCACCCATCCCACGCCCAAATTAGACTGAGCCTCCTCTGACTGATGTGACGTACAGGCAGCGCATTAATTACAATACGCCAATGGCTGGCCCGGGCTAATTGCAGGCGCTTATTATGCATTCATGTTCTCATAATGTACATCATCTTTTCTCCGCTTCTGTCTCATTCCAGCCTCGGCTGTTTGTTTTACTCCATTATCAACCCATATAGCGTCTTCTCAAATATCTCAGAGCAGCAACAGTGACAGTTTAGTGTTTTCTTTTTTAAAACCTTCTAAACTCAACAAACAGAAATAGATTTTTATTACAGTGCATTCAACCTCTTGTTTTCCTAAAGGTTCTTCTATTAAATTCAAACTTTAGTTCAGTTTGAAATGGACCAAGCAACATTAATAGTTTTCTGACTAGCATTTAAAAGCAAAAATGTTAAATTCAACTTTAATTTTTGGCATTTAACTTCAATTCACAAAACAGTTTTCCATTAAATTTAACATTCAGGTTATTTATTTATGAATTTGCAAACATCATTTAATCCGACTCACTATACAGCAATTTACGTTTTTTTGCAAATACAACTGACAGTTGTTGTAAACTGACGGTTTTCAGTTAAAGCTAAGTAACATGACTCAGACTCCTTTGAGGATTAACAGGGTAAAAAACTAATGTAAGACATCACTGATAATGACATCACAAGCAACTTAAACTGACTGTTGTTGTGATTTGGTGCTATATAAATGAAATTATTATTATTATTATTATTATTATTATTATTGTTTTATTATTATTATTATTATTATGTATTTCAACATATTTGGGAGAGGGTTTTTTTTTCATTAGAAAGTCTATTGAGTTCAAACTTGTTGCAGCATCTTCCCCTGTGTAATATTGTTACATCCAAGACCCTGCCCTGATACTTCACTGAAACTTTTACCTGTCCACACCACCTGTGCCAGGTTACAAAAGTTGAGTGGTGCAATGGTAAGTAAAATGGGCCTACAGACTCCTCTAGCGATTGATGAGCATTCATCTTCAGGGTGGCTGGTAAAATGTTGAGAGCCAGAGTATTCCCGCAACCGTGGGGCGCAAGAAGGAAAGGAAATGTGACAAAGCTTCTATCTTTCATAGTTTAAAAAAAGGACAAGAAACTGAATGAATTACAGTGAAGTGTAGTTCTACATTTACAGTAAGAAACTGTAAAATGACACTGTAATAACATCAGTCACATTGAACACTACACTCCAGTTAAATGTGAAATAATTACTTTTATTGCTTTTCGATATTATTGCTAATGTGATATTCAATATCATGTGCAGTAATTAGTTGTCAAGTGATTTTTTAAAATGATTTTTCTTTTACTTAAAAATTAATTTTTATGATATTGTATTACATATTTTTACCTCAGATATTTTTTATTCTGCCATTCAAATTTTTATTGTGCACATTTTTAGCAACCTTTGATAAAAGTATGCTTCAGAATAAATACAGTTGAACTTTTTCTTATTTTTTCTTATTTTATGATAAATTGATAGCATTTGTTTTACTGAGTCATGAAAACCAACAATATATTTTTACACTATGAGTTCCTTATTGGACTAAATTTTTAGAGTGCAATGCAAAATGTATGCAAATTTATTAATTTTAACCAATTCACGATAACGCATGCAGATTACTGATTATTCATTGCCTAAAATTTACATTTGCATTTTAAAGCATTCAGTTATGTTTCAGGTATTTTTTAACTTTGCATTTAAGCTTTGTAATTAAATAGGCTTTAACATTGCCGTCCCTGCTGTAGACAAGTCTGTTGAATTACTGTAATGTGCTAGCAAAGCTGACAGTACATTACTGTAAAATAGACACAAACATGTAAAATAGTAGCAGTTGTGCTTTAGCCTCTTCTATAGTTGTCATAAAAGTGAGTATTATAGCTAAGTTAGCAAAACCAGCTGCACTCAGTGACAGAACATTTTACACCCTGCGTCCTTTTTTAAACCAGAACATACTCAAACGTTTTAACTTTAAACTTTTCCTAATAATTCATGTTGGTGCAAGTTGCTTTGATGACGTTTTGGTACAGCTTTCCCCAAAAGACATGGCAAAGTTATATTTTAGGAAGTTTTTAAAATCCACTTACATAAGTTCCACTTTTCTCACTGTCTTACAAGTCGTTTTCTTTTATATTTGTTGTTACAGCGGAGATTCGATCCATTAATAAGTTAAGCTGAATATACATCATTTATCATTACTGCATTAATGCAGTTGATGAATATTGAATGAGTCCTTCCATGCTGAGATGCTGCAGACTTTAAAGTCTGAAAAGAACTATCCTGACATCTCAGACTGCAGGTAAAAGGCAAAGCAAATGTTCGGTATTTAGAGGCACTAATAGAAAACTGATGAGCGCCTCGCTGCTTCTTCTCATTAAGCAGGCAGGACTGAAGATCTGTCAGCGGTCTGTCGAAGCGACTGACAGGTGCTGAGGCCCGAAGAGGACACGAGTGCACGGCTGAAATATACCTGCCTGCGGCGTGGACGTGAAAACAAAACAAAACAAAGCTGCACACTGCACCTTTAAAGTTCAGGCAGTTGCCTCTCGCTGCCATTTGGAGCCACCAGAGTGCTAAATCTTCTGCTGCAGCTTTTGACAAAAATGGCTGATTACTGAACTAAGATCAAACATCTCCCCACAAATCTTTGAACAGGCAGCCAAACTACGGAGAGCACTGCTATTCTGAGAAGTTTGTTTTCATGCCTTCTGTTGTGGTTTGACTGGGCGGGCGAGCCGTGCCTCGTTCCCCCAAATCCGCAGAGCCTGGATCCAATAAGCCACAGTATCTGACTGCGGCGGTGTGGTTGGCAGAGGCAGGACGCTTCACTCTACCTACTGTACCCCATTCACTCTTGAGGCTGCAGCCCATAGGTGCTTTTTCTTTTTCAACTCTCTTCCCCTGAAGACTTAATTCGCAACAAATGTTTCTAGCCTTTGTTCCTTTCCTCTTGATCCCAGAAAGCAAAAACATTCCTTAAAGACAGTGAACCTAAAAACGTAAACCCTACAGGTAAACAGCAGCTTAGCCTCAAAGTTTCCCTCGAGTGGAGGACGGTGCTTTTGTTGACACAAGTCTTCTTGATTTCAACCGTCATATCAATTCCTTTCGTTTGCGGACCTGGAAACATGCAAAGCGAATTGCCCCAGATAAAGTTCAAACAGGTCTTGACAGGGTTGTTGAGGTTAAAAAATGAATGTAATACCGCTGGATTCTGGCTAAGCCGTGCGTCTGTTTGGTCCAAACCGGAGCCATAATTTGATCAAACACATCAGTTCTGCTCTTCTGTCTTTTGTCATCTCTCTCCCTTTTCAACCTCCAAGGAGGTTTGCTGTAGCTTTGAGTTTATTTGCCCATACACCGCTGGAAAAAAAAGAAGAAGAAGAAGAAAGGAGGAAAAAAGAGGGATACAAACAGAGTGCGGTTGAGGCAATGAAACCCCGAGGGGTTTATAAAAACATCTTAGCCTAAAAGAAGAAGAAGAAAAAAAAGAGGATTAGATTGCTGCTGTCATGGAAAATGCCTGTAACTGCAATTTGGGTGTTTTTCTTTGCGTACCTGAACTCAAACTTTCCATGGTCATTTCATGTGCTGCAATATGTTAAGAACTATGTAACCATGGGCGAGTTTTTAAGCCTGTAACTTTACTTTTGGTAACTTTAAATACACATGCATGACTGAAAACAGGGAAGCATGTTTTAGCAACACTTAAGTGGATTTTTTTGTGGTGTTTCTGATTCTGAAAATGTGGTATACTGAAAAGTGTCTGCAAGTCATCAAGTGCAAGCAATATTATATACACAAAATAATTCTGTTTTTATACAAAGGACGTGGTTATAGTCCAATAATTCTCTGAGATAGATAAGCAAAGACAAAGACATTTAAGAAATTACTTTTGTTTGCTCAACATCACAGCTTATTACATTTATGTGAGATATTAGTTTTCCTGTAGGGAGGTCCAAAATTTGAGATTTACATAAAAGTCTAAAGAAACACTTTATACATGTCAGAAAACGATGGCAGAGTGACAACATTAAACTGTTAATCATCATCTTTTGGGTTCGGGATGTTTTGGGAGGGTGCATTTCCTTCCCCTTGACCCCTGGCATTAGCATCAGTGGTTCTCTGTTACTGGTGAACTGGGCCGAACCAACTACATCTCTCTCCAGACTTCATCTTCCCATCCTGCCAACATCTGCTGCACCATCATTGGCACTGTGTGTCCTCTAATGAGCGTAAATAGGCAACTTAGTCCACAGCAAATCTAATGTGCATTACTGCAGCTCAATCAGGGCCACTGTAGTCAAAATAAGTCTGTTTTTTTCCAGCTGTACTAATTTACTCTTGACGATATGGATCTTTTCTGGGACATTCCTACATGACCACATGCATATGTGAAAAGGAGTGGAGAGGAGGGACGTGTGGTGTACTAGTGTGTGACTAGTACACCACACTGAACGTGTTCAGATTTAAGCACAATAGACGACAGTAAACACTGGCCTTACAAATGCTATGTGTGTATTTAAGAGCAGTACCAAAAAAGGGTCGCTGAGGCAATCATAATGTTTATTTTTTGTAGGAATCTGGCAACAAAAGTTGGAAATATGTGGATCCACTCTAAGTTTTCATCAAGGTCTCGACCTGCTTGTTTTTAGGGAACAATGTGTATTCCCAGACTAGTTGGCAAGCGGTTGTTGGAGTTTGCTGCGTGTTGCTGGGTGAAATTGGATCCAAAGATATCAATGACGCCGATTTGTCTGTAATCACTTTACATTTACTCTCTGACTGGTAGAGAACCTTGAAAAGTGAGGCCTTCAAAGTAAAAGTTGTTCTTTACTGGCTGCAACTGACACATTTTTCTTGTTTGTACCGTACGTTTCACACTTTCAGAGTCGTTTGCAGACAAGTCGGTCTTGTCTATGCAAGCTACTGGTGGCCAGTCATGAGGAGGCCACAGCTCTTTGTGACTAATTTCCCCTAGCAGCAGCCAACAAACACCAACCAATGTGGGAATACTGATTTTTCCCTAGCGACAAGTTTTTGCCACGTGGTTGCTAACCGGTCTCTAGGCCGAATTTAGTAAGTTAGAAGCAAGATGTCACTTTAAAAGAAGGATTTTATTAATGCACAAGACTTCATATTCATTAACTAGCTGCAGAATACGTGTGTGCAGAACAAGAATCAATATGGTGCTAATATACGTGCTAGCAAACAGCTAGTAACTGGTGACTTTATGTGCGTTGATCTAAACAGACTCTTTCAAAATTAAAGGTTCCCAAATATTCACCTCACAGGTTTGTTTAATAATAAAAGCATCTGCCATTAACATTATTACGCGTTTGCACAGCAAAGCATAAGACTCCATCTTTATGAACTCCACCTGGTTTGACCTGGCCCATTTTTTTTCTTCTTCTCCTAATGAGGTCTGTACTGATCAAACGGCAGCCTCTCGGTGCGGACGTCCTCGCTCCAAGCAAAGCCGTCATTCCAGCCGTGTAGAAGGTCTCAACAGAATTTCACTGCACATCCATACAAAACAGCAAAAAAGAAAAAGGCAGTTTCAAACTTTTTTGTCTTTTTTTTCTGGTCACACTTTAAAAAAAAAAGACCATCAAAGTTGTAGCAAAACAAAGTATTTCTGTGTTCTTGCTTTCTGCTTCATGTGTCATTTCAATGACTAACTGTAAAGGAACCAAGATCAATCTGCTGCCAATTTTTTTGCCAGAATGCATAAAAAACAACTTGCAAAAAAGGCAAATCTGTAATCCTTTGTTACTTCCCTGAGGAGCACAAAGTGAAATATTTTCTCACTTTTATTATTTTAGCAAATAAACAAAAGCTGAGACCAACCAAACCCCCTTAAGGTAAACTGAGAAAGAGCATGTTAAAAATCATAAATTTAGCAAAGAGGGAAAGGATGGAAGGGGTTCCTAACTATAAGATTTCAAAACTCCAACACTTCGCCTGCTGTGTTCGACCTCTTTGCATCTCAATTAGAGACATAGGCCATGTGTCAAAATGGCAGTCAGTGAAATGTTCTTCAGCTAATACCTCCAATGAGATGCATGTTAGAGGCCCTGCTAGTCACCTTTTGATCTCCTCAGCTGCACTGAAGCTGGGATGGTTTGTCATAGCCAGGGGCGCTGAGAGCCGCCGAGATGGGGACGTCCCATGAAAATGTGACTGTCAACGCGCCCTCCTCAATTTATTAGGCGGCCCTCAGAGCACCGAGGCGGGATTCTGACCCTGATAATACAAAGCCTAGAGGGGAAATGGCATTGAGAAGCAAGATCCACATCCTGTTGTGCTGCAGTCAAAATGAGATGCTAATTAATTACCATTGGCATCTTCAGCAATGCGTGTCAGCTCCTATTTGGTGTATCAATCTGTTACGGGATCAAACTGAGGCGTGCGAGGAACCAGCGTCGGTTCCTGGATGCACAAGCCTCGCCCGAGGTCACAGCAAATGCTGACTGCCCCCCCCCCCCCCCACACACACACACACACACACTGCCATACCACCCACACCCCTAATAAGGACGAGTTTAAGTTTAACTACCCCACAGCGCAAAATAACCAGAATGAATCCGATCACATTATGGATCAATAACGATGAATCCAGCCACTGCTGAGATCTGTCACTTTGAACACACTGTGACCTGGAAAGGCCTTCTGCCGATCTAGAGACACATAACCAGAAGTTTCTACGCATCTGTATGG
Organism: Neolamprologus multifasciatus; assembly: GCF_963576455.1. Lineage (NCBI taxonomy): Eukaryota > Metazoa > Chordata > Actinopteri > Cichliformes > Cichlidae > Neolamprologus > Neolamprologus multifasciatus. The sequence continues at coordinate 25,374,027 of NC_140460.1, forward strand.
GTCTTCTGAAAGAAATGCATTCTGGGTAAGGCTTAAATTAACAAATTAAAGGATTAAAGAATCACCATATTTTATGTAACTTCCAAAAATCCATTCATTTTAATGCACCATTTTACAGACACATTTAATATTGCTTTACTGCTGCACCAAAAAGCATGTTTCCTGCTAATTGAACTTGACTGGAGCTGAAAAGGGAAGCCAATCCACAAGTACCAAAAAACTGCCGTTCCTCTAATGTCCACCTTAAAAATCCTCATAGATTCCCATGTTAAAATGTCCAACTTTGCAGCGTTAAAAAGGATATTTACTTTTTTGACCTTTATGGCTATTTCTATCATATCTTTTTTAAATGTTATAACTCTTCCACCTGGAAACTGGAGTTAGGGGCTGCTTTAGTTGACAGGTGTCCCATCATAGGCAGCTATAGCCAATCAGCTTGTCCTTGGAGGTGGTCCTCCTCCTGTTGTGCCATGCATCTGTGGAGGTGTTAACTGCTACACAGACACTCTTTTGAGTTGCTGACCTTTATGTTCTGGACCAAGAAGGCAGATGGTTTGAGAGAGGACTAAGGGAGGCATCTACGTCCACTGCAAATAACCACTGTTGAACAGAGGTGATGGTCTGCAGCACAAGCCATCAGTCACCAGCATCTAGCCCTGTATGAACGAGGCGTATTCAAAATGCCTTTTCCAAAAGGGTTTCTATTAAGTTGGCTGGTTTACACGTTCGCTTAGCAAAAAGGTTGCTGGTTCAGTTCCAGACGGACATAGAAATCTTTTTGGGGTTGCATCACAAAGGTGATCCACCATAAAGCTTAAGGCGCTGACAACTGTGACACCGTATTTTTGACACTGTTAAGTTAAAACAATGTTTAGTTTTCCTGTATGTGCACTGATTGCTGTGCCAACCCATATGGAAAAGATATATATAAATCTTATAAAGTTTGTATCTTCTGTTCCTCGGGACATATTCTATTTTCTATTCTTCTGCATTTATGTTACTGTAGCTTAAAACTCAGATAAAACAGATTTACAATTTAAATGACAGAGTGATAAAAATTAATAAATACGGGTTAACCATTTTAACATTGCTGGCACCAAAACTATTAGCAGTTAAACTCTTTTAATGTTTTAGATATACATCTGAGGCCTGTCATTGGGTATGAGCTCTCTCTGTGTTCTTACAGGTTTAAACCATTAACGAAGAACTAAAAAATCAGAGTGGTGAACAGCAGTTTGGCCAAAGCAGTGTGCAACCAAAGTACAGTATAACATATACATATATTTATATATAACAGACCAATCGCATGTGCGAAAAGACGGCTGCATTTAAAATGCTGTCTGGATCCTGAGGAATTCATGGTTTCAAATGGCTCTTAAACAGGTGTACTATATTTGCTTTTACATATTCTTAACCTCATTCATTAAATTGTGCAGTTTTGACCGTCTCTGTGTTGTGGTGGCATCTACATGATATTTCTGTTTACTTAAACCCTGCAACCTTTCTTTTTAAGAGATCACAATGCCAAGATAAGTGTTTATTCTTGGCTGTGGTGTCATTTTCATGAAGATAATTAGCCATTCCGCTCATTTATGGCAAAATATATATGTAAATGTGTTCTTGTGACACTGAAAGAGACAAAGAAATGTCACGTCATTGAAGGAAAATAGGTCTGTGAGCCCTTCATAAACAAATCAGGTTAACACTCCTGAGGATAGATTTCTCCCGCTGTATAAAAGGCGCTCCTGCAAATAGAAGAAAATGTGCAAAATAAAAGAAATGAATCCAACAGGTTGAGCAGGTTCCATCAAGAGGCCAACGGCAGCAGCAACAGTCATTAACTGGAGATAATAAGCACAAGGTCAGGAGATTTCTGAATTATCTCCCCTTCTCCCCACTGTTCTGTCAGACTCCTATGAAGTTGTGTTCGAGAGCGGGCTCACGTTAATCAGCGGTTTAATTGCCACTTGCCTCCGAGTGTGTGGGGAATAAGGCCAATTTCCCCGAGTCTCTCCTTCAGGAGGATGCAGACAGGTTCTTGGAAAGAGAGAGGTCTGTCAATGAGGATTACTGTCAAAGTCAGGAGTCTTTTTTTATGCTTTTAGACACAGCTGCACTCTCACTGTATCTCAGACGTATCTATGTAAGCAAGCTTACGTTAAATACATGCCATCTGTGTTAACTGCGGTAACAGTACATATTCTTTTATTTATGTTGTAGCAATAAAACGATGGCAGGAGTTCTAGAAGTGGCAACGTAGGAAAAACAGCTCTAGCCGCATTAGTCATCCAGCATTTTTACCAAGTATTAGTAGCGATGGTTTTTGTAATTATATTGACAAAACTGTCTGTACTCCATAATGACTGTTTATGGCTGGAAGGTTTCTCCTGTTTTTAGCTAGTTTTAATGTATTTGAAGACTATCAACTAATAAAAAATCAGAGATTAAAAAAACCCAGATGTTTCTGCGCTCCAAGTTAACTCAACCACTCCAGCTGTCATCCATTAAGTATAGGCTGCCAGTCCAATGCTCACCTCAGCTGTCAAATGGATTACCCACTGTCTCAATGTCTTCAGACAGTGTCCCAGATTTTGACTGACCCTGCACATCTCTAAAGTCTGCCTTTTACCTATTGCATGTGAAGGGAAGACTTTCAGTTATAGTGAAGTGAAGATTAGCCTGTCTAATGCTCTGCCCATCAATGGAAGTGACCAAAAAGTCACAAGCTTTGCAGACTTCGCTGAATATCACAGAAAATAAAACAAAGATTTTTCAGTTTGGTACAGGAGGAAATATGGTGCAAAGTTGCACAGTGTGTGTTGTAATTTGCTAAAAATTGCTAAAATTGTCAAATATGGCTTAAAAAAAGGCAATTTAAATCTACTGAAGCACAGCTACTGAAACCCATTTTGAGCTCAGTTTGAGGTGAAGACCCATTAGTGGGTCATTGTGGACATACAGAGAGATGTCTTGCTTGTTGGTCCTGAGCTACAAACTGGTTTTTAGGGAACATCTTGTTTACTTCAGGAAGAAGAAGCCAAAAAACACGTTCTGCATGAATTTGAATTTGAGCGCTAAACAGGGGGGTAAACATACCATCGTCCCAACTTTTCTTTATTAATGTGCGGCTGGAATCAAACCGAAAGCTTCACATTTGGTTTGTTGCCTTTGTAATTTCAGCAGAATCGGTATGTTTGGCTAGTAGTACTTATGTATATATACTGCACACACACACACACACACACACACACTATCATTATGCTGCTAATGTCTCCACTGTGGTAAATATTCCTGTAAATATTTAATTCCAGGTCCTGGTGAAGTCTCTTCATATTTATCTGAATTAAACAGTGTTTAGGGCTCTTGTCTGTGCAGAACAATGCTATTGGTTTAGCGACTCGTCTTAATATTATTACATTATCCAGCAAGTGCAAACTGTGCATCCCTTTAATAACTCCATGTCAATGTGATTAATGGACATTGCTTAATAAATTTCCTGTAATTAAGTGTCCACCTGCAGCTTGCCTGGAATCAATTACCTTTTTGTTTATGCAATTTCCTCGAGGTATTTAGTTATGTGCTTCCATTATGGAGTTGTAAGATAATATCTGCTTATTCTACTAATTCTCGTGTTGCCTTATGTGACATAGCGGGCTAAAGGCCTGAAGCAAAGAGCAGTGCAAGGCAGATGGATGACAACGAAAACAGCTCTTGTGCGCTCGATGCTTCACGGCCTTGACGAGTGATGTTTGCTGTTTGGTAAACATTCATAATAGCAGTGCGTGTTATTTTTACAGTGTATGCTTTCATACCGCTCATAGACACCAGCATATTAATACAACGAGAGCAGTTATCAACAATGAGCGCCCATTAAGAGAACAAAGACTACAGTGTACCATCACAAAGATAAGAGATGACATGGATTGCAGATAAATTACTCTATGACCTCGGGGTTCAGCATCTCGGTGTAAATGCCAGCTAGAAAACTATGCATCAGTTTCCTGCTGAGACTCTGTTTAACTGTGTAAATTAAAACCTCTTCCTTAAGGTATTTTAAAGGGGCAGTACACCAGTTTTACACATTAGTGTGAGTTTAGTTTAGTTTTTCTGCTATCTTTTATCGTTTACGAGGCATGGTCCAGTGTTTTGTTGAGCTTAACTCAAGCTAATTAAGCATCTACGCTACCGCTCTATGGAAGTGGTATGACTCACCAAATGATGGGCGCCAAACAAAACATTCAGGTTTTTGCACACCTATAGATCTATGACACATCAGCGAGCTTCTGCTGTAGTTTGTTAATGAGATATCCAGCCATCTATTCCTCAGTTTCCTTTTACCCCAACTTAGAAATTCAGGTGGAGCCTATCCCATCTCTCATAGACTCTGTAGACCAAGATATTAGGCTACCTACACATTACATCTACAGGAGCTGCTCGGCCTTGGAAACCCATCTATGAAGCTCCCAGCACACAGATTTTCTGCTGATGATAATGCCAGAGGAGGTTTGGAACTCCTACACACACTATGGTTTTAACATCCACAAACGCCACTCTGTACCTTTGCACACCACATTCCTAAACACTGCCACTTTGCAAGGACATTCAATTCAATTCCTTATTATTTATATAGTGCCAAACACAACAAAAGTTGCCTTAAGGTGCTTAATATTGTAAGGCAAAAACCTACAATAATACAAAGAAAACAAAGAAAACCCCAACAATCTAAAAACTCCCTGAAGACGAAGAAACCTCCAGCAGGGCTGACTCAGGGAGGGGTGGCCATTTGCTGCCATCAGTTGGGGGTGAGGGGAGGACAAGGCACCAATTTCAAATCCAGAACCTTCTCGTTGTGAGGTTAGAGTGCTAACACTGCATCACGATTCTGCCTCGCTGACCATCATCAAACTATGGATCCAATTCCTACAACTTATCCAGGTCCAGATCATGGAGGAAGCAATCACACAATGTTACTTTGAACCTCTACCTCCACTAGCTTTGATGCCAAGTTGATCAAAGCTAGCTTAGAGACATAATCTCTTTAGAATTTTCTAATTTTCCACGAAATTTGACAGGCCCAAAGTTTCTAACATCTACGAGGCATTCCAGATAAATCAGGAGATGTTTGAATGACCTTCGCTGGTTCCTTTAGACCAGGGGTCCCCAATCCCCTGGTCTAAAACCTGTCCCTGCAGGTTTTAGATCTCACCCGGGGTCAACACACCTGAATCACATGATTAGTTCGTTACCAGGCCTCTGAAGAACTCCATGACATTTTGAGAAGGTAATTTTTCCATTTAAATCAGCTGTGATGGATCAAAGATACATCTAAAACCTGCAGGGACACCGGCCCTCGTGGACTGGGATTGGGGACCCCTGCTTTAGACTCAGAGGAGCAGAGGCTCTACATTAAACCCTTCCTGTTTGATTAAACTCCTCACCCTAGTCTTCAGTGGAAGCTCACTCTGCTAATCATAACTGGAACCTTTTTTTAAGGTATCTTGTCACAGCTCACAGCCATAGGGTGAGGGTAGGAACACAGAGCGACAAGTGAATCATCAGCTTTGCCTTTAGGCTTAGCTCTCTGTTTACCATGCAGGCCCGTCAATCGCCTGCTCCATGCTTACAGGCTCCACACGCCCACAACATTTACCATCATTTCTATCGATAATGTTTGCAATACACCATTTTCACCTGTCTTTGGAAGAAAAACATGGATTTCTTGTTGCTAAAATGCTATCATGTTTATGCTATTGGAATAAAGGTACAACATTTACTTTAAAGATGCTAAGACAATGCAAAAATCAGTACCCACACTGCTACCTTTGTTCACCTCTCTGACAGTATCCCCGACTCGAACTCTTGTGGCAGCATCAAACAGTCGTGCGGTCATGAAATCAGATGACTCATTAGTGCAACAAGGGTGACCTTTTCATAAGGGCGGTGACATGTGAGGAAGGTCACTGTGGTTAAATGGCACACCCCTAAGTGACTGTCAATCAAGTGACTGCCACCGTGTCGCCTCCCTGTCATCGTGCAGCAAATATTATGCAAGGACGCTCGGGTAAATTAACCTTCCCCAGCTTGTGCAAGCCTCTGCCTGAACAGCTTCCAGATTTTTCAGAGGAAAAAAGAAACTTTAAAAAAAAAGATGTATGAATTTTAATGGCTGGTAGTGAATTTACACTTGACAAACTGGTTGTTTAGAAGAAGATTTATTTTCAAACCACCTGTAAAGACAGCAGTTTGGGGCGAAATGATTCAGACAGCCAACAGCTCAATTTTCTGCCACTTTGTGAGGTATCCAGGTCTGGCATTAATTCAGCCCTGCTTCAGGGTTCATCAAAAGTAAGTGAAGGTGTAAGATTAGAAATTGTGTTTTGTGCTTTTTTTTTCTTCTCTTGTCTCTTCTACCGTAGTTTTTAGCATGCCCTGACAAGAAGTGACTGCAGGCACTTGAGGTGAGACTGTGCAGGAAATCAGTTTAGAAATTACTGTTGGTGGGAAGCGTGGCACACATGAATGAGAAATACATGTCAGTGTGCATTTCATCCACCAATCACTTGAGTAGGGCTCTCCAGGAACACAAGTGAGAAGTGGGCAAATAATTGGACTCCCTGTGTCCTGTTAAAATATGTGTATCTGTAAAAGGAGCCAGGGAAGGTGTACTTCACCCGGCAGAGCACCCAAGATTTGATAAATATAAGAAGGGAGGCACTTGAGGCTTTCAGCTAAAGCAGAAAACAAGGTCCTGCAATAATGGATGAAACCATCAGCGAGCAAAGCATTTACTGCACGACAGCGTGCATCTCCATCAGTTCTGTGTGTTTGTGGGACCAAGTGAATGACTGATGCCAGCCAAGTTCTTGGTGAACTCTGACGAAATCTGATAAAGCATCCGTGCATATGGTACACAAATTATACAAGAAAAGAAAATATGAGACATTTTAAAGATTGAAAGATTATATCATCTTGCTAACTGAAAAACCAAAGAAACCCAAGCGAGAGCTTAAACATGAAATACCATATGTGTAACATTTCATCGTTTTGTTTTTTCCATTCCCCCCCAAAAGAAATATATATCTCAAAAGATTAAACAAGTTTTCAGTGAGACTGTTTTTTATCCAAGCACTCAATACATTAGATTACATTAACTAAAGTGTTGCACACATCACAGGCCAGGAAATATAAGAAACATGTGCAAAAAAGTTCAGCAAGGACATAAAATAAAGGATAAGATTTAAAAAAGGTTATAAACTTAACACTAAATATTAACACAGCTAATATATTAAGTATTTTGATTGTGAGCAGGGCTATTCCAAAGCTTTATCCACTCGTGCTCACAGTAGAACAATCAGAAGCTGTAATAAACATTACATACAGTGTGTTTTAGAGGACACAAGTTATGAACTCGCTGTGATATGCTTTACATCTCCTGTGTCTTTGGTTCGACTCAAGGCGTTTCAGCCTGCAGGACCCTGAGTCATTCACTTTGAATCTGTTGACTGTGAATGTTGGAGAACCGTATTAGAGATCCGTTGCTTTGCTTTGTTCACGCCGCTTCGACTGAAAGTTAAGAGAAATTCAACTTCTGACATTTTGGCACAGGCGCTGGCCATTTAAATCACTTTGTACAAACATTCGGAGAGCGTGAGGTGGCTGCCCACATAGCTGGCAATGAAAATTTGGGAGATGTCGATCATTTATAATCAAAATGGTCTACTGAGGTTTTGCAGACCACTAACTATGTGACATTAACCTGAGTCAGGTTTTGGATGTGTGACAGTGATGATGATAATATAGGATCACAAAAAAAAAAAAGATCCACAGTTACAACCCTGGAGACTGGTCTAAGACCATCTGGCAACTGCAGGACAAAGTCCCAGTCATGTGTGTCTCCTGATCTGCTTTGGCAATTCCCTGGCAATCACCTGTTACTAGGGGAAAAAGTCTCAATCTAGGTAATACCGTCATAGGTAAGCCGTCATAACAGCTTCAGTCACTGTTGAAGTGACAGACTTGTCTATAAATAGTCTCCAACAACTCTCTCAGCTGTAGTGAAACTGTAAAAAGTGTGACACAAACCAGAAAAGGAGCCTACCTTTAAACCATAAATTGTGACTTTTTACATGTTTTTTTTATTTTCATAAAAAAACTGCAGGCAACCAAAACAATCAGTAGGAGGTTTTACAACCGATTTCACCTAGCAAGAGCTAGCAACCTCCAGGAGCCGCTGCCAACCAATCGGGGAGTACATGTTTCCACAGAAACAGTCGTTTCTATGGATACACCACCAAAAACTGAAGCAACAGGTCAATCCTTCCTCACCACTATGGTTAACCAATGCATGAGCCAAAAATTGTAGTTCCTCTAGTGTCCACCTGAGACTCCAAAGAGGTCCCCATAGACTTCCAGGTCAAAATGTCCAACTTTACAGCAGAAATAATCAGATTTCTGCATAAACGTTTATGCAGTAAAACTTTTGGTCTCTATGGAAAAATTCAGCCTCAGTAAAATTGTGCTTGTGTGCAATTTTTTTTTATTTTTAGCACATCTATTTCAACTTTCTTAAGGCCTAAAGTTATGCATGAATAGCAGTGTGGCCACTTAGAGGGAAATTTGGCAAACACGCTGGTCTATACAACAGGCACACATTATTCTTCCTAAATGACGATATAAACACAGACAATGATGAACTGGGCCAAGGATTATGTTTGTTTAAGACAGCGCTATACAATAAAGAGCAAATATGCTTACTCCTTTCTGTGGTTGGAAACACTGGCTTGTACTGAGAAGTTGTACTTGGAAGATGGGCAAAGAACGAAAGCTGAGACGATGCAGAATGAGACGTATTTAAAAAAGGAACAGGCTTTTGATTCATGTAAAGATCTGCTATCACTTTATCCTTTAAGTCAGCTTGTCATGTCCAAGAACATTTCTGTACAGGCTGCAAACCATATCTGATATTTCTATAACTGCTAAAATAGATGTTGCACATTTGAGACAACCCCCTCGCCCAAAGAAGTTTTTTTAAAATTTCATTTTAAAGGGAACAACAGCCTACATATGTCACTTTCTCTCTACAGTATGTTCAGTAATTACATTTTTCACATTTCACAGTGAAGTTGAAGAAAACCAGACACCCTTCAAGCTGATATGCAGCTTTTAATTGGTTCAAATATCAGTGCCAGAAATAAAGTCAGTCAGCAGCACGCATTACATAACTGTAATTTAGTTTGTTCTGGGTCAACGGGCCTCAGCTTTCTGACGGTGCTACGTTAAAAAAATGTGACAATTCTCGTTAAACTGTGTGAACGATGCAGATCAGAGGGCAGAACTCAGCCTGGAGGTTGCAGATGTTTTTTATTCGGGACTGAACTGATAAAACTTTCTAATATTTTTTTTGTGCCAATGATAATTTTTAACAGAAGTTTAGCCAATTTTAAAATCCAAATGAATATGTCTATAACCTTCTGATTTGTTTTGATCAGAACATTTTTGCTTAAAAAGCAGATTAAAGCCCTTTCCTTTAAAATATATATGGTTATACATCGGATAAAAATACCATACATTGCGAATCTAAATACATTACATATTAAAAAGAAAAAGGGACCATACTTACAGCACCCTTTTTACTAATGAGCTAGACCACACACATCTTTGTTTACATAGGTATATTGTAATTGATGTATACTATCTTTGAGAATATAAAATAAATAATTATGTTTTTACACCCTGGATAAACATCCAGGGTATATTTATCTTTTATAATGCAACCCTCTCAACCCCCCTATAATGACAGGTTAGAAAGAATATGGGATATTTGAGTAAAGTGGGAGAAAAAAGCTAGGGGCATTACAGGCTTGTTTCCTCAATTCTTAATGGGTTTACACTGGCTACAGACCCCTTATACCTAGATCTCATATAAAATATATATATGAAAGCATTAAAAGTTAAAGACAAAATGACATAAGTAAAGTGGGAGAGCCAGCGCACTTTGCTCAGTATTTATGGGTTGGACCATGCCCATCTTTAAAAACTATATATTCTTATACTCCAGCTAAAAATAATGATGTAACCTCAGACAAGAAACGTATGTCTCAGAGCACACTCATCTTGTGTTAAAGTACTACAAATTAAAAAAAGACTGTCCAACTCTGCTTCAATAATGTTGAGGTCTGGGCTCTGTGGATGCCACCTCATGACTGATAGTGGTCCACTGTGCGTTTTTCTGTCTAAGTATATTTTGACTGCTTTGGCAGTGTATTTGGGATGTCATGCTGACAATCAGCTCATAATTTCCAGGTCATAATTAATCAATTTTGACAAAGATTTTTAACAAAACTGGCTAAAATGCAGCCGAAAACCATGACAGAGCCTCCACCGTGTTTGATGGCTGTAGACACTTACTGTTGTACCTCTCTCCTAACCTCCTTCATACATATTGATGATGATTTGAAACAAATATTTCAAATTTGGATTTATCACTCCCTGAGACCTCTTGCCACTGACCCAATTTCAGTTTAATTCTTATGGAATGTGGCATTCTTTAGTGTTTTCTTTACATTTCTCTCCCTTCGCTATTTGCCTCTTTATCTATTTCTTAAGGATATGACTTTTAGATACTGTGATCTGTTGTTTTTTTAGACCTTTTGTTTTTTACTTGTCCAGTTTCTTCCATTTTTAAATGGCACATGGACACCATGCTGAGATATGCTATGATTTCAGGTAATTTTTTGTTGGCATAAAGTATTCCAGGACCTTTAAACAAAAGGACAAAAAAATTCTTGTTTCTTGGAAGCAAAATATAAATAAATTAGGAGGGACTTTGCAGAGTACTTTATAAATACATCACAGTATAAAAAGAATCTGGGACAACCAAGGAGCCCACAGGTTCCGCCAACAACTTCTTGGAACTCATGGGGTGGATCACACTCATAGTGAAAAATAGGTTTATATTTAAAAAAACAAAACAAAACTACCCTTTGGTAAGCATTATCCTGCTCATGTAGGGGATTTGCATAGGTGACAAAATAAAAAGAATGTAGGACATGGGAGTAAAGTTGGATTGACATGGGGGCCAAGATGTTCTGCGCCCTTTTGCTCAGTAACTATGGGGCAGACTGTGGCCATCTTCAAAGCTGACCTTTATTTTTTATCTCAACTACTTGCATGTGGGAGAGTGGCAGCAATTTGCACTCTTGCAGTGCTGAGAAGAATTCTAGCTACCACATATGATCAGGCATGTAGCGTCCTTCTTTTGCCTCCTGTAAAGTTGTATAAGGTTCAGGTGAACAATGTACAAAAAACAACTACTATGTGTTATTTCAATGCCACAGTCCTCCTCAGCTCTAATTAGTGAAAGCGAAAGCAGTGTCTCATTAAGCCGAGCAGCACTGTGGCGATGATGTCATGTGCAAACAGATCCTGGAGCTGCTCCTCAGACAGTGAATAATGGAACAAGTGCTGGATGTGGGAGCGTTTTCTGATTCACAGCTGGAAGCCTGACATTCAAATAAAACTCATTTGGATGGAACATCACGAATACTGAGTCCCTCGAGTCCACAGAGCCAGTCACTGATTCAGTGTCATTGCAGCAACTCATCAGTCTGAGACATGAAGCTCTGGTTTCCAGTTTATGGGCATTGTTGGTTTTATTGTGATCTGAACAATTGAGTGGAAAATCTGTGTTATCCTTTAAATTTTTAACAGTTGGCCTATTTCTTTAGGGCATTCTGACCCCTACCCTAACTAGTTTCACACTCAGTAGAGCATTTATACAGTTCACAGTGATAAAATTAGTAGATTTTCCCATTAAAACTTTCTGAAACAATGACAACTTGGTTTATGGAAAGCAACAGTAAATACTTTCAACTGTTACTGGCAGATGTGGTCAAATTTTAAAGCTGTTAAACTAAAACAAGTAATCTGTAAACAGCAGCATCATCGCTCATGTTTCAATGGTGTAAAGTCAGGATTACAGCATAGTATGTTCAAGAAGCTGTTGCATTAGTCCACATTATTGATTCCATAATACCTGATGCTCAGAAGTTTTTATAGAAAAAAAAAAAAAAAATTCTGTGTTTTGACTGTGTCTATCAAATTAATTTAGTTGCTGTTTTTAACATTACTACATGTGTTTTTCAGCCCTAAGAATTTTATATGTGTTCCTGTACTTTTATTTAATGGAGGGGTACTTGTATAGTACTTTTCTACTCTCATACATCTATTTAACCACACATTCATATAAACACCTTTTTCTATACAGTTACTACGGTAGTGAGAAAGTGCATGAAAACCTGAAAAATTCCACTTTTGAACCTTCAAGATTAAGCTTCACAACAACTGTCATCAACCACTCACCACTGCTTGGATTTTTCCTTAGCAAATGCTGGTTGCCAAGTGGTAGCCAACTGGTCTCTAAGCCTGTGTGACTGGGGGACTTAGTCAGCCAGACATGCTAACATTAGTGGCTTAGAAATCCTAGTGTTTTAATCAGTACTTAAATTTTTTTTTTAAATATGGAGTTTTGTAAATTGACATTTTCTATGGTTAATGTTTTTACAATAAATAGTGACTTAAAAAACGTGTTACATGACAAAAAATAGTTTGAATTATGAGTGCTTGAGCTAACTTGGACCAGAAAATTGTAGCTTATGCAAAGTTCACTTGCAATTGGTGGTGATATCCCTGCAAGTGTTTCTCCAGGAAATGACAAGAAGAGAAGACAGTGGCATTTAGTACAAGTATTATCATCTTTTTACTGTCTAAGCATTCAAACTGATGGGAGCTTAATTTCAGCAAGTTTGCAGTTTTTCCTGTTGCAAGCTGTGTCCTCCTGTACTTCAAAAGTCCTCGCTGGAATGAGTTATAATCAAGACAAAACAACAAGCTTAATGCCGGCTGTATTTTTGAGGGATTCTGTACACAAGGCACAAAGGTGCCAGCAACCAAGCACAGACTGGTTCAATTAAAAAAACGACTGTTTATCATTTATTTATCCATCAGAAAACAATTGGACGTTATGATTGCAATTTGCTTGATTAATGAGTTGATTAAGACTGTTAAATGTTTACAAAGGGGTTGAAACGCGCTCTGCAAATATTTTCAGAAAACAGGACGTCGCGCCCATCACAGCCGTCTGTAAACTTTAATTAAGCACAAAACCATTCAGAATCCCCCCTCCCGTCCCCCCTCCTGGGATTCATTATTCCCACCTAAATCTGCATTTTTAATTATTTAATTTGAGATAACATTTGCAAGTTCCACCGGCAATTATTTATTTCTTAAAACTCACAAAGAGCTGTGCAGGGAAAAAAACAAAACAAATGAAAGTGCACTCTGTGAAAGGTGCAGCGGCTGAGGTGAGCCTGTAAATGAAGGCAATTTGCACAATATATTAAAAAAAGAAAAGCTTCACATTAAAACCTGCCTCGGTTCAAACATCAGTGTGTGGTGATTGTAAAGGCGTTTTCATCCAGTGAGCATCAAATTGGGAGGTGGAACACCAGCATTTATTATCATAACAAACAAGCTCCCATCAAAGAAATAATTAATGGCACTGTGCCCAATATAAAACATCCCATCATGCCTCAGAAGGCTGGGGGTGGGAGGCTGAGTTTTAATCATGATCATAAGAAATGGTTTGGATGACAGATCTGCTGTTGGGTCAGGTGTGCTTCAGGTTTCTTTTAAAGGGACGGTACATATGGCATGGCGAAATAAATGTGGACCAAGACAATATTCAGGGTTGTGCTCCTGCATACCTTTTGAAAAACTTGTCACACAAGCACGTCAACCATCATAAGACAAGCCCAAGGTCACCTGATTACAGGTGAAGCCTGTTAAGTGTTAAGGTAGGAGCACTTTAGTCTGACCAGGCTTGGGACAGATTTTCTGTGAAGTTCCAGCGGATGTCTGAAAGTTGAGTCCATTAATTGGGTCAGCACATCACTCGCTCCCAAAACACAGACTGGGAAAAAAATTAAGTAATGAGCTATTGCAACACATAAAACGCTGTCCCCAACCCTCTCAGTTGCCTCAAACAGTCTGTGAACAGTGAGCAACATTAACCAACTTAGACATGGAGTCCACTAATCAGATTGACCTCGTTATGCCTCAGTCACATTAGAGTAAA